>NC_133575.1:19271666-19623333 GCF_048773025.1 Camelus bactrianus
AACTGTTGAGAAGTGAGTTTTAGTGGTATTGATGTTAATGAGTGACCTGAGCTTGGTTCTAAAATGAATTTGTTACTGTGAAATGTACTAGAAAAGTAACAACCAAAAATTGGGGGGAGGACGAATTTCTTTGGGACTTTAGCTCTCTTTTACTAATGCCAAGTTGCATCCTTTGAGTTGCCCTTTAACTGGTATCCATAGGGAAACTTTTAAATGAGTCTATATTCATCAACTTTACAAATATTTTCCCAAATTCTTCTTTCAGTAGCCGGAGGGTGTATTGGGAGTAGGGAGGATATTCAAAATGAGTGAAGCTACTTGGCCAGAGGACCCTGCCATATGTTTGATAACTTAACCTTGCCCTGTTTTTTGATTCCAGGACAGCCAAAAGCCAAGCTCACATTCTGGCCAGATATTTGGAAGTCTGGATCCTACCTGCATAATTTAGGAACCTGAATTGTAGTGTTCCATCTTCCTGTCTTTGGATAAAAGGGATGTCAAGGTAACTCTTGTAAGCACTTCCAATCCATCCAAGGCTGTGAATTACCACATGGTCTAAAAGAGATCATCTTAATTTGTGGGACCAAGCTACTTGGCAGTAGTTGATATGGTTAATTCTTGAACCCTGCTTTTCAAATTGAATTGCCCAGGGTTGGAACTGACTAGATTTGGCTCATGGAATTCCAGATGCTCTGGTAATTATAGTGCAGGACTACATTTTCTGTTCTCATTTGTCTTTTTTAAGTACTTTCGTTCCTCATTTGGTCTCTTTCACCCAGTATTTAGGGGTTATAACTTCTATGAGTAAAATTTAATTTTAAATGGAAGAAAATTTAGCTCTTGCTACTATAGTACTAGTTAATCATAAGTTCATAAAAAAGCTAACATACTGGGTCAGAGAGGCAGCATTAAAATTTGATGCATTTGGGGAAAATAAATTTAAAAGGTCTGGTGGAAAGCTTGCACTCTAGAGCTTTTTCTCTGCCATCTGTCATCTGAGGCATAAACCTGTGCCCTTGTGTGTTTCCAATTGCAATGTATCTCTTCTATCTAAAGCCAGATAATTACAAGGTTCCGTAGTCCCTTGGCAGATTGAATAAAGGGTTACTTTAATTTCTTTTCTTAGGCTCTAGATGTATATTGTGTTCTGTAGAGAGACTGTACACAGTTCCATAGTAAGGCTGATTATAAGCATTATATAAATTAATATCCCTGTTAGCTAAATGGCAACTCAAGATTGACTCACAAGTGCATAGCATATGGTTATCTTTAAGATGTGGGATGACTATGTTAATTCTGTTTATCACCATCTTCATTAAGAAGTATCATGTACAAATTGAGTAGTGGAAAATCGTCAGATGCTCCTGGCCCAACATAAGGGACATATATTCATCTAAACAACTAGTCACTAAGAAGACCAATAACTCATTGCTGTGATTTATGAGCAAAAGAGAAATATGTTGTAGAGCAGTAATAAATGGAGTGGCAAATAGAGAAAATTGCTTCTTTAGCTAAGGGACATTTTGTATCACTGTTCTGATTAATCAGGGAGTACCTTAGGAAAAATGTTGAGTTTCCAAAGCGAAGAAGAAGGCTTTATGAGCAAGGTTTTAGTTAGAGATAGGAAGGAAGGTATTGTTTAGCAAGTTTCTGTGATGGAGGTTTGGCAGATGAGAGCCAGGTTATTTCAGAATAACTGTGAGGTTGAACTTGGAGGTAAAACAATACATTTTTAAGATATGGCAAAGAACAATATCTCTGCTGCCTTTTGGCTTTTTTATATGTAATTCAAGATGAGTTTTTTAAAGTGAAGAAATTGTGATAATTTCTTCATTTAATTATTTAAAATAATATTCTGGTGAGCACTTCATAGACTCAAATGACAGGAGAAAAAGAGGAGGTGCAAGACACGCTCGGGGTGTTCAGTAAATACTAATTTATTATGGTAAATGCAATCAAAATAATTTAAGGGCTAGTAAATGCAAAGGATGACAGAGATTAATGTAATTCCCATTGTTTTTCTTTTTAGAAGAGAAGGATGTGGGTTGATAGGGTTCCTGGCTTCAAGTCTGGACATCAGTCAGGTGAGCATTGGTGAAGGGTACATTTTTAGCTCTGCTCAAGAAGGAACAGGATGAAATATGCTTACTATGTAGACTAGAAAAATATTAGTTTTATATTGGGTGTATTTTAAAATACACCTATTTTAAGTGTTTGTTTTTGATGAGTTTTCACAAATATATACACCCATATTTCCACCACCTCAATCAAGATATAAAACATTTCCATGACCCCAAAATGTTTCCTTGTGCTTTTTTTCTAGTTATTTCCCTATCTATGCTTGCTAGCAACCACTTAACTGCTTTCTGTCACCATAGATTAGATTTGCCTTTAAAAAAAGAGTTTCAGGTAAATGAAACCAAATAGTATGTACTCCTTAGTATCTAGATTCCTTTGCACAGCATAAATTTTTTGAGATTGATCTGTGTTGTTGCATATATCAGTAGTTTATTCCTTTTAATTGCTGAGTAGTATTCCTCTGTATAGATATTCCACAATTTATTTACCCATTCACCAGCTGAAGAACACTTGGGTTCTGTATTAGTATAATTAAATGTCCATCATTTTGTAGGCCTGTGTTTCTGGGCTGTGACCATCATAAGTTTTTCTCCAGTGGAATGCTATGTAAATGGCTGGAGTGGAAGAAATGCCCTTCCTCAGTTGTGATAAAGCTCTGGAAAAGTCTTTTCCTCTGGATAGTAGGCCTTCATGAAGGAGAAGGCATGTTTCCTAATGATTACTCTTCCCTTTCCCAGAGCCATGAGTGTATCTGTCTTGGATTTCACTGTGAGAACCTGGTCAGTTTCCTGGAGGTAAAGCCCATGAGAGGGTGGAGTGCCCCAAGATGTGGCCCTCAGAAGTATGCCACTCTCACACGATCCTATGCTCAGTCTTCAGCAATTTGTCAACCCTACCATCAAGTGTTCCTCCCAGTTTATGGCTCTCATGGCTTCTGCTCCAGGTAAGTGGATCTTGGCTTTGCCTCTTTGAATGCATCTGTTGCTCCAGATTTCAAGGTGGTGGTTTGTCCTGTGACCTCATTTCTCAGATGGGTCCAAGGAAAGTTTTGATTTTCCATTTGTCCAGCTTATTCTTGTTGCAAGGACAGGTGTGACATGTAAGTTTTTTACATGTTGGAACTGAAACCAAAAGTCACCTTCACCTTCATTTTTGAAAGAGAAAGATACTCTGAAAGTTCTAAGTTGATTTTTTTTCAGTATTTAAAGATGTCATTCCATTGTCTTTAGGCTTTATGGTGTGCATTGATTTGTATTCTGGTTCCTCTATATGTAATGCACCTTTTCCCCACTCGCCTCTGGCTGCATTTATTATTCTCCCTTTTTAACAATTTGATTATGATATACCTTCCTGTGGTTTTCTTTTTGTTTATCCTCTGTGGGATTTGTTGATATTCTTGCTTCTGTGCATTTGTAGTTTACATAATTTGGAAAGTTTTCAGCCATTATTTCTTCAAATAACTTTTCTATTCTTTCCTCTAGTTCTTCTCTTTCTGTGACTCAAATTAGCATATTAGACCACAAAATACTGTTCCATAGGTCATTGAGTTTCTGTTCATTTTTTCCAGATTTTTTTCTGTTTGTGTGTCAGTTTGGTTAATTTTTATTGCTGTGTCTTCAAGTTTACTAATCTTTTCTTCTGCAATATCTAACCTGCTGTTAATCTAATTCAGTGAATTTCATATTTCACATATTGTGTTTTTCATTTCTAAAAATTTTGTTTAACTTTATATTTTCTGTTCTCTCATTTTATTCATGTTTTTCTTTAAAAATGTGACAATATTGATCATATTTTCCATTGTGATTTTAATATAATTGTTAATTCCACCATCTCTGTCATTACTTTGTCTCTTTCTATTAACTGATATTTTTTCATTGTTATCTGTCAAATTTTCCTGCTTCTTCACAGATCTAGTCATTTTTTTATTGGATGCTGGACAGTGTAAAGTTTACATTGTTGAGTGTTGGATTTAGTTATATTTCTTTACAGAATATTGGGCTTTGTTCCACAGTTAGCTCACTGGATCAGTTTTATCATTCCAAAGCTTGTTTTTTAAACTTTTTAAAGGGCAGCTCTAGATGCTGATTTAGACTTACTTTTAAGAAATAACCCTTCTAATGTCTCCACTGAATGATCCTTCTAGTTAATGAACTCTGTTTACTTTGGCTGGTGGAAACACTAATGATTCCTAGCTCCATGCAAGTTCTAGAAATTTCTGTTTCACCACTGTCTGATAATTTTTTCTAACCAGAAAGGTGAATTCAGTGAAGAGGAAAGAGAGAGAGAGAGGGAGGGAGGGAGGGAGGGAGGGAGACTGACTACTAAATAGAGTAGGAACTAGGATATGAAGGTAATTTGTATTTACCTGACTTGGCAACTCTTTTGTCTTCCTTTTGATTCTTTTAAAAAAAAAATATATATATATATATATTATAATCCCCATTTTATTTTATTTATTTATTTTTTTAACATTTTTTAATTGAGTTATAGTCATTTTACAATGTTGTGCCAGTTTTCAGTGTAGAGCACAATTTTTCAGTTATACATGAACATACATATATTCATTGTCACATTCTTTTTCACTGTGAGCTACCACAAGATCTTGTATATATTTCCCTGTGCTATACAGTATAATCTTGTTTATCTATTCTGCATATGCCTGTCAGTATCTACAAATTTCGAACTCCCAGCCTGTCCCTTCCCACCCCCCTCCCTCTTGGCAACCACAAGTTTGTATTCTATGTCTATGAGTCTATTTCTGTTTTGTATTTATGTTCTTTTTTTTTTTTTCTTAGATTCCGCATATGAGCGATTTCATACAGTATTTTTCTTTCTCTTTCTGGCTTACTTCACTTAGAATGACGTTCTCCAGGGACATCCATGTTGCTGCAGATTGCGTTATGTTGTCAATTTTTATGGCTGAATAGTATTCCATTTTATAAATATACCACTTCTTCTTTATCCAGTCATCTGTCGATGGACATTTAGGCTGTTTCCATGTCTCGGCTATTGTAAATAGTGCTGCTATGGACATTGGGGTGCAGGTGTCATCCTGAAGTAGGGTTCCTTCTGGATATATGCACAGGAGCGGGATGGCTGGGTCATATGGTAAGTCTATTCCTAGTCTTTTGAGGAATCTCCATACTGTTTTCCACAATGGTTGCACCAAACTGCATTCCCACCAGCAGTGTAGGAGGGTTCCCCTTTCTCCACAGCCTCTCCAGCATTTGTCATTTGTGGACTTTTGAATGATGGCCATTCTGACTGGTGTGAGGTGATACCTCATTGTAGTTTCGATCTGAATTTCTCTGATAATTTGTGATATTGAGCATTTTTTCATATGTCTATTGGCCATTTGTATGTCTTCATTGGAGAAATGATTGTTTAGGTCTTCTGCCCATTTGTGGATTGGGTTGTTTGTTTTTTTGTTATTAAGCTGTAGGATCTGTTTATATATTCGGGAAATGAAGCCCTTGTGAATCTCATCTTTTGCAAATTGGCTTCTTCGTGCTATAAACTGTAGTGTAGTCTCCCATGGGTGCCATATATGCATCCTGAATTGCTCCTTGGGGTTTATCCATTAATTCTAATTTATATTTCACCTATTACTGTGATTCTCTCTTTCTCAATTTTTTTGTCTTATTTTGTTGTATGGATTATTATATATTACATCAAAATCTTTGTAGAGTATGGTGCTGGTGGTGAGAAATTTTAAAATCCTTAAATGAAGAAAGAAATAAATAATGAAAGCAGGTGCAGAAATATCACAATGAATACCTAAGACTTATTCAGATATTTATGCATTTAATATGCAATTTTTAACAAGTTTCTTTATGTGTTTTTCTCTGAAGATAGCAAATGAAAAGTCTAAATTAGAAGGTGAATGGAAGGCCGATAGAGACAGGAAAAAATGGCAGCAGTCAGAGGCAACCGTTTATTTTTCATATCAGAGGAGAAAAGAGATCCCAAAGAGGATAGAAAACTGCCTTGTGTTTTATAGCACCTCACATAAGTTGATACTCAGAGTGAAGACATCTCATCATCAAGACTAGATTAAATTGTTTTAACTAATATTTTACTTGCCAAGACAGGGGAAAATCTCCTTTTTTGTTTGAGATTGAAATAGCCCAAAAGCTTTCATTTCTTTTACTATGGTGTGAGTTCACTTCTCACCAAAAACGTGGAAAATATGTTCTCTCCATTTGTTTGGTTGATGCATTTCTAATGCAAACAGAATGTTATGGTAACAGAAGAGCCTTCAATGATCCACTGCCTTCAGGGTTCCACAAAGAATGTATTCTGATGTCAGGTCGTGGAGGAAGGATTTTTCACAGCAACCTTCCTGATGTTGGAGGTCTGATCTTTTTATCTGTCCTCTTGATGTGGCACGCATGGGGTTTCTGCCCTTCAGCACAACTCAGATATTTGATTGTGGCTCTTCTGTCTTCTTGGATTTGACAGACTTTTATCAGGCTGAGGCTAAGTTACCTTCCTGTGTGATGATTCTGCTCTCCCCAGTTTCCTTAGTTCTGTGCTGTCATGGGCCAGAGTAGAGACCCTCGTTGTTGAGCACAGATTATCATCATCTACATACCTACTGACTCCATCAAGTGCTGGTCTTTGGGTCACCTCTCAAAAGTGACACCTCTACTCTGAAAGCTTACTTGAGATGAGAGAGTCCTTTTGTTCCGAGAACGTCCTTGTTTTGTTCTTGATTCAAAGACATTGGCCAACACTTTACACAACTAAGATGATCTATGCCTTATTTCAGCCATAAAATTCTCTCAGCCTTGCTTCAGAGAAGGAGGAATACTCTCAGGATGGGAACTCCATCCTGCCCAAATCTTTATGAACATTCAACTCGTTTTATTTTTAAAATTTAACTCTTAAACTTTATTTGCATTATTCTAATCTGAGTGCCTCATCTCTGGGCCCTTGGCTGAGACAAAACTCAATAACAGTGGATTAGAGTTTTCTTTGGATTTAACTTAATGAGTGTTTAAATTCTGAAATTTGTTTTAGGTTCATTCTTCTGTATCTCAAACCTGAGTCCTTGTATGAGTTTTCCTCTTTGAATTTATTAATCCTTAATACCTGCCAGGAATAGTGAAATTATATTTGTTTTGTTACAAGAAAAGAATTGATAAGACAAGTATTATGTTATATGTTCTCCCTAGGTAATGGTATCTTTGGGCTAATCAAATTCTGATTTATATATAATATTTAGCCTATAGGTAATCATTTTATTTGAAAATTCAGAATATATATTTCATAGCATAATATAAATATTTCAAAATAAAGCTAAATCAATTTAATGTTTCCCCTATAACTTAGAAGTTACTTTAGGCTTTTTTTCCATTAGCTAAGGATATTTTAAACATTATTTATCATGGTATTCTTGAAGTGGTTATATGTTCTGGTTAAGAGATTTGGAGGAACACTGTAATGTTTTTTAAAAAATGAAATGTGTTCTGACGTTTTGGTTGGAATACCTTCCTGGGTAGATACATGAGAAATAGGGAGAAAAGAATGCGCTCAGCTGGTGTTTGGGGAAGAAATCGTTTTCCTTTTCCTTTCTCTGTGGGCAAGAGACATGAGATAAAAATAATCAGAATAAGGTCCTTAGGTATCGAGAATTTATTAGAATCAGAGCACTTACTAATTCAGAGAAAATGAGATCTATAGATCGTTAATTGCAGCTTGGTGTCTTTTATAAGAATGCCTCATGTAGTGAGCACATTGTCCCTTCACTAAATGAGTAGTGATTATCCGGGAGATTACTGTGATTTATAAGCTCATTTTCTTCATTTTACTTTACATGTGCCAGACAGTGACTCATACAATAGAAAAACAAAACAAGGCTGATTTTTAGAAATTAAATGCTTTATTTGATTATTTTTGTTCACACCAGAAAGTTATAATGTATGGGACTGTTGAGTATATAATATATAAATTTTTAAAAAAAGACGTTACTGCAGGCTTGCGATGATAAACTCGGATTTTGGTGTACTCCATCTCTGCCAGACTCTAAAGAGTGCTACCCACATGGAGTAAAATAGTATTATTTATTGTTATGGAAGGAGAAATTATTTTCTTGGAGAAAGATTCTACTTTATCCTGGAATGTGCCCTTTTCAGTTAAGTGTGACTTCTACAGTCACATGCAGAATTTTCTCTCTTCAATCTTTATGGAGAAAAAGAGGCAGATATCAAAGTGTGATGAGTAATCAGGGAGTATGATCCACAAGCAACACGCTGCTCCTTGTTTTTCAATAAATGGTTTTTGGTAGCTTCAGATATCAAAGGAATTGATTAGATCCCTAAGTTATTTATACATGCAAAGTTAAGTAGAGGATTTACACAATTATTCTGATTGTTGAGAGGCAGTAAAACATGATGATAAGAGCTTGGGCTCTGCAGCTAGACTGCCTGTATTCTGATCATGGCTCTGCCAGTATGGTCTTGGGCAATTGACTTAACCTCCTTGTTCTTGGTTTCTTCAACTATAAAGGAGGGAGGTTAATATTACTTACCTCACAGGATTAAATGAGTTAATATACATAAATTGAGCAGTGCCAAACACACAATTATCAGTGAATAAGTACTAGCTATTACTATCATTCAGACAAAAGAAATATGTGTACAGTTTCATGGGCTGATTTTCGTTGATCAAGAAGTAAATTACTCTGGGAATTTCAAAATGTTAAAAAATGTTTTGAAGCAGTCCATTAATTTATGTGAAATGGTGTAGTGAGGGGAAATGTGATATAGTGAAAAAGGAATCCACTATTTTTGAAGAAACCTTATAGACTTCTAAGTAAAACAAACAGAGGTTCACATTTCAGCTCTGTTTCTTGCTGGCTTATGAACTTGGGAACATTATTTAACCTTATAGAGCCTCAGTTTCTCCATTTGTTAAATGGCGGCAGTGCTACCTTGCAGTGTTGTATTTGCAATAATGAATATAGAGTTCTTTGCATAATGCTGGTACGTAATAAGAATCAGACAGTAATTTAGCAGCTCTCTTCTGCCAGCTTGATAGTGGAATCCCATCTCTTCCAGATCGCTCTCTCAAGGTCAAAGTCAGGGAAGGGAACTAGGGGAAAGTCAATCCACTGGTTTTTAGATTTTCTTTTTGTTCTACTTTGAAAGTGAGGAACACTTGTGATATATGAGTTTCAGAAGGCTTTCCATGGGTAGACTCAGCGAAACCTCAGCAAGATTTTAGAGGCATTTTCCAGCATTTCTCTCTCCAATGAGTTGGGGCAGGCACTGTACAAATCCAAGTTCACATAATATAGAGCTGTTGAGCCAGGAGGGAGCATAGCGTTCTGTGAGAACATCAGGAGAGCAGAAAATTTCAGTCATGTGTCTCTCAAGAAGCAAGAGTCCAGAGAGATCAATGTTGGGCAAAGTCAGAAATTTGAGTAGGCAGGAGGTGTTGCTGACTTTATCAGTAGGAGCAGAAGCTTAGCCTCAGGGCTGGCATATAGACTCAGAAGAGCAACAAGACAAGTTTCCGGTTTCAGAGGTTCTGATAAACTGTTCAGTTTTCAAAGAAAAATCAGCAATAAAGATGCAAGTGGTGGGGATTAACATTTACCCAGCCTCTACCATGTGCCATGCACTGTGGTATTGTATGTATTGTTACTCTGCAGTCTTAAGATGATAAAACTGGGGTTTGGAGAAACTAAGAAACTTGCCCAAAGTAAGAGAGCTAGCAAGTAATGGGGCTCAGATCCTCTAGATTCTCAGGGATTCTGGACCTAGAGAATAAGTCATGGACCTAGTTACTAGATTAAGGATACTGGAAGAAACTTTATCTTGTGAAAATGGAAGAAACCCCCCAGATTAGAATTAGGCACACTGTCAGACAAAGCCAGAGGTGTAGAGTGACTTGGTCCTGAGTCATGGTGGTAGACTAAAGCACCTTAAATTTCTGAAGACTAAGGTCAGGATTTACCTCAAAGCTTGGGGCTGGATGAGCCTTAAGGAGAGGACAGGTGATCTCAGTGACAGGAGATGGGCTGCAGGAATTTAACCTCACAATTCATTCTCTCCTGCCCCACCTTCCCTCAGTACTTTAAATGGTCCCCTGGAGTCTGCAAAGTGCGAAGCATTACTGTAAAGCTCTAAGTGCTTTTGCTTTCTAATTTGTCATCATGGAGTAGCTAAGTAATATTTATGGTGAGCAACAGGGATCCTTAAGTTAGTGATGTAGAGGTGTGTTGACAATGTTTTATGTGGAAATTCTGTTCTCTGAATTTCATTAAAATAAATTATGACCTATACATCCTGCTTCTAAGAGAACTAGGAAAATGAAGGGAAATAATATCACTAAGTTGAAAATAGGGTGAAATCAGAGATGTCTCTATTCCTAAGTTATGCCAAAAGGTTTCATATTTAACCACATGTTTTAGGACCACAGGACAGAAGTGATATCTTAGGTACTTAAATTATTATATGTAGGTTGGATTTTTGAAGCAAATAAAGTCAGGATTTGACTCCATCAAACTGATTACTCTTCAAGGCTGCCTCAAAGGCAACACATTTTACCTCACACTCGATTATTTGATTTCTAAGTTTTTTGTGTGTGTCAGAGGATTTGTTTACCACCAGGAGAAATGGGAAACAATTTGCGAGTAGTTGCATATTCTTTTTAATCATGCAGTAAATTGCTTGTTTGGTTAACAAAAAGAATCCCTCTTACCTACTCCGGGAAGGCTTGCTTGGACCCAGAAATATTCTTATATCAGGCAAGTGTCCATTGGATTGTCAAAATTTGTGAGTGAGGATGTAGTCAAATTGAAATTTTAAATACTCCAAGGACATATTTGTCTTTTTTCCTAGATTGGGACACAGTGACACATTTTGGAATGAAAGATTTGCTTGTTTGTCACCCTCTTCAAATTTTTGTTTCCAAAATCTTTTTGCGATGTTTGGTAATATTTAAAGTATGTCATTGGGTTGGAGCAGCTGTACAAACCCAGCTCCATATAAACCTTAGAATATTTTTCAAAATGCTGAGGATCACACCACCTTAAATCAAACAAAAACAAACATACAGTTGTTTCTATTTAAAAATTTTTCTTCCTTCTTTTCAGAATCTGTCCACATGCATATGTGATCTTTACATTTTAATTGTTTAATTTTAATTACATGAATGCATTTTCATTGCAGAAATTCAAACATAGAAGTAGAGTAAAAAATGAAAGTCGCCTTCCACTTATTCCTCTCCCCTCAAACCTCATGATCCTTATTAGTTCATCCTTAACCATTATTAAAGGCTTAATATACATCCATTTAACCTTTCAATGTAATTTAATATACATATGTACACATACAAACACAAGTATATATTTAATCTGTACCAATTGGGCAACAAATTTTCTTCACTTAGTATGTTTTTGACATATCTTTCTATTGAAATCCATCTCATTTTTAAAACTGCTACATAGTATTTCAAAATATAGATGGATCATAATATTGTTAGCCTGTCTGCTATTAGTGGACATTTAGATTGTTTCTCATTTTTTACTCTTTTAAATAATGTCGAAATGAGTATCCTTGAACATACATATTTGTGCTTTTCTAGGATAGATATATAGAAGTGTATTTGCTGGGATGAAAGATATCTTCAGTTTAGTTAAATTTAGATTGAAATTGTCAATTTCTCACCACTGTCAACATCGAATGTAACAAATTTTTTAATGTTTTTCTAATTTTATAAGTCAAAAGGATAAAATTATTTCATTTTAATTACTTGATCATAATATATAATATTAATCACAGACTCAAGTTTGCTAATATTTTCTTGGAATGTTTCATCTATATTTATAAGGCATAGTGTCATGTGGTTTTAGTTTTTTTTTTTTTTTGGTCTGCTTCAGTAATGGGGTTAAATCAAGCTCATAGTATAATGTGTGAAGATTTTCTTATTTTTCCTATGATCTGGGACCATTTATACACAATACTGGACTATTTTCTCTGTAAAACCTCTGCCTGGTGACTTTTGTCATGGTAGATTTTAAAATTTCTTTCATGATTATCCATCTCCATTTTTTTTTTTTGCATCTTAGGTCTATTTTGGTGACTAACTTACATAGTTTAGAAAATCATTCAGGTCATCTGGCTTTCAAATTCATTAAGTATAAAGTGATACTTTTTTCTATAATTATATTTAGTATTGTCTCTATCTCTAGTTGTATCTCAGTTCAGAATCCAAGTGTGTGTATGATCTATTTTTCTTAGCTATGTTTTTGTTACTTAATTAGCTTTGTATAAAACTGGATTTGGGTTTTTCTTTTTGTGCTTATTTTCTACATTATTACTTTAGCTTTTATTTATTTTTAAAAATGGGTTTTCATTTTTGTGAAAGTCACCCATGCACATAGTTTAAAGAGTCTTGCAGTTCTACAAAGCCTGTTACAGGAAACATGGAGTCCCCTCTCTCCTATTTCTCACTCTCAAGTGTTTTAGATGATTCATTTGATATTTATCTCCATCTCTCTATATAACATGCATCTATGGCTGCTTCCTGATGCTTCCATTTCAAGCATTATCAACTGACTTCCTATCATATAAGATGGAGAATTAACTTTCTGTCCATCTGCTCCCCATCCTTATCATATCCCCCCTTTTCTAACCATGTTCTCCAAGCTCACAATTTGTTTTAGTTTTGCTTACATCAATATTCAGGATTTAAATTATTATGAATAAGTCAGTGGTTTTCATATTGGCTGCCATTTAAATCACTTGAGGAGCTTAAAAAAATATGGATGCCTATTTCTGATGTAATGATCCAAGTGTGGTTTGGGTAGCTGAAGTTTTAAAAGCTCCCTAGATGATTCTAATGTTCAGCCAAGGTTGAGAACTAAGGAAATGATATTCACAGCTGATTATTCTGTTTAATTTTCCTTTCTACAAAGCCTCTTAGTTTTTGTTGGAGCTAACAATTATCTTGTTTTTATATTTGCTTCAATTTCTATGTTCTTATTTCTGATTCAACCCCAAATCCCTCTCAGTATATTCATGCTCGTCAAGTGCTCATTCAGTCAGTGTCATCTCCTGGAAGAAATCACTCATGGAGCCTTCAGAACAGTTCTTGCCTAACCTGGTTGCTCTGTAAGCTGTTCCAAGTAGTCATCTCAGAATCTTTACTCCACTATCCTCCTGGAACTTCCTTTCTCTTTTCTTGTGTTGACTTCTGGTTTCCTGGGTTCTATGTCTTCCTCTCTCTTGGTTTACTACCTCATTATGGTAGAGCACCTCTCTTAAGTTCATAGAAGGTGACTTTTTAGAAATTATCTTCACAGTAATAGTTTAGCTGGCTATAGAAATGTTGGTTGGAGGTCATTTTTCTTCAGAATCTTCTATATTCTAGTGATGCCATGGAGAAGTCTGATGTCATTCTGATGTTTTATGAGACCTATTTCTCTCTTTCTGAAAGCTTTGAGAATCTCCCCTTTATTCAGTGTTCTGAGATTTCCTGGTAATGTGATGTGGACAGCATCTATTTTTATCTATTGGTGGATCCTTTCAGTCTGGAAACTTATGTCTTTCAGTTGTGGGAAATATTTTTGCATAATGTTTTTGATGCTTTCTTCCTCTGCAGTTTTTCTTCTCTCTTTCTGGGATTTTTTTATTAGGATGTTGGATCTAATGAAGAGTCCTAGGATTTTATCTTATCTCTTCTTTGCCCTTTTGCTGTTAATTCTGGGAAATAGCCTCAACAATATTTTCCCTTCTATTAAGATTTTAAAAACAGCTATCATTTGATTTTTATTTTAAAGAGCTCTTTTTAATTCTCAGAATATTCCTTTGTTTTATTACATCCTTCTCTTCTTTCCTAGAAGCAACATCTCATTGCTTTACAAGGAAAATAGTGATAGTTTTTCTTAAAGTTTTCTTTCCCTTTTATAATCTGTTTCTTCCAATGTTTGCTTTTGCTTTTTTATTTATGTGTGTGTGTGTGTGTGTGTGTCTGAGAGAGAGAGAGAGAGAGAGAGATTAGAAGTCTTCTAATGTCTAGGGATTTTTGAGTGTTCACTTGTGTATAACAATTGAGCACTAAAATGCTCATCCAGGGCTTCTTTGCAGATAGCTGAGACTTGTTGACTCTAGCTTCTGGCTAGACCTTTTTGTAAAGAAACTCCACAGTGTCAATGTTTTTAGTATATTTCTTCCTGATGGGTCAGAGCTCCTAGAAAAATATTCTTCTAATTCCCTGCCCGGGTGGAGAGGCTGTATTTTGAGGGCCAAGTAGAGGAAGAAAGAAGTCTTAACATTCAGCATGCAAACTTTCACTTACTACTATGCTTTCAGCATGGCATCCTTCTCTCACCTGTGCCTGGTATCCCATAGTCTACAGAAGCTGTATTTTCTCCCCTTCAGGGAATAAACTCCAGTCTTCTGGGTGGGAAAGGAAGCTTACCTGGCTGCATGGAGTGCGAGGCAAGATCTTTTCCCTTTACCAGATGTTGATTTTATCTTCTTGTTTTAGCTCCTTCATCATTCCACTTCAGAGGGCACTGGGACAACAAATTCAGAAGCATTTTGGGGAATCTGTGCTATAAATCAAGTTGTTCCTTGGCTTTCTCCATTGCTGGCATAGGATTCAGCTTTCTCAATGCTGGTACACAAGCAATCATTTGGTTGCTTTTCAGGTTCCAAAATTGTGTTTCTGTTTGTTCTTCTGTTTTCTGTGGCCTTAGAAATCTGTGACTATTTAAAAAAATAATTCCTTTACTGTCATTTAATGGTTTTTTTTTTTGAAGAAATCAGTAGGAGACATATGTGCTCTATCTTCTATAAATGATTTAATTCTATTATCTTCAGAGAATATATTTTATAGTATTTCAGTCCTTTGAAATTTGTTAAGATTTGTTTTAGACCCAGGAAGATAGCCTATCTTGGTGAATATTTCACGTACATTTGAAAAAAGTGTGTTCTGCTGTTGTTGGGTGGAGTATTCTACAGATGTCAGCAAGATCAAGTTCATTGACAGTGTTGTTCAGGTCATCTACATCTTTATGATTTTCTTTTGATTTTCTGTAAATGGAATTTTAACTTTTGTTGTTATAAGGATCTCATTTAGTTTTTTGGTGTTATTTTTAGCATTTTGAGGGTAATGTTATTTTCAAAATTTTTGGTTTTATAATAAATGCTTTTAAGGCAGTAATTCTTCCTTTGGGTGTCGCTTGGCCTGTAATGCAATATTTTGATATCTAGTACTCTGATTATCAGTCATTTCTAGAGGATTTTAAAATATAGTGTTTCGTTTCACCTTCACACAAGAAGAGTATTTTTAAATTTTACCTTTTAATAAAGTAGCATGAAGTAAAATTGCCTTTTTTGTTGTAAAGAAACTATACGTGTGCTGGAATTCATGCAAGGATATTTTTGAATTTTTAAGAATTAAAAATGTTTTTCCACTGTTGTCAGAGAATTTGGTCCAAATATTCTTTTTAAAATGTTTTGAAAATTTTCATATTGCTTAACCATAGTCATTTGTAAATATTTCGTATGGACATTTAAAGTGATGGTGTATTTTCTGCTTGTTAGGCACAACAGTATTCTAAGATTATCTAGTATATGCAGTTTCATTGTTAATTATCTCACTCTTCTGACTTAGTTTATAAACTGAATTTCTGCAGAAAGTGGTTAGAGTGTTCCACTGCAATTCAGGACTTTCTTGTTTTTTGTTTGTTCACTTTATAAGTAGTTATCATTTAAATATTTTGAAGGTATTTTATTACATGCACAAAAAGTTTGTGATTATTAGATCTTCTCATTTTATTGTATTATTCATCAATATCAAATGAAATAGAAATTTTTATCCATTTTAATGTTCACCTTGAACTCTATTGCACTTTTCATTTAGTTAATAACAGCTTGGGTATCATTTTACATCCCTGTATTTTAAAGCATTATTTTTCATTTTAAGACTGTCTTTTGTAAACAACACATCTAGGATTTATGTTATTTGTGTTTTTGCCCTATCTGAGACTCTCTGTCTTTGAACATGGTTATTTAACCACTTTTATATTTATTGTTATTCCTCATAGGTTAGATACATTCTTGTCATCTGATTTATTTCATGTTTTCTCTTAACTACAATTACTTTTTTCTTTTCCAGCCTTTTATTTAACTTATTGAATTTTCTGTGTTTTAATTTTTGTATCTAGTAGTTTGATAATTGCATATGCTATTTATGCTCTTCTGTTAGTTAACTTTAAAATTTACCACATGTTTAAGAATATTTTCTACCACTTCTAGAATCAATTAGTATCACTATTCTCTTCTTATAATATTTTCATAGCTATAATAAAATCAGAGAAACATTTTCATGATAGATTTTTATTAATATTGCATATACCTGCTCATTGTTAAATCACCATTATAATTATTATTTTAATAGCTACTTAATATTCTATTGAATTGTTATAAAATTATATATATGTATCTCATATTGGATTAAGGACGCATCCTACTCTAGTATGACATCATCTTAGCTAATTACATCTGCAGTGACTATATATATAATATATAACCAAATTTACCCAAAATAGGGGAAGAGATATCTATTCCTCTATTTTGGATGATTTTGGTTACTTAAATGATTGATTAAAAATTATTGATGATTATAACCAATGCTGTGGTTAATATATTTGTGCCTGTAGGGTTTCTATTTCAGTACATAATTTTAAGACTAATTCTTTGGATTGAGTTTATGTGGCTGCACAGTCTTCTCCTTATGAATGTTGAAAGTGTTATCTCCACTGGATAGCCTTCTTTTCAGTACATGGTATGAAGGGATTGTAGAGACAATGTAGTGAGTTGGGGAAGGTGCCAAAAGAGAGTAGGAGAGATGAATGTTACCTATACAGCAGAGAAGAGGGCCTCGGAGTGAAATTCTGGCAGATAAATAGTGGAAAGTTCAGTTAGAATGTGCTTGGAAACATCAAGGGATTAAATAGAAAGAGAAGTGAATAGGAAAGGTTAGAGGTAGAATGATGTCTTTTCTCCATTTATTTGCTGAGGTCAGGTAATAACAGTCACAGGGGAGTAAAACTCATGAATTCAGAAAAGGGGTTGCAACAACTGCTAGGTAGCAAATGAGTGTCTGGAGCCTGGACAAACTCAAAGACTGGGTTGAATTCCTCACTGTGTAAGTTACAGGAGGACATTGTAACTGATTGTATGTCTAAGGCTCTGGACTGAAATAAGTTAGTAATAGTTCAGAAGGCTACTGAATAATGCCTGCATGTTTGCTTACTTTAAATGCTTACTTCAAATTATGTAATTTTTAAAGTTCACTTATTTGCAGGTAAGTTGTATAAAAGTAGACTTTTCTTCATTTCAGATAAAGTACAACTTTCAAGAATGAAAGTGTTATAGACACCCCCTCCCAAAAAAAGATATGTTGAATCCTTAACTCTCAGTACCTCAGAATGTGATCTTATTTGGAAATGGGGTCACTGCCGATATAATTAGTTAAGATGAGGTCATACAAAGTAGGATGGGTCCTTAATCTGATATGACTGGTGTCTTTGGAAGAAGAGGAGAGACACAGGCACAGACACGTGCATGGAGGTGCCATGCGACAGTGGGGGCCGAGACTGCAGTGCGCATCTGAAAGTCAAGGATTGCAGGCATTGACAGCCACTACCGGATGCTATGAAGAGGCAAGAAAGAATTCTATTTAGAGTCTGAGAAGAAGCATGGCTCTGCTGACACCTTGATTTTGGATTTTTAGCCTCTAGAACGGTGGGGAAATAAATTTCTATTGTATATAATAGCAGCCCTAGGAAATCAACACAGAACCTATTAATTTTACCGGAGACTGGAGCATCGTAGCTTCACGGTCCAGCCTATCCTAAGTGAAGCAAGAAATAGTCTTTTCAGAGTGGAAATACTAATGTGACTACTGAGTCAAGATTATGATGAGTCCTGAAGGAATATGAAGCTGGAGAGAAACGGCTACCGCTGCACTAATAAATTATTATCTGCCTACTTTCCCCAGCTTACCAATGAGGGTGGGAAAGAAAATTGAATCAAATAGAGTTGAATATCCGTTATGTTCAGCATATTTTAGGAACTCGAGAGCATAAAGACATAACACTTACTCTAGTGAACCATATGAAATTGTTGTGTTTTTCTGGCAAAAGATTAAATAGTGACAATTTCACATGGTTCAACCTAATAGGCTACCCTGGAACTTAGAAGATAATATTACACAGATTTCCAACAATAAAAGGGAGCACATTATAAACTTCAAATGAGAATGATTGCATCTTAAAGGATGGGGAAGTTTCAGGAAGACCCTGGAAAGTTATGGGTATTTGGGGCTGGGTTGTGATGGGATCAATTTCAGTGGAGATGTCAGTCCATGTGCAGGAGTCAGGAGGGGAAATTCTGTAAACTCTTGGGTAAATGTTAAGAAATCTTCAATGCTAGACTAAGGAGTTCCAGTTTATTTTTATGAAATTAGCAAATGAGTTGTCTAAGATTGTCTGAAGATGTGACGTGATGATTTAGGAAAATTAATTAGGCACATATTTATTTAGCAAATAATTGTTGAGGCCAATTTTGCATGCTGGCAGTTTGGAGAGTTACAGGACTGAAAACCAATTTACAGATTATTCATTGATAATTGTGTTGTTATGATAGTGTAACTATGATGGAGGTTATAATTGAGCTCATGAAAATGGACCAGATCTCTGAGAGAGATATTATATTTGAGAAAAGCAGAAGATTGGATCTTGTAAGATGACCATGATTAAACTTAAATTATGCATATTATTCTCAATTTTACAGTTTTTAATTATAACCCCTCTCTGACATTGTCCTTTCAGACTGAAATATCTTACTCATTTCCATTCCTGATAAAATAGTATCTCTACTTCACACCATTCTTGAAGATCAGGAACTGGTGTCATCATCACTTATTTTTCTGTTACTGCCAGATGATTTTGTGAAAAGGCAGACTGTCTTACTTCACTCTGTATCTCCAGCACCTAGCACAGAATTCACTACAGAGTAGGTAGCTAATCCATGTTTCTCACACAAATTAATTTTGGAGACATTGTTAAAAAAAAGATGTAAAATGAATTAGAATGGTTAATAGAACAGTACAGTGGGTAGCTCATTCAAACTCCTGAAATACTTGTTTTACATCTTGTCAAACTGGCTTTTATCAAGTGAACTTCAGAGGGTTAAAAGCCCAAGTCTGGTTTAAAAAAAGCATCTCTATTTTTAGAAACTAGCCATTGTGCAATATCAGCCTTCATATCTATTAGACTATAACTGCTAAAATCACTTATCACAATTTCACCTCCATCTCCAAAATCCAGTTTATTAGGTTTGCTATGAAGTTTTCCTTCAGCTTATGTATTTTTTCATTCTTTGAACAGAGTTAAAGAGATCATTTTCCCTCCGGCACTTAAACTATGAGAGTGACAAGAACAAATTGGGTCCTCTTACAACCTTGCAGACTGCCCTGCTCTGGGCAGCAGCAAGAGACATCAGGTAGCCTGATTGAATTCATTTCTTCCATGCACCAGCTGGTGTCACATTCCAGATCTTGAAATTCTCAGGGTTCATTTATCTTCACAGTTTCTTACTTGACAATGAAAAGAGGGCTACCAAGCTGATTGTGCATTTAACATATCATAATGCCAATCTTGGTGCACTGTTTTATGAATTATAGCTAAAAGAGCTTATACAGTATTTGACAGAAAGACAATTCCCCACTTGTTTGTGAAGCTATAATTGCAAGAGTTAGGAAGGCAATACTATTTTCTTTTCCAATTTTTTTTTTTAAGTGGAGATAGTGGAGATTGAAACCAGAACCTCATGCATGCTGAGCACCACACTCTATCACTGAGCTATTCCTCACCCCCTCTTTTCTAATTTAAATATGATTTTTTGATCATGTCCCATAGAATTGTATTCAGAACTCAGGACTAAGTATTAGCTGTTAATTAAAAATTGATGGGAGAAAGTGAAATCAATTTGCCTTTTTTCACGATCACATGTAAGGAATGGTGGCAAAATGGCATTATTAAATAAGCTTACTTTGAGTATGTTCTTTATTATAAATCCATATTTTAGATTCAAATTATTTTTGGTGTGTGTAATTAAATTTGGGGGGTATAATTAATTATGGCAGTGTTTTTCTTCTCTGAATCGAATACATACTGTTACAAAAAGCAAATCATGGCTGATGGAGCTGAACTATTTTGATGAATCGTTATCTTAATTATGTCTTATTTTAACTTACTGTCATTTGCCCTTTTCTGTATTTCTGTGTGCTGACCACCCTTAGCTGGGAATGGAGAGATGAGCATTTGGGCTGTCATTGCATCAGCAACTAGCTGACTGATGTTAGGAAGGACATTGGAGGGCTCTGGCCAAGGTGCTGTCTAAGGTCTCTTTCTGCTCTACGGTCTTATACCTGGTGGTGGAAGTGTCTGTATTGGCCCCTTATGGAGAATGAAGAGAGAAAAGAAGAGAAGCAAAGGGACAAAGAGAGAGAGAGGTCCCTTTCTGGGGTTGCCTTGTCATCCCATTCACTTTTATTCAGGTTGTGATGAATTAATGTTGGGTGAGTTCCATAGACTTTAAAACTGTCATGATTTTCATATTTCTTACATTTTGTCTTGTGTGAGTTCAGGAAAGCAGTTGTATCCATATATATGAGGGAAGCCCTTGAAGACTGCAGGAACAATCATTCAGAAGTTAGTCTTGCCGATCCTAGGCTGTTGAAATTAAGTTTTTACGTTCAAATTTACATTTGCTCTTCATTCTTGGGTAGGACAGTTGATGTTAAGATGAATAAGGAAGAATGTTTTTTCTCTCTCCCTTCTTCACATCACTGTACCTAAGGTATGTGCTCCTGGGGTGCCACGCCCACAGCAAATATTAAGGATGCACCCTGATGATAATGTTTAACTCATCAGTATGGATCCCAAAGTGCATACTGTTTTTGGCAGCTAAAAGAGAAATTAGTCCTTGGGTGGTAAGGTTTCCGAGAGCAGTAGCCATGATGGAGGTCAGCAGTCTGGGGGTGATTGGTATGATGGGGTGGTAATGAATGTGAAGTGAGCAGAGGTCAATTAGTGCGGCACGTCGTGGGTCGATTGCACTTTAATTCATTTCAGTAAGTAACTCTGGGAACTGACATTTCATACTTATTCACCTTGAACCCCAAAATACAGAACTCGGTAGGTGCAACCTGTATGGTGAGCCCTCCATTTTAGTGGCTGAGTCCTGCAAGTGCTAAGACCTAGGAAATGTTCAGGCTTCTCTCTAATGGTAGCTCCCCAAGTTTCTCTTTATAGCCCCAACATAGGTGGTGAGCCCTTCATTTCAGTGGGCCCCTTCCTTCTCCTCATCTATAACCCTGATATTCATTAATAACTCCTCTATCACATAGTTCTCCTCAATAGACTCTGAATATGGCAACAAGTGAAAAAATGACAAACCCAAGTCCGGGGAGAATACTGGGCAGTAGACCAGGTGCTCACTCACTAAGTGACTCACTTCTGCATACCAGCCTCACGGTACGTGAAGTCCAAATCTGTGCTTCAGGGCAATTGTGAATTATTACATGTCATAGGTCTTCGGTGTCTCTTAGGAAGAGTTGAAGCTGTGGATTTGAAATCTGAGCATGTCAGTGGTTTACTAGAGTTTGTACATCTTAGAGTATATGAAAGAGAAGAAAGGACATCTTTTCACACTCATATTGTCACTGCAGATGCCAGGGTGTCATTTAACTCAAACAGAAAACTAAAGATTTCTCATCTTCTGTTTGGGCAGTTTATTTTTTTTTTTCTATTTCACTGTATATGCCCTTGAGACTCATACATGTTTATATCCTTTAATCTCCTGGAGTGTCAGTGGATCTGATTTCAGAACAAGATGAATCTTAGTTTGGTCTCTTGGCCCTGCCACTTCTTAGCTCTTTGTCTTAGAGCAAAGTACTAGACCTTTCTAAGTTTTCTCATCTCACAATGCCTTCTTGACAAGGATTGTATAAAGATTTAATGAAATAAAGGAAGAAACGTGTACCATTAGAGCATGGTACCTATTGGGTGCTCCATAAATACTGGTTTCTTTCCCCTATTCTTCAATTTCTTAAGTAGGATGATAACTCACAAATATCATAGATGTCTTGGGAGGAATTCTAAAGATTGCTAAATATGAACCCTCTTTCCCAAAGTTCTACTAAACAGGGGACTGTGTGTTCGTGTGGGTCCACAGTGAGGGTATGAGTTTGTATGCTTGTGATAGTGTGTGTATGTGTGTGAACTGGAAATTCAGATGAAATGGTAAATTGGTGCCGGTCCTAGTGATGCATGAGTTGCCTCTAACTCCATAACTCCTGTTATCCTAATCCTCAAACTTTACTCAAGTGAAGAATTTGGACCAGTATTTGATATTTGGATGATCCAGGCAAGAAACAATCCAGGCAAGAAATAATTGTATTTTCCTTTGAAGCCAGACTGTCAGGTAGCATCATATTTATAAAGCATTCCTTCACACCAGCTATAAAGTGTAACGCAGAAGCAAAGAAGGTCTATTTCGTTTAAACTTACTGTAAATAGAAAGCAGTTATTGCAGCTCCACTGTTCCATCTATTGTGAAAATGGAGCCCAGAGAAGAAAACACATTTATGTCAATCATCAGGAAGTGCGTTTTGAGGCGGAATTATCCAGATAATTGCCCTAATTTTTCATCCTGGCCTATGATTGTTTCCTTTTCTACTGCCTTACACAGTTTTGCCTTTTTCTTTGTCCTCATCATTTTGCACTTCCTGACATCCTCCGTGTCAGCTGGCCACATTATTGACTTTTATTTTTGTGGAGGTCACTTCTGTAGGAGCATCTCTTCAGCTTCTGATTGCCCTTAGTGGAGAGGAATTAAAGTAAAACTCTCTGACAGATGCTGTTGAGATGGGGGAAGGGCTCGCTGGTGGAGAGGTGAATCATAATGTGAAAGCTGTGTAACTCAGTCCCCCAAACACCCACTCCAGTTTTGGCTCCTTGACAGTGCTGTCTCTTTGAGAAAGAAGAACAGTTTGATCTGAATTCTTATTAGGTTCTGAGCCACCAAATTAGAATCTAATAAGCTCATTTGGAATGGTTTTGAATTAGCTTAAAACAGACCCACGCTGAGCTCGTAGAGGAGACCCTCCTACTCTTTCCAGGCAACCTGTAGTTTGTAGACTTAATTTTCAAAGTCTCTTTTTTGTCTCTTTCTCATCTTGTGCTCTTTTCTCCTTTAGAATTGACTACTTCTAGCTCTATCTTCTGCTTCTAGGGACAACTGGATCATATCTTATTGGTAAGATTCTTTAAGAAAATAATAAATTCAGAGAGGAAAAAAAGCTACCTTTCTTCAATCTGAGAAAAACTTAGCTTCCTTTATCTTCCCATTTGGCATATTCCAGTAGCGCTAATTACCTTTAAGTGAGGCATATTTGGCATCCATAAAAATACTTCCCCAATACTGAAATATATCAGTATGTCGCTTGTAGATGTACGTAAATGTAAAAACGTTTAGGAAAATAAGAGTCTGGGAGTCTTAGATGAGTAGGAGAGGGAAGAAATAGTGTAGTTAGTCTGTTGGATTGCTGAGGAAATAAAGGATGTTCAAGAGGGTTTGCTGAGGTTTACGTGGCCTACTCTGGTTAGCCCCAGTCAGTGTGCTTCTATGTAGACCATTCTATACGTGTGCAAATTTACCTGTAGGATAAATTCCTAGGAATGCAGCTGCATGGTCAAAGAGTCTGTGTGTTGTTAATTTTCATAGTTACTGCCAAGTTGCTCCTTGTAAACATTGGATCATTTTACATTTCCATGAGCAATGTATTCATAACATTTAAGGACTTTTTTTTTTTTCATTGCCTTTCAGCATCCCTGGTTACGGACAAGAACTGTGATGCCAGGCCAATTCTCACAGCTTGGTAAATGACTTGGTTTACCTCTCAGAAAGCTGTTACCATCCTTCAGAAATCCTCCCAGTACTCCAATTATTACCGCAGGATGCTTGATGGATTTGACAAACTCAAGAGTCATCTTTCCTCAGCTCTGTGAACATTTTCTCTTATTTATTAGATTATTCTTGCAAGTCCATTCTCTCTGTTTGCTCCTTCTGAACCCCCTGGGAACAGTATATTGGAGCCACTGAATTGACCCTCTAAGGCTTTTAGTTTTTCTAATACTCTTTAGCTTTATGTTTCTGCCTTGTACTCCAGGAGAGTCCTTGCATTTGATTTTCCTGCTTTTTAGTCTGACCTCAGCCCATCCAGTGAGTTTTTTCAAAGTGATCATGATATTTAAAATTTTCCAGTTCTCTGTTGCTTCTTGTTGGAGGAGGTTGTGGAGAGGATGTGATCACTGGTTGACCCAGGCTCTACAAAGTTCCTCCTCTCTTCCCTGTCCTTGGAATATACCTTCTACTCTCTGCTCCTATAGCCCGAGCCATTTCAGGGACACAGCCTTGTGGGAGAGTCAGATGTGTTGAGACCATCTGGACTGACTATGTGACTGATCCCCATTAAGCCCTCCCTGTCAACTTTCAAGATTCTGGCAGGCAGATGTGGAGATCCACTCATCTTGAGGTGCCCAGACAAGCCTTGTGGGTAAGTTCCTTGTTGCTGAAAGCTGCCACCTACCAATCTGAAGGGACTACCTCTTTCTTCCAGCTCTCCTCAACCTCGCTGTACTGGGGCTGGTTTCAGGTTTCACCCAGGGAACTCCATTTTTTAGAGAAGCCTGTCATTTCTGAATGGATATAAATCTGGCTGAAAAACTTAAATTTTTTTTTTTCTTCTATTTTCTGTACTGAGTGACACTGTTTCTTGTGAAGTTAATTTTTCTGGTTGTTGAGTCTGGTGGTTTTCTTTCGTTCTGTTGATTTCCCTCCAATATGTGAGGGTTCTTGGTTTTCTGTCCATATCTGTCAGTGTTAGTCTTGATTGATCAGTATTAGTTGAAGCATATTTCCATTCTCCTGGGTGAGAAGCCCTGTATCCTTGGCAATGATGAAATGTTTTGATGATAAGGATTCTGAATCCAGCACTTAGTTGGGGGTGTTGAGGGGAGAAGCTGTGTGGCTGTGCGCCCTTTCATTTAGGGGGTGTGGATAGCTTGTGTCTTGGGTGTGGAGGCTTCCCTTCCCTCATAGTGGCCACGTACGACTGAAGGCACTGTCCTGCTTCTCCCAGCAGGAGGGACATTCTGAGAGTACTTGTCGAAACTCCATTGTTACGTGCAGAGTTGTTCTGAACGCTTTAGAGTCTGCAGCAAATACCGCAGCCATGGTTCAGTGGTGAGAGGAGCAGTCCAGTTGATTCCAGTTTGCATTCCTTTAATCACTTGACTCTTTACTTACTGTCTATTCCTTTTCTCAGCCTCCATGACTCTTGTTTTGGGAATATTTCAGGCTTCTGGGAAAATTCACATTTTCCTGCATTTTGCCCCCTTTTGTCTTGACAGGTTGACAGATTCAACAGTGTTGAAATTTTCTGTCAATTTGACTTGCTTTATGTCTTTCAGGATTTCCTCACTGCTCTGGTTCTCTGATGAGTCCCTTTCTCAGCTTTCTAGCACAACTATAGATTTATTTGTATTGTTTTATTTCTCCTGTGTTTTTAATAGGATTCGAAAACAAAGGTGGTTGTGTGTATGTGTGTGCATGTATCTTCTCTAGGACTAGTGAAATAATTTTGGTTTTTCAAATTTGTGGTTATTATAAGAGAAATCTAATATTTTCTCTAGCTTTAATGAGGTCTAGTTAACAAATAAAATTGTATATATTTAAGGTGATGTTTAAAGTGATGTTTTGATATATGTATATGTTGTGAAATGATCATCACAGTCAAGCTGATTAACATATTGATCAACTCATATAGTTACCAGTTTTCTTGTATGTGATAAGAACACTTAAGATCTATTCTCTTTGGCAAATTTCACATATACATTACAATACTATTAACTCTAGTCACTACACTGCACATCAGATCTCTGGGGTTTATTCATCCTGCATAATCGAAACTTTGTACCCTTTGACCAGCATCTCCCCATTTCATCCATCCCACCCCTAGCCCCTGGCAACCACCATTCTACATTCTGCTTTCATGAGTTCAACTTTTTAGATTCCACATGTAAGTAAGATCATGTAGTATTTGTCTTCCTCTGTCTGGCTTACTTCACTTGGCATAATGTCCTCCAGGTTCCTCTGTGTTGCTGCAAATGGCTGAATTTCCTTCTTTTTAAAGAATGCATAATATTCCATGGTATATATACACCAAATTTTCTCTATCCATTCATCTGTTGATAGACATTTAGACTGTTTCCATAACTGGACTGTTGTGAATGATGCTGCAGTGAATATGAGAGATATCTCTTCCAGATACTGAGATAAATCTAGTATTTTAAAGGCCAGCCTCTCTCTCATTGTAATTTCTGAGGTAATATTTAAAATTCTTTTTTAGATTACCCCTAAACATAAACTGAAATCACTAAAGGTAAAACTGATAATTATACAGAGACGTGGCAGTGTCAGAATTTTACCAAGATCTCTTGCTTTCACTTTTCATAAACTAATTTTCATCACTTAGGTTCTCATTTCACAGTTGAAATGCCAAAATTGGGGCACTATTGTCTACTGTAGTTTTTAATCATGATTTACGGAAAAAACACATGCTTATTTGCTCTTCATTACTTTAACCTTCTGTAAGAACTTGCTATTTATTACCTACCACATTTTAGACTAAGGAACAAAACAAACTCATGGATGTTGTGACTCATGCTATTTTGTGATAATATATTGGTCCAAGATTAGATTACAGCTTTATTAAGAATCTCTATGCTCCTTTGAAGAATTGCCCCACTTTTTTTTTTAAAGCAGGCAAAGCCTTTTAAATCTATAAAAGATGCTAAAATTATGATTGATTCTTATGCTTTTAAAATCCCCAATCTATTTTCTCATTTTGAACTAGAAAAACATACTGACTTTTTTTTTGCTAGAGATGTGGGAACATTCATATTTATTTAGCTGGAGAGGGCAGATTATGAATTTGAAATTTCAAAGCCATTTTTTAGTCAAAGGGTAATGGAATTTTAAAGCCGAAAGGCATCTCCAGATAGCTTTTTGGTGATGTGTGAACAGCAGAGAACTGAAGTCAGAAAACCTGAGGTTGAGTTCCTGTGTTCCAGTTCCTCACTGTGAGACCCAACTCAACTGCCATAAATTCTTTTTTAAATTTTGTTTTTTATTGAAGTGTAGTTGATTTACAGTGTTAGTTTCAGGTCTACAGCAAAGTGATTCAGTTATACATATACATACATATATATTTTTTCAGATTCTTTTCCATTATATGTTATTACAAGAAATTGAATATAGCTCCCTGTGCTGTATTGTAGGTCCTTGTTTATTTTTATATATAGTAATATGTATAAGTTAACCCCAAACTCCTAATTTATCCCTCCCCCACCCATAAATTCTTTAACCTGTATTTCCTCATCTGTGAAAGCAAGATAATTCCTGCCCTGTTAATTGTTTTGCTTTATTGTCAGGATCAAATGATACTGTATACAAAAAGTATGTTAGGAACTGTGAGCTCCTGTTCAAGTGTCCCATGATTTTTTTTTTTTTAATGAAGGAGAAAGCAAACTCTTTTTCATTAGGGATTTGCCTACATTCACAAGTAGATTAGAGGTAGAGCCGCGTCTCCTAAATCAGTCTGATAGCCTTTCCACTGGAGTAAAACTTTTAAAACTTCCTCAGCTGCTTGGCTAGATACTCAGAGAACTAACCAGAAGTCTAAAGTTATGCCACTCTCCATAAAGAAATGAACTTCTGAATCTTACTAATGTCTTTTCCTGGATGAGAGGAAGCAGTTGGTTTATTTTGACATTATCTCGTTCTGTCTCTAGTGGTGGAATAAACACCTAAAGCTGGTTCTATTTTATTACTAGGTGTGCTGTGATAAAAATCTCTGGTTTTTACTTAGAGTAGAATTTCCCCGCCTTGAGTCAGCCTGTCATTCCTTTTTGCTTCTTCTTTGCACCATTTTTTGGTTGTTGTTAATTTGGAGCCAAGCACTGCAGAAATGGCTTTTATTTTTGTTTCTTATTTAATAAACTGTGTCCAATTCCCCACTCACATTTGACTTTGCCAAATGACTGTGAAATTCTTGATTGTTTTGTTTCCTTTTATAGCTGCTTCTACAAAATATCAAAAACAGCTGGAGGATGACTTGCCACCTCAGTCTAAGGTCAGCTGAAACAAAGTGGTCCCAGTTCTCTTCTAGAGTTCTCAAGATAATTAAAGGAAAGCTGAATGCTTCATGTTTCATAGAATCATTTCAGTTCATTAAATAAAAGGATCCAGGATAAGGAAATTGACTATGGAGATTTAAGATGCAGTTAACTGACGCTTACAGCATTGTTCACTTAAGCAGATGTGGAAAAACAGGCAGCAAGTCATTCACATAGAAAAAGGTGAAGATTCATGTCCAGCTAAAGAGAAAAAAGGGAGAAACAGTATGAAAACCTTGCAGTCTTGTTATATAATATTTTTAGGGACAAGAAGGATGCAAATTAGGAAGTATGGAAGCTGTTAAAACAGTATGAATGCTTCTGAGTTTGTAGAAAGAGCAACCAGTGTTTTTGGTTGAAATATGGATTTTTCCATGGATCTATTTTTATGATTAAGGAGAAGACTTGGCATGCAAATGGTTTGGATATCTGCTCGTTATGAGGAGGAAAGACTGAATTTTTAAAAGAAACTTTGGATTTCTTTTTACAGAAATGTTGTAATGATGGTACAAAGATATCCTCCACACCAGTTTCCCCTTTCTGTCACATCTTACATTGTTGTGGTGCACTGTGCACAATGGATAAACTAGTATTCGTATGTTAGTATTAACTACAGTCCACTTTTTATTCAGATTTCCTTAGTTTTTTTTTTTTTTTTTTCATTTTCTCCCCCCTAATATCCTTTTTATGTTCCAAGATCCCATCCAGGACACTACACTCCATTTGGTTGTCATGTCTCCTCTACACTGTGATAGTTTCTCAGAATTTTCTTGGTTTTGCTGACCTTGAAGTTTTGAGAAATACTGGTCAGATATTTTGTAGAATGTCCCTCACTTGGGTTGTGTCTGATGTTTTTCTCTTGGACAGACTAAGCTTATGGAATCTTGGGAAGAAGACCACAGAGGTAAAGGGCTATTTTCATTTCTTCACTGTAAAGTTACTCATTCTACTCTCTTCTGTACTGTGTTCTCTGGAAGGAAGTCACTATGTGTAGTCCATAGTTACAGAGTAGGGAGGAAAGATTTAATTTTAACTATAATAAAAAATCATTATGGTCGGCAAACATTCTAATCTTAAAGTGATCAATATCTTAAGTGCATTTGACAGATTCCTTTGACCAGTAAACTTAGAGATGAGTGTTTTGCAGGTAACATCCTGGTAGGCGAAATGAGTAGCTATATTTCTTAGAGCAGGACCCTCCTTTAGGGCAGTGTTCTTGGTCTTTGGGAGCTGGCTAGAACTATAGGCTCTGAAAATTTCATCTACCACTGCTATCACTTCTCTGAGGTGTTTCAGGTCCTACCGGCTCTTGACTCAGGTTAAAAAAATGATTCTGACACCTGAGCCAGCATCCAGATCACCTGGAGGGCTTGTGAAAGCACAGATTCCAGGGCTCTTTCCTGAAAATTTCGACTCAGTAAGTTTGGGGTGGGGCCCGGGAATTTACATTTTAATAAGTCCTCAGGTGATATTAATGCTGGGGATAGCCCTTTGAGAACCACTGGGGTAGAGCCCGTAGAGAGTCTAAACACCGGAGTCACACCATCTTAACCCTGTGCTGAGCCTCCACCCCAGAATTCCAGTTCACTAATAGGACTTTATCTTTCACTGAGGACTGCCACAAGGAACAACTCTTTTTTTTTTTTTTTAACAATGTTGTATCAATTTCTGGTGTACAGCATAATGTTTTAGTTATATATATATATATATATATATATATATATATATATATATTCCTTTTCATATTCTTTCCCATTATACGTTACTACAAGATAATGAATATAGTCCCCTGTGCTATATAGTAGAAAGTTGTTGTTTATCTATTATATATATAGTATTTAGTATCTGCAACTCTCCAACTCCCATTTTATCCTTTCCCACCTTCTTTAGCCCCTAGTAGCCATGAGTTTGTTTTCTATGTCTGTGAGTCTGTTTCTGTTTCATAAATAAGTTCATTTGGGTCTTTTTTTTCTCTCTAAGATTCCACATATAAGTGATAACATATGATTTTTTTCTTTCTCTTTCTGGCTTACATCACTTAGAATGATGATCTCTAGGTCCATCCATGTTGCTGCAAATGGCATTATTTTATTCTTTTTATGGCTGAGTAGTATTCCATTATATAAATGTAGCACAGCATCTTTATCCAATCATCTGTTTATGGATATTTAAGCTATTTCCATGTCTTGGCTGTTGTAAATAGTGCTGCTGTGAACGTTGGGGTGCATGTATCTTTTCAAATTAGAGTTCCCTCCTGGGATATATGCCCAGGAGTAGGATTGCTGGATCATAAGGTAAGTCTCTTTTTTGTCTTTTGAGGAATCTCCATACTGTTTTTCATAATGGCTGCACCAAACTGCATTCCCACCAGCAGTGTAGGAGGGTTCCCTTTTCTCCACAGCATCTCCAGCATTCGTCATTTGTGGACTTTTGAATGATGGCCATTCTGACTGGTGTGAGGTGATACCTCATTGTAGTTTTGATTTGCATTTCTCTGATAATTAGCAATATTGAACACTTTTCATGGGCCTATTGGCCATTTGTATGTCTTCATTGGAGAATTGCTTGTTTAGGTCTTCTGCCCATTTTTGTATTTTGTTATTGTTGTTGTTGTTGTTGTTATTAAATTGTAAGAGCTGTTTATATATTTTGGAAATGAAGCCCTTGTCGCATCATTTGCAAAACTTTTCTCCCATTCTGTAGGTTGTCTTTTTGTTTTGCTTACGGTTTCCTTTGCTGTGCAAAAGCTTATAAGTTGAATTTGGTCCCATTTGTTTAGTTTTGCTTTTATTTCTAGTACCTGGGTAGAGTGCACAGGAACAACTCTTGTTATCTGCCCGCTTCAGGCTTTTCTGTGAAGCTGGTTTTATAGAGCCTGTGATTTGACACCATTTCCTCTATATAGTGCCCTGTTTGACTTCCTCCATCCTGAAAACCCTTTGTGTTCACTAAGAAACTGATGTAGCATCTGTTCTTGGAGAAAGAGAGTCGTAGGGTATGTTGCTTTAGCCACTGGAAGGCTTATAATCTCAATTAACACAACTGTATTGACTCCTCTTGTTCCCGTGTTTCTTTATTTCTCCATATGATGGTTCCTGCTTCATTTTACTGAATTTTTTTTGTATTTAATTAGTGACATATACTTTTTGTATTTAATAAGTGACAATTCTTTTTCAAAATTAATAATATAACATTAACTGGCATATCCTAAGCACTTACTCATTTAACTTATCCATCCACCCTAAGATTTAGATTCATTATTTTTCCCATTTTACAGATAAGAAAATGAAGTCAGGTGAATTGTCTTCCTAAAGGTCAGCGCACTATGAAGTGATGGACTAGGGGCTGAAACCCACGTCTCTCACTCTCTACTGATGCTTCTCAGTTCTCCTGAACTTATGGAGAAGAGGCTGTGTGGTTCAGAAAGAGCCCAGGTGGTCATTTGCTGGTTCTATCACTGGAACATGGTACTTCTTCCAGACTCGGCTTCCCCATCCCTACAGTGGCAGATATCCATGCTGTCCTCACAGAGCTGTGTTCAGTACTGAAGCAAATCATGGATATAAAGTCCTTTTAGACTGCCACGTTCATGGTAAGTCCTCAACAAATATGTTCTTTCTTTCAAAGCCGTTTGCTCACTAGAAATTACTATTTAATTGTGTCAGTAACAGCAGCTGAGTTGATAAACGCATTCTATTTATAAAGGAATAAATTAGGCATGAATGAAGAAAATATGGCTGACTTGACCCATATTGGCACTGAAGTTTGTATCTATACTTAAAGTTCTCTTTGTTTTAGTTTTCTATTATTATATACAGATTTAAAAGCAAAAAGTTTAAGAGGCTGAGATGGCAGCCTAGAAAAACCAGGCAATTTAAATATAGGATTGTTCTTTTATCTTTGGTTAAAATAATTCCAGTGCCTGAGGAACATAAACTGCATCTGTGTTCCTAAGAAGCATGGATCAGAGAACTGAGTCTAGGACACCAGACTCTGAAATCTTTGACTTGCTACCAGTTTTTGTAGTTGTATAGTCAAACCCTCAATTATCTGCTTTGTGGTTTTGTGGAAAATTTTCCCTTTGGAATTCTTTGTCTTCACCTTTAATATTTTGGTGTTTTATTATTTTTTAAACACAAACCGAATAGGGAATATATTAAATTTTATTACCAAGTAAGTAGTTCTTGTTCAGTATCTCCTCTGAGCCCCGCAACAGCCCCTCCATTTCCTTGTATTGATTCCCATTTTGTCCTTTCTTTATCTGGTTGTTACTTTGCTTATGTTCTTGCTTGATTGTTCTTTGGAGCAGTATTCTCTTTCTGAAATCTGATGAGTTTTGAGATGTGAGGATTTTGCTGTCACTGGTTTTTGACGTCAGCCTGAGCATATGAACTCATTTTCAGGAGAAACCCAGCAGAGGCTGGAGTGGGAAATGCAGAGCCAGTGCCTCTGAGTCAGGTCTGCCCAGTGCGGGATAAATTCCCCTTTAACAAATATTTTGGAAGCTTAAGTCTAGGAATAAGATCTGATAATAATAAGGCAGTGATAATTTACTATTTATAATAATTCAAATGAGAAAAAAATGCAGTCCAAAGTCAAATATAATTTATCAAAGGTCTGTGTTCCCAGACTGTCTCCACGTCCACTCTCTTCCATTAGTGTAAGCAATCTGGCATCGACGAATGATGCTCAGTGTGCCTCTGCCTGTTTGGAAATCGGACATTTGCATTCATCATTCCTTATCATTCATGCTTGATTGGGAGAGCTGGCTCATTTCAATGCTAAAAATTCCCAGAGATTAACACGCGGTCTCTTTTTTGCTTAGGCTCTTATCTGAAAACAAAGTTTTGACAGCTGCAGACAAAGTGCAGCACAGTAGGAAGAACAGAAACTTTAGAGGCAGAGAATGAGCTTTGAATCCCTGAGTGAGGTACTCAAATTCTGTGTCCACTTCCATATATGTTATGTGTATATATATATAGATATATATGTATTGTATGTACATGATAGTACATGTACATACAATACATATATGCAGTAGTACTGTACACACACACACACACACACACACACACACACAAATACGATAGTACATATTCGGCAGGGCTATGGTAAGAATTCAATGAAATAACACAAATACAGAGCCTGGCGTGGTGCCAGGGACATATGAGGTGCTCAAAAATGTCATTTCCATCCCTTGCTTGTAGTATGTATGAAATCCCATTGGTTCTATATGAAATGCCTCGGAGAAGACTGCCTGGCAGCATTTTCTACCTGAAGGAAATAGGAGAACACAAATAAGTGCTCTTATAGGAGTCAAAACATCTCACCCCTTCCCATCATTCAGAAATGACAAATGTCACTAAATGATAAACTGGTAGGTACCTTTCCCTTCACAGAAATTATACTATCTAGAGGATTTCTAATAGCCTGAAGTCCAGTTGACATGCTATGACTAACATTTAAAATAAATAATAGACAACAAAATTAATAGCTGGCATTTTAAGTGCTGCAACTTGTCACCAAATACCGTAGCTCCCTAAACCATTAGCTGCCACCTCGTGTAATTGGTAGAGCAGTACTGTACTGTGCCCAGTATTGCTGAAATGTTCTGTAATACCCACAGACAATTCTCTGGCCTATTTTTGGTGCTCCATTTAACTTTTTGCCAATTCTGAATTACTGGGGTTTGAACTATTCAAATGCTACCTCATGCTAGCTTTCAGATTGATCCTAATTGCATTAATTGATAGTAATTTCCCCATCTAAAAATTTGGGGGAGTAATTTTGTCTTGGTAAGACTTCTGAAGCCACTAAGGTGCCACCACCTGAAGACTTAGTGCACTACCATGACATAAAAAAAAATGCATGCTCGAACTCTGAGATTTTAAAAGAGTTTTATTTATAAACTGTATCTTTTGTGAGAACATTTCTCTGAAACTCTTGGCAAATAATACTCCTATGGATAGATACGAGATGTGAGGAGACAATAAGAAAGCTGGTGTTGAGTATGGAATTTTCCTAGATAGCTGATAGAATCCACTCTCCTCTCTCATTTCCCCAGTGTTACCACGCATTAAATCAGCACATTCTGGAAGGCTCCTATGGGTTAAACTGTCTCTCAGGCATTGTGTGTGTCTAAGGGAAAAGAATAGACAAGACAGGAAAGATAGTGTCCTTGCTCTTGTGTGACTTTGCATTTTAATTTGAGACGTAGCTTGTGTCTCCCAAATAATAGAACAATAAGAAAGTGTTAGCAATGTGAACATGTAGTTATTCTCATAAGTGGTTGGAGAGTACAAAGGGCCTGTTTGTAGGCCCATTGGGCAATATATAGAAAACATAAAAAGTACATGACTTTTGACCTAGCATTGCCATTGCTAGGAATTTGTTCTGTGGATGTATTTGCACACGTACACAAAGATTGATTTGAAGGGTTGTTCTTTGCAGTATTATTTGTGATACAAACAGAAACAACCTGAAGGTTCATTAATGAGGGACTGGTTAAACAAATCATGGCCCAGATTGGGAATGGAATACTGTATTAGGACTAAGACAGCACCATAAGTACTGACATGAAAAATGCCAGAGAAAAGTTTTTAAGTGAAAGGAAAAGGTGAAGATAAGATACACACACACACACACACACGTGCCATATGCACTAATACAGACAGAGAATTTATGGAAAAGCAGGGTGTAAAATTTTACTGCTATAGCACTATTTACAATAACCAAAACATGGAAACAACCTAAATGCCCATTGACAGATGACTGGATAAAGAAATTGTGGTATATCTATACAATGGAATACTACTCAGCTATAAAAAAGAATGAAATAATGCCACTTTCGGCAACATGGATGAACCCAAAGATCATCATTTTAAGTAAAACGTGAAATCTTAAAAGAAAGACACAAATGAACCTATTTAAAAAACAGAAACAGACTCACAGACATAGAAAACAAACTCATGGTTACCAGAGGGGAAAAGAGGCAGAAGGGATAAATTGGGAGTTCGGGATTTGCCGATACTGACTATATATAAAAAAGGTAAAAAACAAGGTTCTGCTATATAGCACAGGGAACTATATTCAATATCTTGTAGTAAACTATAATGAAAAAGAACATGAAAACGAATATATGTATATATATGTATGACTGAAACATTATGCTATACAACAGAAATTGACACAACATTGTAAAACAACTATATTTCAATTAAAAAAAATTTTACTGCTGTATTTTAGCAACAATATCTCAATAAAGTAGGACTATAGGGACAGAGAGGGGTAGGACCTTTTATTCTTATTTTAGACCCTTTATTGTTAAGTTGTTGACATAATTGTATATTGTTTTGTTCCCCTTGGAGGTACTGGGGATTGAACCCAGGATCTTGTGCATGCTAAGCATGAACTCTACCATTGAGCTATATACCCTCCCACCTGTATGACCTGTGATTCTAAAAATATCTAACCAAATCAGTATGTTTGAAGAATTAGAAAGTGATAAGGAGAAGCAGATGACATTAACAAAGAAATATTGTTATTAATGGTGATTTAACTGAAATGTCAGAGTATTTCCTGTGCCAAAAGCTGAACACTTAACCTACATTATCTCCTTGAACTTCGCATGCCTGTGTGCTGATTTCAAACCATGGAACCAGGGCAGTGCAAGGATGGGTAACTTAGACAAGATTGCACATCTAACACACAGTTCAGTGTCAGAACCAGTCAGACTCCAAAATCCCTGCTGTTAACCACTAAGCTGTGCTCCCGTTCTTTTTCCTACAGTTTTCTCCATTCTTGTGGTGTCTGTCCAGCAGCTAGGGCTCCTGGAGCATGAGGACCACAGTCATGTTACAGGGCTGGGAGGGTAGAAGGAAGGGCTATCTTATTTTCAGCATTAGTTTGGAACAGAAATGAAGGTTTAATTTCTGTAGTGTTTTCCCTCTGAAACCATCCATTTTTAAATAAGGAATGTGCATGCCAGGGCAGAGTTGATATTTTCAGTAATTTGTGGTAATTTCTCAGCGTTCACAGGCTTGATCGCCTTGCTTCCCGTACATGCTTATAAGGGATCAAGAGGGCAGCTTGGGTTGTTGGGTAACGGCGGGGTGGAGGCTAAGCATCAGACTAGCCATGAATAAGCTTGTATTGACCCCCATCTGACGGCTATAGCACGGCCCTTAGACCTTGACACAGATAGGACGAGCTAAGGTGGGAAAGCAGTTCTTTTGTTTCTATCTGACATTGTAACTGTAATCTTGTATACTACAGTGGAAAGATTGCTTTCCTGGGCTTCCAGCCACTTTTCATTGCAGAGCGCCCTCTGCTGAAGAAGCCGGCAGGCTTACTGAGAATTTTGCACTTGGATAGTTCTGTACGTTTTCTCTCATTGTTTCTGTTGTAGGGGAGGAAAAATAATTTTCCTTCTACCCTTCTATGTTCTTGGCTGGAATAAAAAGACAGATTAAGAGGAGAAAAACAAATAGATGTTTAATAACATGGATGTTTCCTGTACACACAAGAGAGACCCAGGAAAACTGAGTCACTCCCCAAAATGGCCCAAGTCATCACCTTCAACACCATCTCCAGCTGAAGACAAAAGATGATGTTAGGGGAGGAGGAGCCAGTTATGGGAGGTTCCTGGGCAAAGCACAGTAAACAAGGATAAGATTGTAATGCAGATTTAAATCTTTCCCTTCTCCTTTGAGTTTCTAGAGACTGATTTAGCCTTCTCTTCCTGGCACAGAGAGGGAGACACCCTTACCAATGGAGATTTCCCATGTAAACATCTCTTACAAAAGGGTAACTTCTACTAGGTTTTCAGAGCTTTTCCTGTGTCTGCTCTTTCTTAAAAATTATCAGCTCAAGATAATCCTTATGCCAGAGAGGCAGATTTGGGGATGGCAAATTCTGCTCTCCTTCACTATGTTCTCTTATGTATATATAAACATATATATCTACATATATATAGAAATATAAAGGAGTAATTAAACTCATTTACCTGTTATTAGCACAAACTTATATTTGACTTTAAAGCACATCATACATGGCAATCTCCAAACACAAAACCCAAACCAAGCCAAACACAACAGCTATTCATGAAATCACCTTGCTTCTTACATAGTTTTATCCTTGAAACAGCGTTTACAATTTTGTTTGTCAAGAATTAAAAGCCCATCAAAATTTTCACTTCCTGTGATGTTCCATGAGGTGCATGGATGCTTCTAGTTTCTTTTTTACACACTTTCCCAAATTCTTTGCAAACCCTTTGATCTTCCTTTTTTTCTCACCCTGGCTCTGAGACCTATTTCACTTTCCCTGACAAGTTTTACAAGTAAACCTACTTTACTTTGCAGATTTACAAAATCCTTTATGGATGGAATGCTGTGTTGCGGTTTAGTTTATTCCTTGTCCAGGTTTCAGCCAAAACTACTGCATGTTTCCTATAGTCTTTTGCATAACCTTTGTGAATTATGCATGTAGATGATGGATCTAAACCTGTCTTAAAACCAAGCTATATTTTTAGCAAAATTTACCCAAATGCTTACAAACTTTACTATTAGCAATTTTTAATTTTTTTATTAGCAAACTTTACTAAATAGCAGTTAAACAGACATGGTACATTCTCCTTAGCTCTTGAACCTGGCTTAATGGGATGAAAAGGAAGCATCTGAAGTAGATTTTTATTAACATAATTGCATTTCTTTGGGCAAGCATCTTCTATAAAGCCGGTTAACGCTATACACTGCACCAAATTAAAAAAAAAATTGATTTCAGAAAAAAGAACTATAAGACCATGAATCAGAAGTTTTTCATATTTTATTTTGTACTTTCTTTGTATTTTCATTAGTGTAACACCTCATATTGTTAAAATGCTACAAAACACTCTCTGTAAATCTCGTAGCAAGTCATGTATTCTAAGTAAAAGTTAGACCCCATTATCTGTTAACTTGTTTGATCATAGGGAATTTTAATTTCGGAATATCCTGGAGCATTTGGAAAGTGGGGTTGCATAACTATAGGTATACTTATCTCAAGGTTTCTTTTCCTGGGACATAGGTTAATTGCATTAATTATCTTTAACTTCCATTACATTCCCAGTGAGTTAGAGGCTTAAAACATCATTTATGGCTGTTTTTCTTCCTTGTAAGGGCCTTTTTGAGTTATTGAATATTTATAGCTGTTATAATAAGGGCAAACCCCATTATGTTCATGTTGCTTTTTATTTCATTTTGTTTTGTTTTTAATTATATTTAGGTATTGGTGCTGATTTTGGAAATAGCCTGCTTGGTATGATTTTAAAACAATTGATTTATTCTCAAAAATGTTTCTGTTGTTTTCTCTCCTCATCTCACAAATATATTTGCTCTAGTTTACAAATTTACTAAAAGTCTATTGTTTGGGAGAACATGTCAAAATATCTTCAAATGTCTTCCATTATATTCTTTGTTGCTTAGTCGTCTTTGTTTCCGTTTTGTTATTAAGAGATTTTCTTTTACTTTAAGAATTTGAAGTCTGTCAAAACAGTGCATTAAATGATTCTGAATCATCATGATCCAATGTTTAGTTTTCTTCTCCCAGAGATGGGCAGCCTGAAATGCATGATTGTTGTACAACTGGGACTTGCCTCTCACCTCCTCCTTCCATCCTAAGAAAGATCTCAAGCCTCTCTTGATTTGGAGTTAGGAAGTGAAGAAGTTGGTTGGCTAGTAAAGATGAGTAAGAGTTTCCTGGAAAGCTTGGTACTTTGAATGTTTATTTGGAAGTGTTGGGAAGGAAAAATTTCCCCCTCCCCTTCTAGATTCTTCTGGCTGGCCTAAGAATTAATTTGACATGAGACAGAATAACAGGAGAAAATGAAACAAAAGTTTAATAACTCGTAGACATGGGAGAGACCCAGGAGGACTGAGTCACTCCTTCAAGTGACCAAAGCCCTCACTTAAACACCATTTTCAGCCAAAGGCAAAAGAGGATGTTGGGAGAAGTGGGACTTCAAAGGGGAGGAAGGCCGTTCATATGGACATGGAAAAGCAAATGTTTGGTAAACAAATGTTTGCTGGGCCAGGCAGAGACAATGGGACACAGAATGGACTCTGATTTTTACGTGCTGCCCAGTTCCCCCACCACACCTTGCCCATGTTCTTTGTAGATATCTCTAGAGATAGTTCTATTCCAGGAACAGGACCTTTATCTAAATTCAGTTAAGGGTGAGATAACAAGAAAAACTGCCTGAATCTACTGTTCTGAATCAGCCTTAATGAATCCTCATGCCAAAGAGACACATTGTGGGTGGCATATTTGCTCTCTAACAGTAGTATGACATTTGATTTTCCTGTATCTTTTTAGCTATCCATATACAGAATATTAAATTCTTCTTTCCATACTGAGTACTTTGAACATCCCCTGTTCTTGTTAGTTTACAACTTTAGTGACAGAAAAAGAGCAAATGAAAAATGTATTCATAGAACCTGTATTGCTTTTTAATTCAAGTTGAAAATGTATTTTAAAGATCCAGAAATCATAACAGGGTTACTTCACATGAGGGTCTGTGCATTGTACCACTTTGTTTTGGGGAAAATATTTTGGAAGAAGTGTCAGTTGGGTTTTGGCAAGTATGACTGGGTCAGCTACTGGGCCACCCAAGCTCTTTCCCTCTTCCCATTGGAAGAGTGTTAATCCTCGAATCAGCTTTTACTAATAGCCCATGGTGGCAAGCTCCTTTCCTTTGAAATGTACTTATGCAGCAGATGGTGTTGAATATATGCATATATTTTTGTGATCAATGTCAAGTTGAAGTCTGAATTAGAACAGTGGAGAAGTGTGTAATGGCAACATAGCTGTAAAGTGTTAGAGTTGGGTGTTAGATTAATTCATAACCATCTGTCTTTATTTTGCAAATCTACTACTGTGGACACCACACAAGCACTGCAAGTACCTTTTCTACACTGTGTGTGTATGTGTCTGTGTGTCTGTGTTCTAGCACACAAAATTCCAGCAACAGCTGCAATACCCTTCCCTGTCCTGAAGGTGAAAAAAACAAACAAAATGGTTCTTCACATACTTCTGTTGGCATTTCTAATCTTTTCCTAGGTTTGATTTTGTCCACAGTTTTCTCTAGATAGATAGTGAGAGGGTAAATCACTCTTCTGGAAAAGTTATGGGGATTTCACTCTAGAACCCTAAAAACCAAATCTGATGATTTTTATATTGCTGTTTTTCTTATTTGAGGTCTCGGTATTCAACTCCAAAATTTTAATAATATAAGTGGGAAGTTTTTGTAAATAATGTTAGCTCTTGGAAAGAAAAATGTTTCTGAAGAAATTTGATTAATACCTGAAATAGTGGCCCTCAAAACACATTCTTATATGAGATCCGATGATCAAATCTCTATCATTAGCCAAAGTGGTGGAATCTGCATATTATTCTCTAAAGGTAAAGAGCCATTTGCTTTTAAACAATATAAGAGAATTATTTCTAAAAGAGTTTATGTATTTACTCTAATTCATGATGAATTGAGGTTTTACTGGTTTTGAAAAAGGAGAATTATGAGTGGGAATTTACTCATTTAGATGTGAAGGGGAGCAGAATTGGCCATCCCAAAATGTGTCCTTGGCATAAGGATTATTTTAGGCTGATTATTTTTCAAGAAATTTCAGACACAGGAAAAGTGCTGAAAACCCAACAGAAGTTACTCTTTTATAAGAGACATTTACATGTATAAGGAAAATCTCCATTTGTAAGGGTATCTCCCTCTCTGTAACCAGGAAGAGAAGGATGACTCTAAATCTCTAGAAACTCTTATAATTGGTGAAGGCAATGACTTGAATCTGCATAACAACCTTATCCTTGTTTACTGTGCTTTTCTGAGTGACCTCCCATAACTGGCTCCCCCTCCTTTTGTCTTTAGCTGGAGATGGTATTTAAGAGGTAACTTGGGTCTCTTCAGAGAATTACTCTGTTTTCTTGGGTATCTCTCATGTATACAGGAATTATCCATGTAGTTAAACTTTTATTTGTTTTTCTCCTGTTAATCTGTTATTGTAATGGCGTCTCAGCCAAGAACCTAGAAAGGTAGAAGGGAAGGTATTTTTCCACTCCCAAAGTTGTTAAAATATATTTTAAAGTTAGAATAGTAAAACTAGAATGGGAAATAGCATAATTAGATGCATTTAAGCCTTTTGAAAAATCAATTATCAGGAGTTCATTATCATTTATCATAGAGCTTACCAAAGAACTCTAAATACTACAATAATTAAAGCTAGTATTTTTATAGTAGGCAATAAGGTTATTTCATTACTTTTGCGAGGACACTTGCTTGTGTATTTTTATTTCTACATTTTTGCCTTGATGTTTAATTTTTTTCTAGACCTTATAATCTTGAATGTTTAAATATTTTATTCTAAAAGTGACACTGAGGTGACTGTGTGTGTGTGTCGTGTGTGCATGTGTGTGTGTTGGGAGCTTTCTAACAGAAATAGTACCAAAAATGAAGTCCTCTTTTACCCTGGCTTTCAATAGCTACAAATATCAAACCAACACCATTGGGAAAATATTATGTTATATGTGATTTCTTCATGAATTCAAACCATAGCTGTTGGGAAATCAGCCCATTGCTAGTTGATGTGATCTCACCCATTTTTGTTTGCCATACTCTGACATCGTAGAACCACTTGAATTTATCAGTTTAACATAATTCTTGTATAGATGGTTAGATGTAGTTCTACAGACCCTAGTTGACAATATTTCTATTTGACAAGATAACCCAGCTTTCTTGTTTTCTTCTTTGCAAGTCTGACCCCCCAAGACTTGCTTCTTGACACATGTAAATGTTGTTACAAGTGGGTCCTTCATGCCTGGAAAGTCCCTTGAATTCTTAGAATCAAAGATGCCCTCTAAATACCAAGTTTTACATTATCGATGGCTTGCTAGAGTGTGCTTTGTGTGTATCCTGTCCAACCTAATTTTCTCACTGAAAAACTTTGCCATCTTGCCTGCTGAGACTTCCTTTTCACTACTTTGTGTTGGCTTCTCTCCTCTCTCTGCCCATGCTGTGATAAAATCACTATGGTTAAAGCTAAAGTCAAGCCTTTTAAAAACCTAATTAACTATTGTTTTTTCCCCCTATCTCTGATAAAATATTGCTGACCAGAAATCTAAAGAGCATCAGGGAAAAGAACAACAAAAGTAACTCCCTTGTAAAATGTAAGGATACACATCAGTAAGGAGAAAAACAACTCCTTGAATCACACCGCCATGCTGAGGCGCTTTCATGAGGCTTATGTATAAAGTAGTACTTTTATAGCCACTGGTCAGAACTGTAATTGGAGTAGCCATTGCTGCTAGTATGGCTGCTACTGCTGGCATCTCAAAAATGAGAATCACTTTTTGTCTCTTTACCATAAATAGATACCATAGCAAAAATGGATTTATTCATAAATTCCACAGATTGAGAAAGGCCTCAAGCTGAAAGCAGGTCACCTTTAGCTTCACAGGCTATCAGTCCTGAGCATTTCACAAAAAAAGAGCTTTTCTAGAAGTTTAGACAATTTTGGTGAATTATGAAGTCCTTGAACTATTGTTGGGTCTATAGTTTTTCAGGAGGCTGGAAAATCACCAAGAAAATGACTAAGAAGACTTTTAATGCATTGCCATATAGTTGCTAAAGTTCAAGTGGTAAACAAATAAAGGATGGAAATGTCATTCTGGTTTCTAAATATACCATAATTTCTTTACGAGATTCCTCTTATCAGGAAACTTCCGCCCTTAGGATTCTTTGACATCTAATTTGTTGAATGTTTATAAAACATAGAAATGTGAAGATGCATTAGATGTTGTTTACAAAATATTCACAGAGCAAATGAGAAAAAACTCCACTTTGAACTCCTAACTGTTGAATATAGTCTGATTTTCCTACATTATTAGGGGGCTGGCTTTGATGTTTCTTTTCCTAGGAAAAATTGAACATGAGACTACTCTTGACTTTGTGTAGTAGGTTAGATTATTATTCAGCAAATAATCATCCTCTCCATCTCCATCTTCGTGGAAAGATTGCATACCACTGAATCCCATTGATAATGGGCTTGGCCCATGTGACTTGCTTTGGCCATTGGGATGTTGGTGAATGTAATGTGAGTAGAAGCTTGAAGCGTACCAGTGCAGTTGGGCTTGCCCTATTGTGTCTATGCTTCTGCTGTAAGATATACATGCTCCAGCTAGCTCTCTGATCCAGGGAAGATCCTACTCACGTGAAACAGACTTGCACCCAACCTACAGCTTAGAATTAAGCCTGAGTCTATTCTAGATCATCTGAATTCACAGCTGACCACACAGATGTATGAGCAAGAGATGAATGCCAATTATTATATTTCATGAGTTGGGAGTGATTTGTTATACAGGAAAAGCTAACAGAGACACTTGGCATTAGCAATTTTAACACTGACAATTTCAACTCACCTCACTCGTGTCCATGAAATTGAGAAACTTAAATTTTGCTACAGCATGAAATTGAGTTTTGAGCACTCATCTAGAAAGTGGGGCCAGCACTTCCTTTTCAGTGTAATCTTGTTTCCTATTCATTGCATGCATATTTTATGGGGGGAAATAGTGTTTCAAGGTGGTATTTGAGAATTAAGCATTTGGACTTAACTTTTATGACTATTTAAGGCTTACCATACATTTAATTTTAGGGTAGAGAATCTGCAATTTACATTACTTAGGTGTATACATTCCTTTTGGCATGGCAGATTAGGAGGGCTCACTGACAAGTTTGTCTTCATTCATATGAATGATGAAGTGTGCATGTATAGAACAAGGGGTCATGTGGAAAGATTCAGAGATTGGGTCATGCAATAGAGGAACCTGAAGTCGCTGAAGTAGCTGGATCTGAAGGTTATGAGACTAGAGCATCTTGGAGATTTTTTTTTTTTTTTTTAGTTAATTTCTCCTCAAAAGCTAAACAGCTTTTCTTGCTTCTCTTTGAGAAGGTGTGGAGGTAACAGAGCAGATGTTATTGCTGCAGCTACCCATAGCAGAAAGCACTCAGTACCACACCGTTTTTTAGCTTTCCTCCTTTTGCTGTCTTTTTTCTACTCTCTCACCATGATTTCTGGGATCACTTCCTAAACAAACTACTTGCATTCAAATCCTTGTCCTAGGTCTGTTTTTGGGGAACCCAAAATTCTAAATTGTATCCTATTCTGACTTTTTTTTTCTGATTGATGTAGGAATCCTATTGGATAGAGAAGAAAGTAGTCTTTGTTTTTTTTGTTGTTGTTGTTGTTGGGATTTACTGTTAAAAAAAAGACTGAATAGAAGAATCTCTTAGTAAATTGTAAGAAAGTCATATTTTAATATAAAATATTACAGACATATCAGAAATAAGCAAGCATCCATCAACTATTTAACCAATGTTTGTTGTTTACTACTTTGTTGAGTTTATATTCCCAGTAGTCATTATATAATTAGGAAAAGGTTCTAGAATTAGTGAATGAAGTGTTGAGGAGTAAATTTTTTTTTCCTCTACCCTATTGCTTCTCTGGCTGGTCTCATAATCAAATTGACATTACACAGATTAGTAGGAGAAAAAACAAATTTAATTACATGAGATCCAAGGGCAGGTTAGGTAGTTGAAGCCTATATACCATTCTGAGCTAAGGAATGGGATGGGGACCTGGGGCTTCAAAGGAGAGGAGGGTCATTCATAGGACAATAAGAAGAGCAGATGTTTGGGAATTAGATGTTTGCCCTGCCACACAGATGGATCATTTAGATAAAAATTATCTCTGATCATAGCTCTCTCTTTCTGAGCCAGGGCCCTTACCTAAATTTTTTTAGGCAGTTGAGGGAGGGGTAAAAAGCTCTTCCTAGGTCTTTTGGGTCTTGATTGTCTTCAGCTCAAAAAAATCCACTTGCCAAAGTGACACATTTTAGCAAGGCTTGTTCTGAACCCCTTCAGAAATAATGACTAGAACACAGTCCATTCCTTTTAGGAGCTTATGGTGTAGTTAGAAAGGTGTATCACGGAAATGTGAAAGATGCAGTAATAGAGAAATTGATTAGGTGCTGTAGGAGCCCAGGGAGAGTGTAACTAACTCAGTCTTCCCAAAGAGGATGATGGGTAAACTGAGTCTGAGAGGAGTTAGCTTAACAGACTAGTGGATGGCGAAAGAAGTTGCAGACAGGGAGAAGGGAATGGTCAAAGGCACAGAGTTGTAATACAAGTGGCATATTTGGAAATAGCAAAATTTTTGGTATGGTTGAAGTATAGGGTTTATATGGTGCAGTTTAAAGAAGTAAGGAGAACCCAGGAAACTGGAAACCTTGCCTTGGGCCCTGTGCTTAGAGTGCCCTTTTCTGGTCTTCTTAGGGCTGTACCCTTGTTGGAGAAGGAAAAAATTTTCTTCTCCCCTTCCAGGTTCTTCTGGTTAGTCTAAGCATTAAATTGACATGAGACAGGTTAACAGGAGAAAATAAAATTTAATTATATACATGTAGGGGCCCCTTAAGAAAAATGAGACTCAAGGATAGGTTGGCTATTGAGGCTTATATGCTATCTGAGAGAAGGCTGGGGATTTGGGACTTCAAAGGGGGAAGAAAACAATTTATAGGGAGATGGGAAAAACAAATGTTTGCTAAACAAATGTTTTCAATGGTATGCATTGACAATGGGACCCAGAGAGGACTTTGTTCAAACAGGCCTTGCTGAGTTGGTCCCAGGCCACCACACTTACCTCATAGTCTTTGTAGTTAGTTCTGGTGATAGTTCTCTTTCTGGGATAGGTCCACCATCTAAATTCTTTTAGACAGTTAAAGGAAAGGAGGTAAAAGCTCTTCCTGAGCCTTTTGTTTCTTAAAAACAACCAGCCTGAAATATTCCTCATGCCAGAGAGCCACATTTAGGGGTGGCAAATTTTGCTCCCCTACACCCTTTTTACGAGGTGAGAAGGCCAGGGAGCTAATGGGATATGCCCACCCAGAGTTTGAGATTACCTTTGTAAACTGTGCTCTAGGTGCCCAACACTTGGGAATTTTCTTCCCAAATACCTCATCCCGCTTTCAGGGCCTGCACAGTTTTCTTCCCAAAGTCTATCTTCCTGAGGGAGGACTGTGACACTGGTATTTGTACCTTTGGGTCTGAGGGGTGGCCAACAGGCACCTGTTTGGGGGGTGTGAATGGGGTGTAGCTATACAGGTTGGGGTGTCCATAGGTTTGTTGTTCCTTGTGGCATAAGAAGGAGTCAGGTAGGGGAAAAAAAGGTGGGGGGAGGTATCAGCTGTACCTGAAGGGCCTCCACTTGTACTCTCGCTCTGGGCTCTATAAATGTTAGAGGTGGGCTTACATAAGAACCTTACTTTTTGCTATGATTCAGGAGAAAAGCTGAAAATGGATAGGAATAGGGTAGGGGTTTCTAGGAAAGTGGTAAATGTTCAGAAAAACTGTTGTAAAAATCAAAGCAAGACACAAATAGTTGAAATGATAAATATTATATATACTTTACCACAATAAAAAATTTTAACAACACAAGAGCAGATTAAGTAATTATAGAAGGATTGCTGAGAGCCACTTGGAGGCTGCCTGCAGTTGGAGACCATGACTCTGTTATGAAACCTATCCGTGCAGTTGTCTTTTTTCTCTTTCTCTTGGAAGGCTCAGCAGATTGGTAGAGGAGGAGAGAAGGTGGCTGCTAGTCCTCATGGGAGGTTGAGTGAAGTTAGGGTCAATACCAATGAGGGATAACAGATGAAAATGACTTGAAAGTGCTGGCAAGAAAGTGATTGAAATGGTTCTTTGTGGAACTTAAGTTTTATAGGGAAATTTGTTGAACTGGAAGGGTTTGATAACTTGAGAGAAAAAGGAAGAATAGAGGAAACCTTATAGGTAGTCTGGCTAAGTTAAACATAAGTGTAGTAGAAGAATAGATGTTGTTTCAGCCAGTGTGAACTTGGAATTTGACATTGAAAGGGAGCAGGACTTGCCACTGCAAAATAGGTCTCATTGATGTAAAGATTATTTTGAGCTGATTATTTTTAAGAAACTGCAGACACAGGAAAAGCTCTGAAAACCAAGCAGAAGTTACCTTTTGCAAGAGACATTACATGTTTAAGGGAAATCTCCATTTGTAAGGGTGTCTCCCTCTTTGTACCCAGAGAGAAGGGTGACTAAGTCTCTAGACAGTCTTATCGATGGAGAAGGCAACGACTTAAATCTGCATAACAATCATACCCTTGTTTACTGTGCTTTTCCTGATAGCCTCCCATAACTGCCTCCCCCAACATCCAGCATCTTCTTTTGTCTTTAGCTGGAGTTGGTACTTAGGTGATGGCTTGGGCCATTTCAGGGAGTTACTGTTTTTCCTGGGTCTCTCCCATGTATACAGGAGGTATACATGATATTAAACTTCTGTTTTTCTCTTGTTAATCTGTCTTTTATTCCAGAGGGATCTCAGCCAAGAACCTGAAATAGTAGAGGGGAAATTATTCTTGCTCTCCCATAGTATGTTTTAAGTGGAAAATTTGCTGGAGAAATGAAGGTCCAGGACATGGTCTTAGGAGATATTAGCTGAAGTAGAATGGGGTTGAAAAGCTAGTGCATCTTTGTGGCTGTACGTTACAGGAGATATCCTCAAAGATGCTGAAGTTGCCTAGCATGAAAGCAGGGCTTAGGTTTAAAAGGAGGACTGTAAGTTCTCATTGAATGTGAGGGAGCTGCTCAAGATGTACATGTGACTACAAGGAGGAGATGCGGAGGAAAGTAGAATCAGGTGATACAATCTTCAAAACTGAAATGTTTCTGTAGGAGGTTGAACAGAGTAATGGTTTTTTAACAGCAATAGGAAGCAAGAAGAATCTCCTGGGTGTACAAAGGTTAGTATTACATGGCTCCTGCCCTCAAGAAGCTTTCAGGAAAGTGAGGAAGCAGATGTATAGCAAAATTTAATGTGATGAGGCAAATAATTATAGAATTACACATTGGATGCTATAATGGCATAAAGAAAAAGTATTCCTTCAATATAATGCTTTAAATGGCTTCCCAAAAGAAATCTGTAACAAGAATATGGCAAATGACCTACTTCAGCTTGAGAGGGTTTCAAGGTGAATGATGGTATCTTGGGAGAACTGGATTTTAGCTGACTGATTTAAAAAATATTAATGAAAAGAAAGAACTAATTTTGTGAGAGAGTGGGAGAATTTATTACTTTCTGAAAATATAGCAGTAATGTGTTGTTAAGTGTTTAAAAATTATCTCTTCATTAGAAAAAGCCTTGATTTGTAGTGTTTGCTGATTTTCATAGTATAAATACTGCCATTATGGCTGATTTCAGGCTACCAACATAACATTACTGAATGTAGAGTTGGGAGGGGATGCGCCCAGCTTGCCCGGCAGGCCCATGTGAACCAGCTCTAGTACACTATTGAATCAAAACTCCAGAAATAAAAGTTTTGGAAGAAGCTTTTCAGGTGGAGAGAGTTGCTTGGGGGTTAGGAGACGGTGAGGGGTGAAACTAAATAACATTAGGTGATGTAGAGGGTCTCCTTTTGTGGCAGCCATCAAGGATGTCAGGGATAAGAGGTTTGGTTGGATCAACTGTTCTTGAGGTACCAGGCACGTGCAGCCTAAAACCTGTTTTTTCTCAGGATTGTTAATATGCTATTGGTAAAGTTTCATTTGGGGGTCTCTCAAGAAGGTTTTGCCTAGGGTAGTTGAGAGATTACTTTTCAAAAGCATCAAAAGCAGTATAGAAGCTCCCAAGGAAATAAGTGCTGGGTTTATTGACTATCAGCAGGTAACCTAGTATTATTATACATGAATGCTACAGGCTGGCAGGACTGTTGAGGGCTAAAATTGAACCCAGAGCCACAGCCTTGCTTCAGTGCAGCAGCATTTGACCAATAGGGAGCCTTTTTCTAATTCATAAAAGGTATCCTGTATGGATGTTGCAACCCTGAGTACACTCCCCTCCCCAAGAATATTTGCTTTTTTAAGGAGACATCTGGAGATAGTGATAAGAAATGATTGAATGTTGATGGAAATTCAGGCATTAAGGCAAGATGGCAAATAAGATGTTTTTAGTCTGAGTGTATTTCCATATCCTCTTAAATGATATATGATATTTATTCAGGTGGTTGACTCTGCTGATTGTCTTCCTTACGCCCAGTGAAGCTAACCAACTCCAAACCCAAAGGGAGTCATCCTTTTTGTTTACTCGTACAAGTGAGTAGTTATTAATATTTCCAAATATAAAGTAAAATATAAAAGGTTTTCCCCAAATTTTTGTAAGGTAGAAATCTAAAAATCTGGATGATGCCATCAGTATATCCAAGATCCAACCATTGCAAGGCGGAAACCCAGATCTCACAGAATTCTGTTTGTTGACAGTTTAGAATTGGATGGTTCTCTCTTGTGATGACTCTGCTGACATCTCTTCGATTGATCTTTGCTGAAAGAGTTTAATCAATGTTGCCCGGCTGGATGCTTGACCCTTCAGGTGTGCCAAATTAAATTTGATGTTGTCTTGGATGGATTACTGAATGTTGTTTTCCTGTTTGCTTTGAGATGTTTTGTTTCTGTAGCAATAAAGTGAAACTCAGTTATCAACCTTGTGGCATCAGTGTTCCAAGACTTTAAAGTATAGTTCAGTCTTTGAATAAAAGGTGTGTCTTGTTCACTAAATGAGGTTTTAGGTTAAGTTCCAAGTAAGCCCTCTATCTCCACACCAAACACACAGAAATGTTTGATTTTTCTAAACAGCAGCTGTTGACCAGTGGTCTACTCAGTGAGGGAAACCTGGAATGTGTGTGGTCCAGGCGAACTGAAAAATAAGATACTCTTAAGGTGGAACAATTAAGCTGACAGTTCACTTTGAAGAGAACAAATTGCTTATTTATTTAATAAAGTTAATAGCTTGGGTTCTAAGAGCCAGGAAACACATTTTCTGCTCATGCAAATAGAAGAAATATTAGTATTAAATTTTTAATATCTAAAATTCGACATTATGGAACAGTGCCTGTGTAAACCAGAGGCTTCAAAGATGAATTTGGCAGGATTTATTTATAATGTTGATTAGAAATAGTCTGCATTTGCAATGTGGATGGACCTAGAGATTATCATATTAAGTAAAGTCAGTCAGACAGAGAAAGACAAATACCATATGATGTCACTTATATATGGGATCTAAAAATAAAATACAAATTTTACTTACAAACCAGAAACAGACTCATGGAAATAGAAAATGAACTGTGGTTACCAGAGAAGAAGGGGAGGTGGGAGGGATAGATTAGGAGTTTGGGATTAACAGATATACATTGCTATATATAAAATAGATGAACAACAAAGACCTACTGTCTAGCACAGGGAACTATATTCAGTTTCTTGTAGTGAGCTGTAATGGAAAAGAAACTGAATATATATATACATGTATATATATATGTGTATGTGTATATGTATAACTGAATCGCTTTACTATACACCTGAAACTAACATTGTAAATTGACTACACTTCAATAAAAAATAAGAATTAAAAATAAATAAATAAATAAATAGTCTTCATTTACAATGACAAATTCCATTATTATGCAAATGTCTGAAGTAGGTGGTCACTTACATATATACGTAGTCCTGCCTATGGTGGTTGTAGTTTTAAAAGTAGTGTGAATAGCATGTTATATAATTATAAAAATAATTAACTCAAAGTAGTTGCAGGTATAAATCACTGTAATTCACTTAATTAACAGTGCCAAGAAAATGATGATAAATTTCCTGGTGATGGGTTTTGAAAGGTGAAATATTGGTGGATTGCAAGGTGGGTTGGAAGGCACAGTGAAAATGTCTGTCCCTGAAGCTTGGTTACTTGTGTATTTTGAGTGAAGAATGTGTCTCTCCTCTCAAGGACAGTTATACATTTTGGTCAATTACAGAGCTTCTAGGGAAACACACATAGGAGAAGAATGAAATACCTGCAAAGCAGCAGATTCACCAGATCAACCCTCATGATCTATGCAATGGCTTCTGTAGCAGCAAAATTACTCTGAAATCCAGCTGGATGCCTTAGGGACCCAGTCATGTTGGTTATGTGGACAAGAACTGACATGATTTTGTGCTATAAATGCTTTGTGGCTAAATGAAAGACATATCCAACTACTCTGCCCTCTCCTCAACTGCTTCTTTCTTTGGGTTTTGCAGAATTTCCAATGTAATATGCATTCTCTTTCCTTAAAAGTCTGCTTTTCTAGTGAGCCTCTTTTTGTGTATCTCTTACTTGGTGGTAGCAGCCTTGTTTATGAAACAACATTATTTAAATCTAGAGAAAACACTTTCCTTGATGTTCACCCCAAATCCAATCCTCACCGTAAGGAAAATCTGGTCAACTCTAAGATGCTCTGAGAAAAAAAAAAAGTTGTTTATTCTTAAAGAAATTGGAAAACCAAGCCAAATGGGTTGGTTCCATAGGTAACTCTGATTTGTTACATAGCTGTGACTTGAACATAAGTGCATGAAGCTTTTTATTATGCAAATACTCTTACAGAACTTTGTTTTGTTTTGCTTTGTTTTAGATTGTTGCTTTTATAATTTTTTAAAATTGAAGTATAGTCAATTTACAATGTGTCAGTTTCTGGTGTACAGCACAGTGCTTCAGTCATACATGAATATACATATATTCATTTTCATATTCTTTTTCACCGTGATCTACTACAAGATATTGAATATATTTCCCTGTGATAAATAGTATAAACTTATCTATCTACTTTATATATACCATTCAGTGTCTGCAAATCTCGAACTCTCAGTTTATCCCTTCCCACCCCTCTCCCCACTGGCAACCACAAGTCTGTATTCTATGTCTGTGAGTCCAGAACTTTCTTAATTCTAGAACTCCACTACTGTTTAGACAGGGTGATGTGACCCCATGAAACATTGGCTGGGGGTAAAATAGGGATTTTTATGTATATAATAAAACGTGTAGATTGATGGATGTTGTTTTTCATTTCTAAGCAAGGCAACTTCCTATTGGATGAGGAAAAGGGACCTTCAAGGAGCAGCAAATAATTGATTGGAATAAAACCCCATCAGTTTACGATAGTTCATCTGACCGTTGATCACTTTTTAACCTGACAAGGAGGGTATCTTCAACTCAAGCCTTGTTTTCCTGCTTAACTGAAAAGGGATAAATATAGTAGCTTCTCAGAAAACATGGCAAAGTAGGCATTTTTATTTCTATTTTAGTTTTCTGGATATATGCACTGTAGTCTTTTTATTTCTTTCTTTTCCTAACCACATCTGTCCTAACAGCATTACATTTTAAAGTATAATGTCCCCTTTCAATCACTGTGACTGCTAACTTTATCATTTGAAGACTTTCCCAGAGGTTGATCTCTTCAGAAGCAGAGATTTTTCTTAACTGGTCTATCAAGATTATTTTTTTTTTTTTTTGAATCAGGGGATTTGTCTAAAAAGAGAGGTTTTGTTTTTTTACATTTTTTTTCCTGAGACACTGTCTAAACAGTGTGGATTTTGCCTTGGCACATTTCTCACTTACCCCTGGGTATTATTAAAGTTTAGCCAGTAGAAGTATGGCAGCCCCAGGAGGATTCCATGGTCTCAGAGTCAGTATAAGCCACTTCTGCTATTTACATTATAAAATGATGTGATTAAAAGCCAGCTCGAGAAAAAAATGCTTCCCTGATTGTGTTGCAGTTCTGCCATTACCTTGCAGAAAAAGAGCACAGCTAGGGTGAGCGTTGATGCCCTAAGGCCCTGATTTTTTGATAGATTAGAAGGAATCTGTCTAGGAGGTTTTATTGATAAATTTACTTTTCTCCATGTCTAAGTAGCACAATGGAGGTCTGGTTTTGTCAAGGAGAGCAGCACATGACTCAAAGAGCATGTTGTAGAGAGAGTGGGGTAATCATAAGTCAAAGTCAAGTCTATTGATGTTACCATGGTACCCCTCTGGAAATACTTAATGCCTGCAATGTTCAACGGTGGACAATAGAAGAGTAAGATTTAAGAGCTATCATTTCCAGGCTTCTAGGCTTGGGAGCACTCTCTACAGCTACTATAGAGCAATAAAATGAAATTGTAAAGTATGCCACATGCATTATGTATGTAACTTTCGTATTTTAATGTGTAACCTTGAAGTTGGTTACTTCTTAGACCTACCCCATCCTCATTCTTCCCCAAGTTGTCATTCAGTCTCACAACTCTGTTCACTTTCCTTGCCCTTCCCCAATAAGTTAGAAACTCTTTGTAGCACAGGAATCAAGTCCTTTCCTGTTTTTCTCTACCATCTGACACATGCTTTGTACCTGTTAGGCATTCAATAGAGATTTTTAATAGTATGTATAAAGTGAGAATGTATTTACAATGTTAGGAAATGATATAAGCTTTTCTATTTAGCAATACCTGTGTTTGGTGAATGACTGAAAGTCTCACCTTTGCTCATTAAATGTAGATCTTTGTTGTCCTCACAGTCCTGCCCATTGGCTCTTCTCTTTCCTCTTTTTCTTTTTTTCTCTTTTTATTGAAGTATGGTCAGTTTACAATGCTGTGTCAATTTCTGGTGTACAGCATAATGTTTCAGGCATACATATACATATATATATTTGTTTTCATATTCTTTTTCATTATAGGTTACTACAAGATACTGACTATAATTTCCTGTGCTATACAGTAGGACTTTATTGTTTATCTATTTTGTATGTAGTAGTTAGTATCTACAAATCTCAAACTTCCAGTTTATCCCTTCCTACCTCCTCCCCACCCCACATAACTGTAAGTTTGTTTTCTATGTCTGTGACTCTGTTTCTATTTTGTAAATAAGTTAATTTGGGTCTTTCTTTTAGATTCCACATACAAGTGATATCATATGGTATTTTTCTTTCTCCTTTTGGCTTACTTCACTTACTATGACAATCTCCAGGTACATCTATGTTGCTGCAAATGGCATTATTTTTTCTTTTTTATGGCTGAGTAGTATTTCATTGTATGTATATACCACATCTTCTTTATCCAGTCATCTCCTGATGGACATTTGGGTTGTTTCCATGTTTTGGCTGTTGTAAATAGTGCTGCTATGAATGTTGGGGTCCATGTGTCTTTTTGAATTGTATTTTTCTTTGGGTATATGGCCAGGAGTGGGATTGCTGGATCATATGGTAAGTCTATTTTTAGTTTTTTAAGGACTCTCCATACTGTTTTCCATGCTGGCTGCACCAAACTACATTCCCACCAACATGTAGGAGGGTTCCCTTTTCTCCACACCCTCTCCAGCATTTGGGTCTTCTCTTTATATTGTTTCTCCTGCACAGCTCATCATCTCCCCCAGCTTTCAGCCATGATGTCCACATTGATGGCTAGGGACCTAGAGTTTAAAGCTTCCCACTCGTCTGATTTCTACTTGCATTTCTTATTACCACCTCAAACTCAGTCATATCCAGAGCTCTTAACAGAATGATCTTTCTCTTCCTAAATTCCCTGTTGGCCAATAATTTTCCCATTCATCTGTTTGGAAATGGCTTTATTTTTGTGCCTCGTGACTGCCTCCCTGGCTTAATTTAACTACATTTTGTGCCCTTGTTATCTCTTGGATTAATTTCTTCTTTATTCTTGTTGTCAACTACCCACTCTAGACATGACCTCAAACCCTGCTTACTTTGTGGCATCCTGATTAGTCTTTTTGACTGAATTCACTTTCCTCTCTAGATTAGGGGTTGACAAATCTTTTCTGCCAAGGGCTAGATACCGCAGACAGATTAAATATGTTGCAAATATGTCCTTCTCTTCTCCTTCTTGCCTGAGGGAGGGAAGCAGGAATTGGGCCATTTCCTCCTGACTATACTGCACTGGGGAGGGAGGGGATGAAGGCAAGTAAAAACATCACAAAATTTCAACCATGTTCAGTGTGCCTTTTTCGTGATTAGGTGTTTGTTTGATTGCTGTAGATCTTTGACTATTTCCAGAACTCTTATAAAGTTATTTTAGTCAGTATATAGTTACTGTTAAAAATGTTTCCATGGAAGGATGAGGGCATGGAGCATCCTTGTCTGCCTGCTCACTGATGTTTTAAAACAGGGGAAAACAAATACAAGTAAAGAAACAGTTTCATTTGGAATGTTTACCCCACTTTGGCTCAAAGGCCCAATGAGCTTGTTTTGTGAGATGTACTAGTAATGGTTGTAGATGCCTTGGCCTGGAATAGCTGCTAGGCCCAGAGACCCACTTGAATATATCTGGCAGCTAGATGGGATGCATCTGAAGCAGACCATTTACAAGAGGGGATGAGATGATCTTTGGGAAATAATTCATCCAGGGCTCCAGATCATAAAAGCCACAAGGTATTGGAAGTGGTATATATCCCATGGGAAGAGGTGTGACCACGATGACAGAGGAGGAGGCCAGGTACCTTTACATAGCTTTATCACAGGTGGGGGCCTTGGCAGTCACCACTGAAGGGGGCAGGTTTAAGAGGTTCAAGAAATAGTGTCATGTGTGAACTGATGGAACTTGTTCATGAGTCCACATGAGACACTCCTTGGTGATGGCTAGAAATAAATGGTTAAGTGGCATGTGAGTGAGATACCTGGGTGGGGCTAGAAATCTCAGAGGAATGGTGAGATCCAGAGAAATTGGATTTTCCAGTATTAATGGGATTTTCCAGACTGAGATGAAGCTTGATGATACTGTGTGATAATAAAATTAATTTAAAAATAAAGATCCTGTGAAAATATTTTTTTCAAACCATTTTCCATTGCAGGGTATGGGTATAATCCCGGAGTCAATATATACATTCTGTGACACGTTGGATCATTTAGAGTTTCCTCAGTAACGTGGAGTTTCTGTGAGGCTTGTGCTTTGTTACCGTCTGCCATGAGCCGTTATTGGGCAGTACTAACGCTTAGCAGTAGGAGCACTGATGTTATTTTTAATGCTTGGTGCGGAAGCGTCTGTAGCTGGCATTCCATTCATTTACAGAGTGGAGATGACTGGATCATCTGAGTAGATGTTTATGGAGATTATTGATCTCAGTTCAGTGCTGCCAGGGGAATCAAGTAGGGGCAGACTTGAAATGGCTAAAGCCAATCACTTGTAGGTGATCATATTGTAAGCTAATTACATCCTGAAAGATGGCTCTGAAAAAATGGCGGGTCGTGGAATACTGCTTTGTAGAAAATGAATGTTTTGCATCTTGAATGGCAAACTTAGAGTGTATAAAATCTCCCATTTCTTCTAATATAGGCAGAGATCTGAAATTAAATTAAATTCTATCACCAGGTGATAGAATCTTGACAAGTTTGCCAAGGAATACTCTATAAAGTTTAAAAGAGGAAGGAAAATATTTCTTCGTTTGCAAATACACGTTTACTTTCTTGAACAGAGAAAAGATCAGGAAGATAGCAGTGAGTGCTGGAGAAATGCAATGTCTAATGTTTATTCCCTTAAAAACAAACTTATTTTTTGTCCATTGGAAGAAATGTGCTTATTCCTTGGAGCTTGGAAGGATACATTAGGAGTTTGGGACTAGCAGATACAAACTACTATATATAAAATAGATAAACAACAGGGTCCTACTGTATAGCACAGGGAACCACATTCAATATCTTGTAATAACCTATAGTGAAAAAGAATATGAAGAGAAATATATATATATATATATATATATAAAACTGAATCACTAGACTGTACACCAGAAACTAATTCAACATTGTCAATCAACTATACTTCAGTGAGAAATAAAATAAAATAAAATAAAATTGTACTTGTGATTCATTCCCTTTGTGCCCCTCACCATCCTACTTTCTTTTTCTGAAGTCTTCTTTTTCATATAATGGAAATTTGTATTCTCATTTTTTCATATAACTTAGACATGTACCTAGATGCCTGGAAGTGACTTTGATCTCCTCTCTTTCCCTCTTTTGTCCCTGTATCCAAGAGGCCGCCAAGTCCTGTCATTTATGTCTTAAATTTTCTTGATTCTGTTCTCCCCTTGGCAGCCTTATAGAGGCTATCAGGATCTCAAACCCTTATAGTTTCTCACGTGGACTTGTTTCTTCTCCTTTTTTAAATTGAAGTATAGTCAGTTACAATGCATCAATTTCTGGTGTACAGCATAATGTGGACTCATTTCTTCTTAATTGAGCATCTACATTCCCTTCTCCACCTCCACTATCTAGTCCATCTTTACTCTACCATCAGAGTCATTGTTCTCAAATATACCTCTGTTTTATCCATCTCCTGTTTAAAAGTATGTGTTGGCTTTTCATTTAATGCCTTCAGTTCAAACTGTTGTCCTGTGTGGCAGATTAAAAATGGCCACATATTCTTTGATGCTCTTCCCCTTGCAAAATGGAGTCTTTGTTAACTGTCATTGAGTATAGATGGGCGCTGAGACTTTTGACTAAAAAAAATGTGACTGAAGTAATGCTATTGCAGTTTTTGGGTCCAGGAGTTGAGGCTGCCATCCCATGACAAGTCCAAGTCATGTGGAGAGGCCAAGTGTGGTGCTCTAGTTGACAATTCTAGCTATGTTCTCAGCAGTCATTGCCATCCATGAGAGTGAGCTATCTCGAACCTCTAGCCCAACTGATTGAGCTTTCAGATAGACTGCACGCCCAGCCAACATCTGACAACAAAAGCATAGACCTCAAAAAAAGAACCACCGAGTAAGTGCAGTCAAGCTAAAGCAACCATTGTTTTGAATCACTGAGTTCTGAAGTGGCTTATATTAGGCAGCAATAGATGCCTGGGAAAGCTTGACTTAAGATGTGCTCTTTTGATGCTGTTTTGACCTGCTCTTCTGAACTCATATCCCACAATTGTCCTACAAGCATACAATTTTTCAGCAAGTCTCTAAATACTTGGCGAGCTCTTTTGTGACTTGATTGCTTGTATGTGCTGTGCCTTTCCCTGGAATTCGTATCTATTCCATGTCCACCTAGAAAATTCTTACTCCCTCATGTGCCTTAGTTTGTGTCACCTTTTCTTTGGTGGCATCTTCACCTTCCTCTGGGTAGAATCAGTTTCTCCTTCCACTGAGCTCCCACCATCACCTGGATCACAAATCTTATGACACTCCACCATCATTTTTTGTGTGATCTTCCCCCTTCTTCCTCTTGGAGGGTAGTGATCCTGTTTTATTTAGCTCTCTATTCTTGGTGCTTAGCAGAGCTCTAGCATACAATGGACTGTGCCTCTGTTTCTTTGACCCTGTGTGCCTGTGTGTGATGTGTGTGTGAAGAGGTAAGGTATATTTGTGGGCCTGGGGCAGGAAAAATATAATATATTAGATTGTCTTTGGTTTTTCCTTTTTTTTTTTCATTTTTAGGTAAAATAGGATTCAACAATTCAATGATTTATGTCTGATGCCAAAAATTCCTCAGGGTAACTCTAACTAGTAGATCCTCAAATTAAATTTCAGACAAGGTAAATATTACATAGATTTGATCATAAATTTAGAAAGTTTTTTTGGACTAGGGATATAAAAATACAGTTTTATATATCTGTGTGTTAATATTAGATGTGCTATCACATCAACTCAGTGATCTCTTGGTCTGATGGTTACATTTATGAAATCACCATTAATATTAATATATTAAATATCTTCACTTTGAGAATCTGCCTTCCTAGTTATGGTAGGATAGGTGATGCTGTGGTAACCACCCCCACCAATAGCTTATTTCTTCCTCACGTAAAGTCTGTTGGCGTTCTAGAGATTCTCCAGGGAAGCTTCCTTCCAAGCAGTAAGTGACTCAGAAATCCAGGCAGGTACCATCTTGTGATTCCACCTTCACGACACATGGCTCCACATTTGCTGAAGACAGGCAGGAGCCAAGAAGGATGATGTAGGCCTCCCTCACTGCCTCTGTGCCAGAGGGAAACATGTCTCGTCTACTCTCTTCCACTTAGTTCATTTGCCAGAATTCATCACACAGTCATGCCTAACTGCAAGAGGGCCAGGTAGACAGGGAGAAAAAAGGAACCAGATTTGTGGACAACTAGTCATCTTTCTTCCTTGCCCCTGCAGTGTACTGGGAGGTTTACAGTGTAATTGGTCTTTGATCTGTTAGTTTTGTAAGACCTTTGATGAGCTGCGATAAAATCTGATTGCAATTCTAGATGGACCAGAGTTCTTTTAAGATTTCCCAACCAAAATTCTATGGTAGGTAGGAAATTAATTGAGAGTGATGAAAGTGATAGATTAAATTCCTAAACTGTGAAAGAGATGACTGACCAGTAAAATTAGCCTAAAAACGGATGAGATATGTATATAGTGTGTACTTTGCAGAGCCCTCAGTATGGAATATTTTCTATGACTGATTTTGTGATACATGAACTTGATATACAGCAGAATATATCTTTTTCATCAAAATTTGGCTTTGATATAAAACAATTACACATGTTCAATGTGTTTTCAACTTTTCTCTATTCCCACTTTCAGGTACACAGCATGCCTTTTTTTTTCCTTCCCCTTTTAGAATCTCTGTTATGGTATTATGTAACTTAGGAAATCTGAATATAGGCAAAGTGTTATTTGGAGTTTAGACCCAGACCATCTCAGTAGTCTGGGCTTGTGTCAGGTTTCATAAATGCCATATTTGCGTTTTTTTCTCTAATAATTGCAGGAAAGAGGGTCAAGGAGAGGAAGCAATAAGTATGGGAACATCTGGGTCCTATTGTGTAGCTACAATCAGTGCCATCATTAATCTTTGAGATCCTTACCCCCATTTAGTAATAAACGGCGAGTTCATCCAGAGTAACACAGCAATCAAAGTTAAGTGGCGAAGTTAATTGGAATCCAGCAGCCTCCCATATCCCCAGTCTGCAGCCATTCCTCTGCGCTAAGCACAGAAGGGCTCAATGAGCCTGGCTGTCTCTGTGACTAAGAAGGGGAGATAGGAAGGGGTGATTGAAAAGAAGATGATGGATTTATATTTTGGAGTTTGTTGTATTTCCCTTTCAGGTTGGAGACTTCAGCCACTGCAGCTTGAGGGGAAGGAGGACCAGGGATCCCATGGTGCTGCTGTTCCTTCTGTTTGGTTTTGTAAGTTGTAGGCACCATATTCAGCATCCTCCTACCTGGGAGAGGAAAGGAGAGGGGAGAGAGAAGGGTAGCATGAAGGGGTGAAGCCTGCTGGTGTCCCCAGTTTTTCCTTCATCCTGCGCATATGTGGTAACCTTTTGGACTTCACCAGCTCTAGTCATTTCTTCAGGTGGCCGGTCTGTGTCTCATCCGGGCTTTCTGGGAATGTGTGCTCCATGCAGCGAGAGAGTAAACCTGAGGTCTTTACTCATCAGGTTGCCTTTACTTCCCACCCCTGGCTTGTCAGTTAGGAAGAGGGGCTGTGCACACATCTTCTGAAGCCCTTAGGGTTAGGGGCATGCGTGATGTAGCAGTGCCAGCCTCGGGGAGACTGGATTCCGGGAAGTGACCTATTGGAGACTTCAGGGAATTCCAGGTCTTCCGTATCCCAGGTTGGGGGATGGAATGGGTTCCAAATGGACCTGTCCCCTTGGACCTTCAGATTCCTCATAGTGCACAAAGGGTCATGGCCAGAGGCAGGCCCAAGCTGGTCCCTTGAAAGTGAGAACCCAGGGCAGGGGTTCTGGTTGGCTGCTCTAAGGGCAGTCCTGATGACCATAGGATGTTTTCAAACACTTCAGCAGGAAACAGCAGGTGTTAATTAAATTAGGCAAAAACAAAGGTGGTAGGGAAAAATAGTTGGACTTGCTTCTGTTGATTTTATATCAACTGCATTCCCAAGATAACTTGGAAATTATCTACCTTTTGGGCCACTCCTTTACCTCAAGTAATGGAATTTGTTGATAGTCTGCAACTTCAAACTGCAAAAATTAACCTGTATTTACTCACAATTTGGAGAAACTCCAGAATAATGGGTTTTACTCTGTTTTACGCACGGGGATTACAAACCAATTACCTAGAAGGAAGATAGGTTTCTCTAGGTGGGAGTCAGTATTGATACTGTCCTCTAAGTAACTCTTCCAAAAGGTGACGTGTTGCGGCCGTAGATTCTTCTTTTTTTGCTCTTATTAAGACAAAAGCTGAATCTAGAGCAGAGGAATGTGCAAAGAGACGGGTCCTTACCTTCCCTCTTTGCCTACTGCCAAGGGTGGATCCTCCTGACCCAAAGGCAGTTGATGCAGGAAGAAAATCGGTATTTTTCTTTCTTTCTTCTTCTTCTTCTTTTTTTTTTTTTTTTTTTTTGATTTTATCTGAGAATTCAGAGGAGGGGGTAGGGTGGTGATGCATACTCACACATTCTAAAGAGAGGGGTACATCTGTGCAGGACTTGCTAAGAGAGGGTCGATCCAGTCTTTCAACTCTCTAGTCCCATTACCCACCTCTAGGAGGATGCAGAACAGAGTAGGGGAGGGGGGAGGGTGGCACAGATAGAGAACTCCAGAGAATCTGCAGAGGGCTCCCTTTGAGTCTCCAGTTGACTATTGATCAGTGAGTGTGTGCTTGCGTGGGAATTACTGGAAGCCAGGGAAAGAGTCACTGGAAAAGATTAAAGAGAATAATCCTCAGTGCTCACAGGGATGGTTACTATTCCCACAACCCAGAGTGGGAAACCTCATAATTCATGAGAATTGGGTAGAGTACTCATAAGTGGAGAAAAATTAACCCTAGACTAACAGGATGCTCTAATATCCAGGAATAAAGCTTAAAAGCAGAACAATAGAAAAAGAAGAGCAAATGACTCCAGCAATAAGCAAAAGAAACAAATAAGGATCAGAGTAGAAATCAATGACAGAAAACCAAATAAAAGGAGAAAAAAATCAATGAAACCAAAAGGTAATTTTTTGTGAAGATCAATAAAATTGATAAACCTCTAGCCAGACTCATGAGGAAACCAGGAGAAAACACCAATCACAGGATCAGAAGTGAGAGTGGGTACCACCACAGATATCAAAAGGATAAAGGCATTTTATGAAAAATTATACCAATAAATTAGATGATGTAAGATTCTACAGATATTCAAAGACTCTGTTGTCCCCATATCCAGTCACTAGGTCTTAAAGATCCTGGCCCCTAAATGCTTCTAAAATTTGTTGATGTCTTTCCATCCTCCAGCGTTTTATTCTGGCTTAGGTCACCATCTTATCTCCTTGTACCAATTGCTTAGCTGAACCCACTGACTCTAGCTGCCCCTCTCTATTTTTTTCCCTCTATGTAACAGCCAAGATGATTTCTGAAATATGGAAACCTGATCATATCAGCCTTCCCACTCCTGTGTAAATGGTTTTCCGTTACCCTCAGGGGAAATCCAAACTCCTTAACCCGATTCAGCTCTTCCAGCTGATTTCCGCTTTGCTCTCCCTTCACTTTCTATGCTCAGCAACCATATGTGCTTTCTGTGACCTCTGAGCCCATACATTTCCCCTCTGCCTTTAACTTTTTCTTTTCCATATAAATTTGGTCAACTTTTACGCTCTTTCAGGTGTCAGCTTAAAAGTATATTCTTTCAGAAAGTTGTTTTCTGATTTCTCATATTTGAGATAAATGCTCCTTGTATACGGTCCAAGCTCTCTACATGCCTCCATCCCAAGCCTTATGACACCATGTTGTCATTGCCAGTTTACTTCCCTGTGACCTTAAATGGCCTGAAAGCTCTTCGAGATGGGGAAATAATTAGTTTCTTGCACTGACTCCTCCATATGACAAAGGTGCAAGTTAATCTATTTATAATTAATTGTTAGAGTGATTGATTAAATGTTACTCTATTCAAACTTCAAATCCAATGGCACTTAGTTTTTGACACAGATTATTTTAAGCAGGGTACAGACAATAAGTTCTCGATTCCAGCTTCTGATTGTCTGCTGATACATGCTCCAAGTTGAAAATAGGATTTTCTCCTTTAAAATTACCCTGATTTTATATGTATTAACATTATCGATCTATTATCCAAAAATGAATACTGACACAGTAATTCAATTGTAGACTTTTGTAACTATACATAAACCATGAGATGGAAGGAGAGAGCTTTCAATTGGATTGTAGCATTTTATTCAGTCTAAGAGTACATAATTGAGCAGTATATTATACTTTATGAAATTGCTTTTGCTTTTAATATTTTCCAAAGTTCTTTTCCTTTGGCTTTGTCCTTTTGACCAGAGCCCCTTCCAGAATCAGACACTAAGTAACCCACATTCCAGGAGAGAGCCCTTTGCTGTCACTTACACATTAATTCTTGGATCACTTGTCTTCTATTTTAAAAATCTATGGTGAATTTTTAACTCCAAACAACCTTTCTCTGCTAATCAGAACCTTATTGGCAATTTCTTTCTCTCACTTCTATTTTCCTTCTCCTTTCTTCTAATCACTTTTTAACTTTTTTTTATCGAAGTATAGTCAGTTAACGATGTGTCAATTTCTGGTGTACAGCATAATGTTTGTCATACATATGCATACATGTATTTGTTTTCATATCCTTTTTCATTATAGGTTACTACAAGATATTGATATAGTTTCCTGTGCTATACAGAAGTTTGTTGTTTATCTATATATATAGTAGTTAGTATCTGCAAGTCCTAGACTCCTAATTTATCCACCCCTCCTTCCCCTTTGGTAACCATTAATTTGTTTTCTGTATGAGTCTCTTTCTGTTTTGTAAATAAGTTCATTTGCGTCTTTCTTTTAGACTCCACATATAAGTGATATCATACGGTATTTTTCTTTCTCTTTCTGGCTTACTTCACTTAGAATAATGATCTCTGGGTCCATCCATGTTGCTGCAAATGGCATTATTTTATCCTTTTTTATGGCTGAATAGTATCCCATTATATAAATATACCACAACTTCTTTATCCAGTCATCTGTCAATGGACATTTAGGTTGCTTCCATGTCTTGGCTATTGTATATAGTAATCACTTTTTTCTAATGATGAAAGTCATTTTGTTTACTGATGAGATTTTTAGATAGACATAAAGTTAGAGGAGGGAAAGAAAAACATCCAGAGATGAAGCCCTGTTAACATTTGGGTGTGTTTCATACCACCATTCTGCCTATTGTTTGAGCCCCCCTAGAGTAAGACTAGTAGTCCCTTGCCATAGTTGATTCAAAGATGTTTCACTGATTTGCTTTTCTTTTTGCCTTTAAATTTTGCTTCTAATATTTTAAATATAGAGACTTTTCTTTTATGTGCAATCAAATCTATTCTACTTATTCGATTGCTTTTAGGCTTAGAAATGACTTTTTTGCACAAAGTACATATATTTACTCTATTTTCACCTTTTTTTAAGGTTTCAGTTTTTAGAGTTAACTATATAGTTCATCTGTAATTTAATTTTATAAGTATATTGATTATTTCCTAGGAGTCAATATTTTAAAAAATATATTCAATTATGTCCATCTTTTCCATTGACTTACAATCTTTCTAAATATTGAAGTCTTTTATAGACTAATATCTGTTCATAAGCTAGTCTATGTTTATGTGATTTATTCTTATGCCAATACAATACTGTATTAATTATTGTAATCTGTATGTCTAATACTTAATCTAGGTATTTCCCCTATAACTTTTTCTTTCCCCCAAATTTTGTTAGCTATTTTAAGCTCTTCTATGCTTGCTAAAATTTGGACTAATTTTGATCAAGATTTAAATAATCATATTGGGATTCTGATACTGTTCCATTACTGTAAGTTAATTTGGAAATACTTGGCATATATGTCAAATATATATTTATAATATTTATATATATTCAGTTTTCCTGTAAAAATATGCTGGTTTTCAGAGTTTTTTGTTATTCATTTATTCTATAGATCCCATTTATTTTGATAAATGAAGATATTTCTAGATAATGAGGTATTTTTCATTGTTCCTGTAGCAAAAATCAACTTTATTTTTCTGTTTTGTGTCTTAATTAACCATGGCTAGTGGACCCCAAAAATATTTGAAGACATACTTGGTTTATTTCAATATGGACATATTTAGTGCAAAACAAGTAATGTAAGCAGTAGGTTTGATTCAGAGGAAGAAGTTAGTGTAGGCTGTCAGAGATGACTAAAGTTATAAGGAAGAAGAAGGATTTTTAAAATAGACCAAAAAAAGATGAGAATGTGCTTGACACTTCTGGGCAGAGTTGTGGGGATGAGCCAGGTGTATTCAGGCAGCGGGAGCCAAGCACCTAACTTTTGTTAGTGTTTGGAAATAGTTAAAGTTAGAAATACTGAGATTATGGAAAACCTTGGATGCTGACTAATGACTGTAATTTGGACAGCATTGTATTCATACAGGAGTAGACAATCACATCAGCCAAATGTATGTTCTTGAGGAGAAAAATGACATGCCTAAAGCACCACTTTTGAAAGGTAATCTCTAGGTGATGTTTAGTGTTGGTGTGGTGTTAGTCTGCTCAGGCTACCGTAATAAAATTTCACAGACTATGTTGCTAAAACAGCAGAGTCTATTTTTGTCAGTATTCTGGAGGCTGGAAGTCTAAGGTGCTGGCTGACTTGCTTCCTGGGGGCTCTCTTCCTGGCCTGCAGATGGTGGCCTGCGTGCTGTGTTCTCATATAACAGACTCTGTGAACTTGTATGAACTTCTGTATGTTACTTAAACCTCTAGGGGTTTCACTTTCTTCCACTATCAAATGGAGATAATAATAGCTCCCATGTCATAGGGTTTTTTATGAGGATGACAAGAACTAATACACACAAGTAAAGTGTTTAGAACAGTGATTGATATATAGTAACTGCTTAATCAATTATTATCATTAGAGTCTCTCTGTTAGGTTGTAAGCTTTTTGGGGTTATGCACAACACTATATTTTGCTCTTCCTTGACTATCAAGCAATTTTCTTGGAGCATCTAATAGTCAACCTATGGTAGCTAATGTTGTTACATCATATGGACTAAGCCATCCTCAATGTTTTGTTAAATTGCATTGTTTCCATTCCTGTTTAGCCTTTGGAAAAGGTGTCAGCATACAGGAAAGTCCACAGGGTAAAGAGAAACAAGGTAAATAAAGGAGTGTTGAAAGGGATCTTAGAAATTAGCTAAATAAGCTGTGAGCATTTGCCAAGAATGATTCATGCATCTGTGAGGAAGCAGCAGTGTCAACCTGAACCATCTCAATGTCTTAATGAGTTAATATATTTTTTGACGTTGCTGCTTTTCACTCCTCTCAGTCTAGTGTAGTGGGCAGGGTAAGAGGTATTTATGCTATTATTGTTTATGCTAGCTTGAGTCAAATTTTATGAGAACAGATATTAAGTAGTCTCAATATCAACCAGCCCGCTTTCCCACCCCATAGTGCTGGTGTCCCTGCTCCTGGCCTGTCCTCATTACTGTCCCTGATACTTGTTAACGTTAGTTCTGGGCCGGTCTTCCACGAAAGGCACCATGGTAATTTCTTCTGAAGTCACTGAAGTTCTTTCATTGTCCTTTTTCTCATTCTCATGTTCAGACTAATTTAGTATATTCCTGATTTGTGCTCAATTTTACTCTTTATCTTTGCCTTGGTTCCTCAAACTTCACCCAATATGGACATCTTTGTCTGTCAAGGCAATTTTTTCTTTGTCCTTGGGCCACTTCTTTACTAGACAAACTTTCTCAGGTTATTCTTAAAAATTAACAGCCAGACCAATTAGGAAAATCTGGAGCTTCTAAATAGCTGATTGGTCGAGAATCCTAGGAATTCTGTAATAGACTTAACCTTAGTACTGATTTTTCTTAAAATATGCACATAATCCCTTGGGTTTATCATTCACTGGTTTTTTAAAAATAAATCGTCCTACTTTGAGCACTAAACTTAGAAATGAGCTTTGAATAAACAGTGAGGTTCTGGGGCTCAGTTTATTTTCTTGTCAAGATCTTTAATAGCTCTTCTTTTTTTGTGTGAGTGCAGTTCACTATTATGATAAAATCCATCTAATTAGCTATCAATATTTGAAAGTGTACTTTTTAGCAGTGCCATTCATTCAACTCAACAGAGCAGTCATTTCAATCAAGGAAACCACACCAGCCATTCAAATGAGAGAATACTGCCAGAGCTGGATTTCATCTTAATGGGCTCGAGAAAGAAAATACAACTTCAGGGTTTCTATTAGCCAATATATCTCATTAATATTGTGACTGAGACTGTCAGTATCCATTCTGAAAGCCATCAGTGTTTAGAACTCGTCCTGAATAGATAAGACAAAAGGGAAAACAGGCTTTATATATGTTATTTTTCATGTAGCAACATGTAGATTTCTCTTTTATTGGCATCAAACACATATCCGACACAGCCTCATAAATGTCCTTGACCTTTATTTTGCTTTTACTTTTCAGATAGGCAGTTACAGCTCTGTAATTGGAAAACTGAGCACATGACTTCTGAGTCTTCTTTTCTCATTTTTTGCAAAGTAGGAATAATGACGTTGGGTTTTCAGTCAGCTTTTGTTGTGTAACAAGCAACCACAGTATTTCTAAGGTTTACGGCAATACACATTTTTCCAGCTTTACGTGTCCACAGGTTGGTGGGGCAAAGCTGATCTGTGCTGGGCTCAGCTGGGCTTGCCTCCAGGCTCCATGTTGCTTTCATTCCATGAAAATGGTCTGCTCCATATGTCTTTCATTCTTCTGAGACCAGCTTCCTACCACGCGTTCTTCTCACGGCAATGGGAATACCCTAATGGTGCAAGCACATTTCAAGCCTTTGGTTGTGTCATATCCCTTTGGTTTTGTTAATATCCCATGGACCAAAGCAAGTCACAAGCTCAGTATCGATGGCATGAGGAATTCCTCTTTCTCTGATGTGGGATGGGGCAGGGAGTGAATACTTTATGAACAATAATCTAATCTAGCATACTACCTCACATGACGATTGGTCAGAGCCTGTGAAATTATGTAGATGACAACTGTTTGTTAATTATAAGGCACTGTGTAACTCTGACACTTATCAGTTCTCTGTCATAAATTTGAGCAAGGTTTCTTTTGATATTGACCTATTCCATAACCTTCTACCAAGAAAAGCTGTATGCAACACTTGTTAGCAGCTGTTGACTTAGAGGACTGAGGTATCGCTGCATGTTATTAGAGTGGGAGGCCAAAAATCAGGAATCTCTATTACAGTCTAAGATGTTTAAACTACTTCTCAGCTTACCAGAAGACTTTAAATTCAACGAGAAAGCACGCCAAGGAAAGAGGATTACGCTTGAACAGTCTTCATGATAAAATAGTAGTAATTAGTTTGAGCAAAATCCCATAATAGTTTTTTTTCGCACTTTGCAGGAAACCAAATGGCAGACAGATAAAACAAATTACTTTACTCAGGGTAATTAGCAAGCGATTATAAAGTTCTGCCTATGTTCTCCCAGGAGTACAGAGATCATGCCCTGTTTTTCGAAGAACTTTGTGTTGCTTAATACCTAGTCTATCTAAACTCAACTGCAAAATCAGAGCAACCTCATCACAAAGACTAAACTACCCAGAGTACCTGGGAGACAACAGCACTGCCAATTTAATGATGAGACTGAGAAGGGAAGAAACACAATGTTTTTCCTTTATTTTCTCATTAACTTGTTTGCCACCTTTGTTAACCCCCAATTCACATTTCTCTTTATGTATGTACCACCCAGTCCCTAAGAATTCAATTTTACATGTTTACATACCAAGGTCTAGGCTTGTGAACTAAAATATTCTTGTGTCTTTAAGTCCAGAGCATTTCATTTGAGAACAATAACATCACTGAAAGAGAGAATCAGAGGTCACAGAAAATTCAAATTAATTCCTAATCAGAGATGACTCAGGAAAATAGAGAGTTCATGTAACATTTTGATTGAAGGACACTGAGACCTTCAAGATAAGGTTGCTGCCAACTGACAAAAATCAGGGCATCTCTCTACACCAAAAGTGGGAGAAGGTAACAGAGCAATGTCTGTTTGGACATAGCGGCTATATAACCTAACTATGTCAAACAGGGCAAACCTCTGTAAGACAATTATATTTATTTATTGATGTACAGCAGTAAACAAATCTTCTCTAATTCACATATGCACTGCAAAGGAAAATATACACATAGGCGTCTGTAATTTGATGGGATTAAATGTTCTCTGTTAAAAAAAGTTTTGTTTTGTTTTGTTTTTTTGTCAGGGAGGTAATTAGGTTTATTTATTTATTTTAATGGAGGTACTGGGGATTGAACCCAGGACCTCATGCATGCTAACCATGCACTCTACCACTGAGCTATATCTCCCTCTAAATGTTCTCTCTTTTTAATGTATAAGATTCAGAGAATAGTTTGTATCTTAACTAAATTTTATAATTTTTTTGTTATTGAACTTCTTTTTTCAGTAGAGTGATTTTTTTTAAAGTCAGTCAAGTCTTCCTAATTTTTTTTTATCATGTTTTCATTTTTACAGACAGTTATATTTTAGAAATATCTTGTAACTTATTTTGGATATTTGCAGATACAGAGTTTGTTTCCATTCCGTCCTGATTCTGAAATGCTCTCTATTATACACATGCTGATTTGTTCTTTCATGTAATAAGAATCAGAAGGGTTGGAGTTCCAACAGTGGGAACCATTTGAGAAGGAAGACATGCCTGATGGGATTGTCAAGCACTGAATATGCTTGACCTGACATTTCATGAGTGGGTCAGAAACAGAGCATTCTTCATGCCAGATAGACACAGTTTTGTGTAAGGGTTAAGACCTGAGTTCAAGTTCAAGCTCTGCCAGTTTGTTTGTTTGGGTTTTGTATACTTGGGCAGCTTATTTGTTATTACAAAGACAAGATTTTTTCATCTGAAAAATGGAGCCAATGATACTACCTCATGAGGTTGTTGTGAGCATCAAATGGCTATTGTACAGAAAACAGCATGGAGTTAGTGTGCAGTGAATTGTATTATTAGTAAGTAGATGCACATAAGAATTACCCTAGGACATGAGACTGATAGGGTACTAGAAACAGAAACAATATTATCCTTGCCAAATAAAGAGGTAGATGTTGATCTTCCTCTTCTGAAAGTTAGAGTTGAGATTGAATTCTTCTGTAATTGAAGTGAGTTGGTTATGTTCCTAAGTTAAATCTGTGAGTCATAGGGTAAAACATTACAATTCAATTTTGTTCTTTTTTATTTATTTGGAGACTTTGGTAGATTGATTAGATTTCAGGCCCTAATTTCCATGCCTCTCAGTATCTATGCCCTACTATAGTGCCCCCTGCACTGACTGTGGTCTTGATATTGGGGGTGGCTAGTCTAGGATGGCCGTGGCTGATGTAATTAGGCTTTCGTCCGTGCTTCTCTCCAGTTCCTCCAACAGCCTAACCCAGGCATGTTGTCATAGAGGAGGCATTGGTCTAAAGTGCTTTTTCAAGTCTCTGTTTACATCAAACTATTTTTTTCCTATTGTCAGCTCTTTTATTTTTGCCCCTTAGTACTTTTTTGGAAAGAATTTTATATAATAAATCTTTAGAAAACAAGTGTATTTGCTCATGGGAGCAGTGCTACATTTAGCAGGGATGATTCTGACTTTTCATCTTCTACTTGATATTCAGCCCATTGACTGTATAAACCCTCATCTAAAAACCATTTCCAGTGGACCCCCCATTGAACCTGATTAAACAGGCCCTTCACAATCTGACCCTGTCCTCTTTCACCACCTGCATCTGTCACTGCTCATTTCACAGCCTACATTCTAGCTATGTATTTTGACAAAAATTTTCTGATTATGCAGTGCTCTTTCTTACCTCTCTGCCTATTTATGTACTGTTTCATTTACCTAGAAAACTCCTACTTCTACTCCAAACTCCAACTTAAATGTTCTCTCTCACCTTTCTCCCAGTTTCTCCGGAAGAACTGGTTTGTAACAATTGTTCCAGGTATTTGTGGTGTTTATTATAATTGTATGAATACAAATAATTCTAATTATTTACTTAGGTCTGTCTCCAAGATTAGTGTGAACATGTGAAGCCCCAATGAGTTTCTTAAGCACCATTTTATTTTCTTTCATCCCGAATGGTAAGCACAGTGCCTCATGTTGAAAATGTATTTATTAAAATGTGATTCAGCATCAAATGAGTAATTGAATAATGATGACACTGTATTTTTAAAACTAAGATACAAGAATTGTAAGCTTCTTCTTTGAAAAATTGTAGGCTTCTTTTTTGTTTGCTTTTTGGGGGGTAATTAGGTTTTTTTAAATTTTTAATGGAGGTACTGGAGATTAAACCCAGGACCTCATGCATGCTAAGCACGCACTCTACAATGAACTATACCTTTCCCCTTGTAGGCTTCTAAATAATGAAAGATTTAGAACTAGGCGAAACATTAAAGGTCATTTTGGCAACCATTACTGTATAGGTGAGGAATTAGTTGTTTAATGTTAGGTCTATATTTAAATTGATTCAGTGCTCACCATTAGAACTTTCATGCTGTGGCTTGTTTGATCCCCCTCTTGATTACTGGGATTTTAGCTTTGAGGCTATATTTCCAAAATCCAAAAAGTTCGTTAAATATTTTCCTGCTATGTTTTTAAATAGGTGTAATATTATTGGATTACATTTTTCCCATCCAAACTCTCTAGATGATATTCCACTGTCTCCCGGAAGTGGAAAGAGATAGGAATCTGGCTTCTCCCATTTATAGAAGACTTGTTTTTATTCCTGGATGCCTAGAGAGTTCTTTTCTTATCCTTGCACTTCGCTGATTTCACCAGACTGTCTTTATGTTGATTATTTTCATAATTTTTTTCTGGAATACATTTTGTCATTCTGATTTATAGATTTGAGACTTTGTTTACTTTAGGATGGTTTTCTATTGTTTTATTTTCTTTATTCTGCTCTCTTTCTGGTAAATTGTTATCATCATCATCATCATCATCACCATCTGGCTGTTGGATTTCCCTTGCCTCTCTTCCTTCTGCTCATCATTTGTTTGCCTTTATGTCCTGGACTTTATTATTTTATCATGTCTCTTTTGCACATTGTTGGCACTTTCTTAGCAGAACATATTTTCCTTCTTATTGTTTTTCTTGTGAAGTAGCTTTATTATCATCTTGAATTCCTTTCCTCCATTTGTCAAATTGCTTTTCATCTCCTGCTGCTTTATTTATTATTTGAGATATTTTTTCCAGTAGTCCATATTCCTTTACTTTCTTTGAGATTATAAAGAGGCTTATCTGAACTTTTCTTCGATTTCTTGGGGATAATGCATCTGAAGTACATCTTTCATTCCTTTTGCTTGTTATGTTAATTTCCCCAGGTATTTATAGTGTCTATGTATACAAGCCCTGTTGAACTCTTTCTACTTCTTTCTTATCTGGGGGTGAGGTAGGATTTCCAAATTTAGCAAATAAAAATACAAGATACCCAGTTAAAGTTTAATTTGAAATCGACAATGAATATATTTTTAATATTACAAGCATGTGCCATGTAGTCTTCGGGATATACTTAAACTAGAATATTTTCATATAATTCTAAAGTGTACTTTTCCACTATATCTGCTTGTGTCTCCTGCTTTGGAAACACATCTCCTCTCAGAGAGCTCAGAAACAATGTAAGAGTTCAACATGGACCAGGAGAGCTTCTGAGCACACAAGTCTTTTACTACTTAGTATTTATTCATCATTGTTTACAAGAGTTCACTGCAAAATGGATTGGTGTCTTTCCCTTTCTTCTGCTTCTTTCAGTTTGCACTTTGGGGCAGAAAATAATAAATACAGTGGAGTTGTACAATCCTTTCATCACCCTGCGTCTCATGACATTTTTTCTTTCTTTCTTTCTCTCGTCCTTCCTTCCTTCCTTTCTTCACCTTTATTGTGGTATGATTCCTATATGGTAAACTACACATATATCAGATGTACAATTTGATGAATTTTGATAGATGTATATGCCAATGAAACCACCACCACAATCAAGATAGCTAACATTTCCATCACTCCCCAAGAGGTGCAAATCTCTAACTCCCAATTTATCCCTCTCCACCCCCTTTCCCCCAGCAACCATAAGTTTGTTTACTATGTCTGTGAGTTTGTTTCTGTTTTGTAGATAAAGTCATTACTGTCTTCTTCTTTCTTTTTTTAGATTCCACGTATGAGTGATATCATATGGTATTTTTCTTTCTTTTTCTGGCTTACTTCACTTAGAATGACAATCTCCAAGTCCATCCATGTTGCTGCAGGTGGCATTACTTTATTCTTTTTTATAGCTGAGTAGTATTCCATTGCATGTGTGTGTATGTGTATGTGTATGTGTGTATGTATATATATATATCACAACTTTTTAATCCAGTCATCTGTTGATGAACATTTAGGTTGCTTCCATGTCTTGGCTATTGTAAACAGTGCTACTGTGAACATTGGGGTGCATGTATCTTTTCGAATTAGAGTTCCCTCTGGATATATGCCCAGGATTAGGATTGCTGGATCTTATGGTAAGTCTACTTCTGGTTTTTTGAGGACTCTATACTGTTTTCCATAGTGGCTGCACCAAGCTACATTCCCACCAACAGTGTAGGAGGGTTCCCTTTTCTCCACAGCCTCTCCAGCCTTTATCATTTGTGGACTTTTTAATGACAGCCATTCTGACTGATGTGAGGTGATACCTCGTTGTAGTTTTGATTTGCATTTTTCTGATGATTAGCGATGTTGAGCATTTTTTAGTGTGCCTAATGATCACTTGTATGTCTTCACTGGAGAATTACTTGTTTAGGTCTTCTGCCCATGTCTGTATTGGGTTGTTTGGGGTTTTTTTGTTATTAAGTTGTATGAGCTGTTTATATATTCTTGAAATTAAACCTTTGTCAGTTGCATCATTTACAAATATTTTCTCCCATTCTGTAGGTGGTTGTTATGTTTTGCTTATGGTTTGCTGTGCAAAAGCTTATAAATTTAATTAGGTCCCATTTGTTTATTTTTGCTTTTATTCATGGGCATCCTTCTTAATTTAAGCTCACAATTCACTGACTTATGATAGATGTTGTTTGCAAACTGTGAGTTGGGGTTTTTGCTATTTCCTAGGTTCATGTAGATGGATATTTTTCTATTTATTCTGTTTTGGGGTTTGCAGAAGGAAGTGTAAAGTCAACTTGCATTGACTATAGCATCTTTTGGCAGAAGTTTTGGGAATGGCTTCTTAAGTTGAGTTTTGCTATCTCCAGTCATCATCACCATCTTCATCAAATATTTATTGGGTATTTATCACATGACAGTCTCTAAATTAAGCAGTTTATGTGGGTTGATACAAACCACCCTTTTATTTTACCCATCAGTATACAGATAAGGAAACAAAAGCTTGGTGAGTTTAGCTGACTTCTTCAAAATTGTATAGCTATTATGTGATTACAGACAGGATTTGAATCTGGTGCCAGACTCCACTCATACCTACTGCATGACTCTATCTCCAACATCAGATCAGGGCTTTTACTAAAGAGGAAAACTTCGTAGGTTCCAGAACAATCAATGTCTGGCGTTCGGTTAGAGATAAGGTGACTATAGTCAGATAAGCTGGTTTTGGATTTGGCCAAGTGGTTGGTGGAAACATGGTTTGGACAAGGCAGTGGGGAGCCAGGAGAAGCACTGTGTTTGACTGCCTTGTAGGTGTGTCCTGGTCTTCACTAAAAGGCACAGTTCTTCTGAGGTCGCTAAAAACATCTCTCTGCATACATTTGCTGCATTCTCCTTGATCAAAAGCATTATCACGAGCTGTGGAGTGCCAGAAGCTCCCGCCTGGTGGGGATCCAGCTGAGGAGGCCTGAAGAGACTTGGAAGTTGATTCTGCACATTCAGTATTTATGTTGCAGCCTTGTAGAATTGACTCAAATCTTGTATGAACCGTGTCTTTGGACTCTGAAATGGTAACTAATATTAGAGATCGCTGCATAACGTGTATGGACATGCTCGAATCAAGACAAGTGAGGAAAAAAATCAGATTGTCCGTGACCTACTTTGACTTTACTTCACTGGGGAAAGGTTGCAAACTCTGTCCTGTGCCAATTTTGTACTCGTCCTTTCTGCAAACTCTTTTGAAAGAGATTAGATTCTTAGAACTTTATTGCTGCAATGAAATGTACGGCCAGAATTCTGGGATGAAAGAGCTCCTGCTACAGGAGCTGTAAGAGAAGAAGCCATAACTTAAGTGTAGGCTTGAAAAATTGCCATAAAGACTTTCTTTTATAGAGAAAACACCTTCTAATTTCTCACAGCTGAATATGCACCACCAGATAGGAAACACTGACTTCTTTCAAGAGGGACCCAGATAATATTTTGTATAAAAGCCATTCTGTGAATAATTTTTGTAACATAAAGAAGGGCATCATTAATTGTGGTTAATGGTTCTCTGATGATACAACTAGTAGCTAACCAGGCAGTACTAGGTAAATACAGTGCTTCTGCAATCAGTGTTATTTCTGAGTGTTGCTTTTGGACATCAAAATCATTCATCCCTGTCCTTGTCTTTGGCTTCTCTTCTGTGTCCTTGACTCATTCACTTCAGAGCAGACTCTCCCATTTTTTTTTTTAAGGTAACAAATGCATTTTTAATTGATAAAAAACTACTCAGCGAGGGTCGGTAACCATTTCAGCCCCTAATCTGTTAGAGCCATATCCTGGATGAGTGTGATGGAAGAGGCACACCCACTTGGGGGGCCATTTTTTTCACAGATTATAAACTGTATTTTTCTAATTATAATGATTCCAGTGCACAGATGCCAGCACTGGATTTACTGCAGGGAAAGAAGGGTGGAGTCAGAGTCAACCTTCTGAATTTTCATAGTAGATAAGGGGAGTTTTCATGATGTGATCCACTGACATCTTCCAGTAAACGTTGCTTTTGCAAGTGAGAGAAACTTGACTCAGATTTTTATATGCCTGAGTTGTCTTCAAAAGCTTCCATGAAGTAAATGATAGAAGAGGTTTTACACAAGTATAGGAGACATTGTTTTAGTTGATATGAAAGGAACTATGAAACAGTTCACAAAAGCCAATATTGCATTTTAATATAATATTTAACATAATAGTATTTGTACTCATGCAAATTGGAGGAACCCATAGAGTTGAGACATTTAAATCCTTTAGTATACTGTTAAATCATTTTATGGGATGAATACCAAAATTATACTTTATGTTGCAAAGAATTTACAAGGGGGATATTTTTACCATACCATTCCCACCAACTCCATCCTCCTAAGTAGTATCTCTCACTTAAATGACCTTTTATTCCACTTATCTCGTGCTTTTATGGACCTACTTTACCTGTTTTGTTCCTCATGGCAGTTTTAGCACATGGCAAGGGCAGGTATGGCTGTGGAATCTCAGAGAAGTTGGGTAATAGACAAAGTAAATGTCAGAAACTGGAAACTCAGAGCTGCTGGATTGTACACCAGAATAGACAAAAAGCCCAGGGTAGGTTGGCTCAGAGACTCTCAGCACAAAATGATGCCCTTGTTGTGGTGATCACCATGGGCAAAGTAGCACATGGATCTTTAGCTCATGCCGCTACTTCTGTTTCTAAAGCGGGTGTAACTGGGGCTTCTATATTATATAAAAGACATAAACTGTCCATTCAAACTGCAGAAATGTCTGATGTGATGAGAATTCAGAAAAACATTTGATTAGAGGCTATCTTTTTTTTTTTTAACCATTGTAAGCCCAGGACAAATTATTGTACATCTCAGTTTGTTCCTTTGGATAATCTAGTAGCTGACAACTGTACCCCAGTGTCCTTGTCAATGTCAGGAGCTGCAGGTGGTCTCTTCATCCTCACTGGAATGCCTTGATCCCTGTGGGTCAATTGCACCCATGTGTTGCCTGGCCCAGATTGAATGGTTTATGCCAGGATTTTAATCATAAATTTACTTCTCCACTGGAGTTTCTGTAAACCATATGAACCAGTTAACTATCCAGTTAACTGTCCTCTCACATTATATTACATAATTAATATATACATGTGTAAAAATATATAATTTATATGTAATATTTGTACTTCTGTGCTTTTGCTGGAGTCACTCTCTACCAAAGATTCTTTATCCCTCCTCCCAGCTTTATTGAGATGTAATTGACGTATGATATTAAGTAAGTTTTAGGTTACAACTTGATGATTTGATACATGTATATACCATGAAATCATTACCACAATGAAGTTAGTTAACACATCCATCACCTTACATAACTACCATTTTTTAAATGATGAGAATATTTAAGATCTACTCTCTTTCTGCTATCCAAATGTTCTATCTCATCACTACATTTGAAGTTCCATCTTGGGTTGGAAATCTTTTTGGTCCAGCTTTGTCTCCCAAAGAGTCTTTCATTTATCTTAATCCTGGTCACATGTTATGGAGACTTCATAGTTTAATATTTGATTTTGTCATTTCTTGAGTCAATTGATTGTATCATTCTCTTAATGCATTATGCCTTTTCTTTCCTACCAAATGGGACACTCCCCAAAGACAGGCATTTGAACTCTGAAGGTCTCATGAGGACAAGTGAACCCATCGATGTGATTCACGCATATCCCCTTTTCAGGGCACAGAGAAGAATGCTAAATGGTGGAGAGTGTGTCCAGAGGGGTGATAACCAGTGATCGTGAGTCATGACCAGTGCAAGCATCATTCCCTTAAGTACATTTATTTGCATCTCTCAAGTTCCTAACACGTTGTAGAGCCAACTGACAATCTGTAGAACCAAAATGGCGGGGCCATAAACACCAAATATTGTACATAGTTGCTATAGTCACTCACCAAAGAGAATCTTCATGGATTTTTCCACACATACCCTGCTGAATAGTACTTTGATTCTTCATCAGAATTTTTGGTTACAGCTAACCAAATATAGAACCATCATTAGAAACATCATCATTCAAGAATGCAGGGAACAAAAACTTTTGAGTATATAGCAGTGGCTTGATGGCTGGCACGTGGCAAAATCTGACTAGGATGATTCACTGTTTCATCTCAAACCAGTTTTATAGCTTCTTGCATTTTAATTATTCATTTGGAAAGGCATCCTATGGGTTGGAAATTTTGCTTGCCTCTAGAAAAAATGTTTTATTTTTATTTTCATATTCCCTGCCATTTAAATTTCAATTAGTGCTACTAACCCCCCACAAAAAGATTCCTTCCAGCACTCTTGTGCTTTGCCTACAAAATGTATATTGGGACAGATCTCAGGCATCTAAGGTAGAAAAACCAAAAAAACACCTTTTCAGTGAAGGTTCAAGTGGAATTCATTTGAATTAAAGTCTGTTGACATTTATAATGGTATAGAAAACAATTTTCTGTTGAGAAAAAAAATGCGGGGTTGAAAGATGTTACAGGACTGTGGATCAATGTCAGAAAGATACCTGAACAAATGCTGCTAAACATCAGAGTCACTTGAAGTGCCAACTGCTTTGAGAGAACCTGATGAATTTTACCTTGGGGTTAAGTTAAAATAAATAAATAAATAAATAAAGCTCTGCTAGAGGTAAGGAAGAAAGAAAAGAAGTTGCCTGGTCCTAAGATGTGTACCCCCTTTGACCCCAGGATGCTAAAGCTTATTAAAAAACCCCAAGGTTACTAAAGCTAAAGGTGGTATTAAATTCAAGGTTGAGTAATGCACTGTAAAAGTTATTTATTTGCTCAGAGACATATAACTGTTATTTATACTCTGGATCATTTTAATTTAATGGATGAACTTGATATTTCTTGGCAGGGAGTTGTCAAGCATGGGAGAATTATATCAAGATAGTGGAAGGAGAACTGAGAGAAAGGTTCATCGACAGGGTGGACTGATTTAAATATTTGTTGATTTCATTTTAACAGATAATGATTATTTTGATGTTGTCATTTGGTGCATGCATAAGACGGAGGGCGACCCAGTTCTTCTTAACAGCTGCTTTGCCACTTCTTGCTTTAGCAGGCAAGTTCTGTCCTCCATCCACTCCACATAATTTCTTTTTAGATTTCTTTCTTCTAAGAACTTAGGGGTCCCACAGGAAGTAGACATATACGTAAGAATCGATTTTAAGTTTCCAATGTTTACCTTGTTTCTGAGTCAGTGAGTGCTCACTTGCCCTTAACCTTCAGTCTATTCAAAATCCTTATCTGCAGCAAATATATATCAAATGTTTACTCTGGACCACTTTGTGAGCCCTGGGAAGAGAGAGGAGAATGTTCCAGAATGCATGCCCACATAGTATGCATTCAAATGTCAGAAACTTGGTAATAAACAGAATAGTATAGTATGAGTTAAATAGTATGAGTTATTTTCATCGTAATGAAAGAGTGTGGACTTACATTTATAAGTGCAATGAAGAAAACAGAGTAAGATAATGTGCCAGAGGGTAACTGTGTGTGTGTGAGCTGTTTTAAACTGAGTGGTCTTGGAGGCCCTTTCTGAAGGGGAATGTTGAAGCTGAGACCCGAATGAAAAGTCAGAGGCAGATATGAATAGATGAGAGGATAGAATGTTCTAGCCACATTGAGAAGCAAGTTCAAAAGACTTGTGGTGGGAGCAGAGTTTATGTTCAAGGTAAGCAGGGAGTGGTGAATGCCTTTAGAGAAGAGCCTGAAATGGTTTTTAGTTTGACATTTAAGAAATTATACTGGTCTAAACTTATGCTACTAAATGGTCTCAGAGTGCTTGGAAATTTAAAGTTCATTAATAAAAATTCTAATCTGATGAGGACTTTGGAAATGGATTGTTGCTTAAATGTATTTCAAATGATTTAGGGAGAAATTTTTCACAAACTAGATGAGAATTTTAGTAAGTCATCAGGCAACTTCTGTTTATTGAACACCTACTAGGTGCTATGTGTATGTATTGTGAACAGGCTCTATGAGAAAAATATAAAATAACATAAGATGTCACTTTTATCTGCAATATGAGCAGAGTTTAGATACTGGGAAGAGGCCGAAGCCAATGAAAAGATAACTAATGACACAATGTCATACCAAGTCCAGATGAATCATGAAGTGGTAACGAGGAAAGCAAGGTTGCTTACAGATCACAGCGCTCAGGGTGGTTTCTTGAAGGAAATGGGATTTGAACTGGGAGGAGGAATTAAGTGAGCAGAAGCTGATGGGCTTTGCGGTAATGAGCAGGAGTGGGCGGAGCAGTGACCTATCGAATCCTTCTTCCGGCCTTTCTTCCTTCTTCTTCATACCATGAAGTGGAATAAAGCTTTCAAAACTTGATTTTGCTTTTGGCATGATCAAAAGACATACCTGAAGCTTTAGGAAATAGTGTGAGGCGTTTTCCTTGCAGGAATGGTCTCTTTCTGTGTTATTTACCACCAGACTTCCTGTCCTACTAGATAGCAGCTCTATGAAGAAAACTCTAGTCCCTAAGGTGTTAATTTTTATTTAAATTTTGATAATGCTTCACTATTGCACACAGATGCAACAAATGTAACTTTATTCAATATTATGGGATAAGAGGGATGTGATCTAATAATTCCCATGGTTGATATCCCCCCATTTCCTCTGTGATGAACTAGATGACTTAGGGTTGCTGGGCCCCCTGGATCACAGCTACATGTGACAGTGTCTTCTAAACAGGGTTCCTTGAAGGTGAATCAAGGTTGTTGGGATATCCAAAGTTGCTAGACACCTCTCTGTGGGACCTGCCTGATACTGAAAAAGGACTGAAAGCAAATAAAGAAATACAGCTCAGTAAGCTGGCAAATCAGTGGTGTAAATGGACTCTTGGCACCTCATTGACTTTCACTGGTCACTGAGTCAGGTCCACACTGTTTGTTGAGGGTCAGTTCAGTAACTTGTTCTTCTTTTTATCAGCTGCTTGGTATTTCTGTCTATTGGAGCCAGGCTCCTACAGACTGGCCGAGATGTTACTCTCTGTGTGTGTGTGTGTGTGTACACGTCTATTTTCTTGAGGTCTTGGAATGGTTTTTAAACCTAGCTAGTCATTTCAATTACTTGGAGTCTTTTACAAAATACGGATGCTTGGGATTCACCCTAAATCATTTAGATAAAAATCACCATGCTGGGGCCCAGACACCAGTATATTTTTTAAAAGTTCCATCGGGGCCTCTAAAGTTCACTGAGTTTTGAGATCCACCGACCTCTCGTGAGAGGATGAATGCCTTGATTTGTATGCGTGCATCTCTGTCAGATGCTTTAAATGAAGTCATTAACCAAAATACATTTCCAGAGTTCGGGTCATTGAGTTTAAAATCAAATGAAATGCATTTCTGGGTGATAGAACAGTCAGGACATGAGAACTAGGGTGATGAACACAGATGTAGCTACTGTCTCTGATGGAGGACAGAGAGGGGCCAAAGAAAGCTGGTGCCTAGCTCACAGCTGCAGAGATGCATTTAAGAACAATCAGTGCCATTATACCAGTTGTGAGGTGGTTCCTGGCCTTCAACTTCCTGTTCCTTGATCAAGAGGAGGACTTTAACTGGCCAAGAAGGCTAGTCAGACTGTGCTAGCCTGCTACATGTGGGTGCCGAGAGATTCTGATGAGGCACAAGTCCTGACTTCTTTGTGGAATAAAGTAAGAATAAGAAAGAAAGAATTCATATGTGAAAATCCTTTGTAAAGGTCCATCTTCCTCCTCAGGGCAGTGCAGTCACTCTGTAGGTTGAGCTCTTTTTCAGGCCATTGTAAGCGGTTAAACAGTGGCAGAGACTACAGAATTTGGACTCAGATATCAGATTTAACTGTGGCTTCACCTTGTACTAGCTGAGTGAGCTTGGGCAAGTTCTTTGACTTGTCTAAACCTCTTTTTCTCTGAAATGTAGGCAGTTACAAGACTGGTGTGAGAACTACAGATCATTTGCTCATAAATTCATTTAATGAGTATTTATTAACTACTGTGGATCTGGTACTGTTTCAGGAACTAGGGAGAAAGCAAGGGATAAACAGTATCCAGCTTGCATGGAACTTACAGGGGTATACCGGAACAAGGACAGTGAACAAATCAGCTGGTGGAGACCGTGTGCCAGCTGGTTGAGAAGGACTTTGGAGAAGCAGGAAGCAGGGCAGAGAGGGTAGGAATTCCTGGGGGAATGCAGATTTTATGGGGAATGTTGAGATTTTCTATCAAGAGATCCTCATTGATGAGATAATTGAGAAGAGTCCTGAAGGACTTAGGACAGCTGAGCCAAGTAGGTGTGTACAGGCAGCAGTCATAGCATGTGTAAAGGCACTGAGGTGGTATTTATTGTATGTGGAATTTTTGAGAACTACAAGGAGGCCAGTGGGGCTGGAGCAGAGTGTGAGAGGGAGACTGGTGTGAGATGAAGTCAGAGTTAGTAATGAGGCCAAGTTATGGAGGCAGCCCTGATCAAATTTTACTCTACGTAGGAGTCCCCTCAGGATGTTGTTGAGGTGTGGATTCACATTCACTAGAGCTGGAGTGGGGTCTGGGGTTCTGCATTTTGAACCTCTTCTAGGTCCACAGACTACTCTCTGAGTGGAAGTGGTGTGGGGCCATGTAAGCTGTTGTAAATAAAGATGTTACTCTGGCCCTGAGTGATGGGATGGGAGCCACAGGAAGGTTTTGAGCAGATGGGTGTTTTGAAGTGATGGCTCTGGCTGCTGGGACAATGAAGTGTGGTCAAAAGCCCTGGTAGACTGGGCACTTCTGTCCCAGAGTTGCCACTCACTCACTGCCTGTCTTTGGCAAGTTGTTTAAATTCCCTTTTTTCCCCAACTTTTTGTTTTGAAAAAGACTAAACCTAGAGAAAAAGTGAGAGAAAAGTATTATCAGCACCCTTATATCCTTCGCCTAGACTGACCGACTGATAATATTTTGCTCTATTTGCTTTATCTCATACTCGAAGTATGTATTTGCCCCATTGTTCTTACTAACCATTTAAAAGTAAGTTTTTGACATGACCCTTCATCCCCAACTATTTCATTATGTACCTTCTAAGAATAAGCAAAATCTCCTATATAAATGCAGTCAACTATCAAATTCAGAACATTTGATATTGGTACGGTCATCTAATATAAAATCTCAATTTAAATATATTAGAATCTGAAGGATATATGTAGAAATATCATGGAATCACTTTGCTTTACACCTGAAACTAACACAATGTTGGAAAGTAACTGTACTTCAATTTAAAAAATGGTTAAAAAATTCAGTTGTGTTATCAACCATTCCTGTCTTTATTTTGATGTCTAGATTGGCCCAGTTTTGCCAGTAGGAGCCCATTTAATCTGGTTCCCATGTTCTTTTCAGGTTTTGAGCGCTTCCTTCCTTTCTTGCCCCACAAAATATTCCAGGTTCACTTTTTACTTTACTGTCTCCAAACTTGGATCAGCTGTTTCTTCCAAGAACCTTGGTTCCTTTTAGCAGGGACTTAAACCTGTTTAAGTACCAACTTTTTAAAAATTTATGAAATGAGGTGGCAATATAACATAACTTGCAGAGTTATTTTGAGGATTCAATGAGTAAATCTCTATAAAACACTTTCCATCATCCCTGGTACATAGTAAGTGCTCAAGAAATTAATTTTATTTCAACTGTTTCCAAGGCAGTGTAAATAATGGAAGTGTGGCTGAGAATGACAGTGGATGAATTTAGCAAATGTGAATGAGAATGTCCTCTGAGGGAAAGCAAAAGGTTAACAGATTTCCATAATAGGTCCATAAATAATCTACTTTGCCTCCTGATGCATAGATGAGGAACAGTTTGCCATCACACATGGCATTTTAGCATAAATAGTTTCCAATCTTATTCTTAAGTCCTTATGCAAATAACATAGAAAATAAGTCTTACTCTCAAGTAAGTAAATTCTTCATTTTTGATGATGTGGGAAGAGATTTTACATAAGGCTTTAAATCCTAAAGCATTTCATTTAAAATTATTGGCCAAAATGTCTTTAAGAAGGGAGCTTCACGTGGAGAGATTGATCCCATTTAGACTCAGACGTAGAAGTGGCATGAGAACGTAATACTGGAGTCTTACAGTGTTGAGGAGTTGGTGTTGCTTCATCATTTCTGATTTTCCTGACCATGAGCAATCACACTTTGCATGGAGGATTGCTCTTCATGTGTGTTTTTTCTTAAAATTACTTTTAGTTTTTCTTTATTATATAATCATTAGATGTTCCTTGTGGGCACCTTAGAAAATATAAATAAGCAAAAAGAAAAAAATTCTCATCATCCCACTACCAAAAGGCAACCATAATGAACAGTTTAGTGAACATGTTATATTTTTGTATTATATGCATTTATATGTATTATATTATTTACATAAAAGAGGTATGTGCTAATACTGCAGTATTGTATGTAAGTGCCTTTTCTTTTAATAATGTATCAAAAACATCTTTTCATGTCAATAAATATTCTGTAACTTCATTTTAATGAATGTGAAATAGTTCTTACAGTTGTATAAAATTTATTTAGGGATTGCATTGAATCTGTGCATTGCTTTAGGTAATATGGATGTTTTAACAATGTTAATTCTTCAAATTCATGAACATGGAATATTTTTCCATTTCTTTGTGTCTTCTTCAGTTTCTTTGGACAGTGTCTCTTAGTTTTCAGTGTACAGATCTTTCACCTCTGTGGTGAAATATATTCCTAGGTATTTTATTCTTTTTGTCACATTGTAAAACAGATTGGTTCCTTAATTTCTCTTTTTGCTAATTCGTTGTTAGTGTATAGAAACACAACAGATTTTTGTATTTGCTAACATTCTATTGGTCAGAACAAGTTGCAAGTTCATTGTCAAAGTCAAGATGCAAGAGAATATACTCAGTCTCTGATGGAAGAAGTGCAAAGTCACATGTCAAAGCCTGTGGAAATAGACAGGTTGGTGTGAAGAATGGAGCCAGTAAGTGAGTTGATCACTCCAAAGATTAGATTACATTAACCTTCATTCTGAGCTTTTCATTATCTATTTTCATTCTTTTTTTTAATTGAAGTATAGTCAGTTACAATGTGTCAGTTTCTGGCATACAGTATATTGTTTCAGTCATACATGTACATACATATATTCATTTTCATATTCTTTTTCGTTATGGATTACTACAAGATATTGAATATAGTTCCCCGTGCTGTTTCCATTCTGACTGAAGTTTCTCTCTTCAGAACTTATCCTTGGGATTTAGTTGAATTTAGTCTTGGGTTGTTTATGTTTCTTAGTCTTTTCTTCAGCTAAATTGTGAGCAATTTAACATGGAAACCATAGCTTAGGTTTTTGTTTTTCATTTTTTTTTTTTAGGTTTTACAACTTTATTTGACAATCATAAGTTAGTCCTTATCCACATTAACTGTCTGGAGATTTTTGAAAGTGGTGACAGGTACCTAGGTAACCAATGTATAGAGCTTATTTGGTGAATCTACATCCTCATTACGTTTTCTGGATGACCGCTCATGGATATGGTATGGGACATTCCTTATTCCTTTAGCCCAGACAGCTTTACTGAGCCTGGTGTCATGGTGCACATCTGGAGTTCCCATCTGCTTCACAGGAAATTTCCGGATCCTTTCAAATGCCCAAGAGTGCACACTCCTTGAAGCCCACTCCATGTATGCACTCGTGAATATTGATGGTGTGTTCTCTGGTCACTACCTCGTTGATGGCCGGATGGCCTTTCTCCTTCTCGCCCCGCTTCTTTGCAGGAGCCTTTCTGCTGGGCCCAGGTTGGAGAAGCTTAGGTGTTTTTCATATTTCCTACATGTCCTACAACAGTGGTGAGCACATATGCATATATCAGGTACCAATAAAAACTGAAGTAATGTATTTGTAGAAGTCACATAAGAAACATTTCCTGGTGAAAAATAAATCTTATAATTGCTAAGATCTTAATCTAAGATTCTAATGAAAGGTAGGCTCTAAGCATACAACACCTTCTTAAAGAATTTGGCATAAACAACAATGCCTAGACCTTTCTCAAATAAATACAAATTGGAAAGCAGAAGGAGTTGTATGTTTCTGGGCTGCCTCCTGCTGTAATATTAACTATTTCTGGTATAATGGCAGGCTGTCTCCTCTATAATCAAAGGAAAATGTACAGATTGACAATTCTCCCAACTATTCAAATGTATCTTAAAAATAAAATTTGTGGTAAGTGACAGGCATTTTGCATGTGCTGGTTATTTTGACCTGATGGATTTGCAAATTTCTTACCAGCATAGAAAATAAAAACTGCTGCTTATTTTTAAGTACAAATCATATGTGCAGCAAATGAAGTCACATTTTTTATTTACTCATTTATTTGTTTGTGCTGTTAGAAAACCACTTTGCAGCGAGTGTGAGGGAGAATACTTATTAGGCTAATAACAGCAGAATCATAGAAATGAGGCCCGTAGACAAATCTGCCTCGAGAAAATAAAGTGCAGTTACAGAAAGTTAAGAATCTGGAAAGATCAATGGATGCCAAGAACTAAAAATAGTAAGCAGCATGGAGAAAAAAAGTGAAGAGAAAAAGAAAACATCAGGAAACCACTAACAGTGTTTGGGATGGCTAGTTTGTCTTTGTTCCCTGTTGAAAATTCCTAAAATTTCCTTAATAGATATTTTAAAATTCCTCCAAATAGATAACTTTTATTTTACACAATGTCTAAATGCCTGTGAGTGTCTTTTTCACTTCAACAGGTGCAGTCACACATACACACATATACAAATGCACTGGCATTTGACTTCTGTAATGAAACGCTTTGTCGGATAAAAAATATAGCTAATTCAGTAAAATATGTTAATATGCAAAGTAAAAATGAAGGTGATTGTAATGAGTAAAGCTGATTCCAAAGTATAACAAGATTCCTGTATCCAAATGGAAAATTTCTAGCTATTAATATTGAAACATCCTCATTTAATTTGGGAGGTAGTGCATTGTGCTTTTCTTTGACAGAAATGCAGATGTTGTGATGAGAATTTTGTTCTTAATTTCCTTTCAATTTTCAGTAGAATATTGGACACCATATTGCTCTTTATGAAGGTATCTATTCAGTGTGAAACGGGAAGACCATGGCATTAAGACCAGTTTTTAATTTTATTTTTTATCTAAGTATAGTTGATTTACAATGTCAGTCTCAGATGTACAGCAGAGCGATTTAGTTATGTGTACATTCCTATTTAAAAAAATTTTTTTTGTTTGTTTTTGGGGGGAGGTAATTAGGTTTATTCATTTATTTTTAGAGGAGGTACTGGGGATTGAACCCAGGACCTCATGCATGCTAAGCATATGCTCTACCAGTTGAGCTATACCCTCCCCCTGTGTACATTCCTATATGTACACACACATATGTTTTCAGATTCTTTTCCAGTATAGCTTATTAGAAGATATTGAATATTGTTCCCTATGCTATATGTAGGTCCTTGTTGTTTATCTGTTTTGTATATAGAAGTGTGTATCTTTTACTCCCAAACTCCTAAGTTATCCCTCCCTCCACCTTTCCTCTTTGGTAACCATAGTTTGTTTTCTATGTCCGTGAGTCTATTTCTGATTTGTAAATAAAATTTGTATCATTTTTTAGATTTCATATATAAGTGTTATCACACGATATTTTTCAGTCTGTGTCTAACTTACTTCACTTAATATGGTAATCTCTCGGTCTATCCATGTTGCTACAAATGGCATTATTTCATTCTTTTTTATGACTAAGTAACCTTCCATTTGAATATGTATATACCACATCTTCTTTATCTAGTCATCTGTCAATGGACATTTAGGTTGCTTCCATGTCTTGGCTGTTGTGAATAGAGCTCCTATGAACATTGGGGTGCATGTGTCTTTTCAAATTAGAGTTTTCATCTTTTCTGGATAAATGCCCAGGAGTGGGATTGCTGGGTCATATGGTAAGTCTATTTTTAGCTTTTTGAGGAACCTCCATACTGTCCTCCATTGTGATTGCAGCCATTTACATTCCCACCAGCAGTGTAGGAGGATTCCTTTTTCTCCACACTCTCTCCAGCATTTATCATTTGTGGAGTTTTTAATGATGGCCGTTCTGACTGGTGTGAGGTGTGTAGTTTTGATTTGCATTTCTCTGATAATTAATGATATTGAGCATCTTTTCATGTACCTGTTGGCCATCTGGATGTCTTCTTTGGAGAGATGTCTGTTTAGAAGACTGGGCAGTCTTACTTGCTTACAGACATCTCCATGGTTTATCTTTCCTTCCTGTCACCTGAATCCCAAAGGAATCCCAGAATTCATGTTCTGTGTTCTAGAAAAATCCATGAAAATTACGAAAAGCCTATCCTTTTTGTCTTTCTAGGTCTCTCATGTTCATAACACTTTTGGCCCCAACCTATAACTCACAGCCCTTTTTGAAAGTTGATAAGAAATAGTAAACCATGATATTTTTGCATCAATTTACCCTTTCCTCCTATTCATCTATTACAGTTTTGGAGTTTCTTTCAGATCCTTACCATATCCATGGTTAAACGACTCCAGTCTCTGACTTTTGATCTGGGGGAACCTGGATGAGGATTGGGATTGGTGTGGCACCCTGGGCTAGTCGGTTCGGGCCGCCATATCCAAGTATCTCCATCTGGGAGGCTCATGCAGCGGAAGTGTGTTTTCTCATGGTTCCGAAGGCTAGAATTAGGAGATGAAGGAAGGTATCAGTAGGATTCATTTCTACTGAATTCTCTCTTCTTAGTTTGTAAATGGCTGTCTTCTCACTGTGTCTTCACTTGGTGTTCCACTATGCTTGTTTGTTTGTGTCTTAATCTCTTTCTACTACAGGGACACCAGTCACATGAGAGAGATCATTTTACCTTAATCACCTCTTTAAAGGCTCTGTTTCCAAATACAGTCACATTCAGAGGTACTGGAGGTTAGGACTTCAACACTGGAATTTCGGAAGGACATAGTTCAGTCCATAACACACGCCTTTCACCAACATCGTGCAAGAATCTTTAAGCTACTGCATCTGTAGAGAAAAATCTGTTTCAAGTCATTTTTTTTCTGAATTACATGGATGTAAATGTTTGTGGTTCAGCATATGATTGGCAAGCTGGAAGTACCTCAGGGATTTGAAAAAGCATTTTAGATATTCTGACACATTCAGTAGGTAATCTGATCCTATTGGACAGACAGCTTGAGTTTCCAAACTACACTCACATTGAATAAAGGTGAGATTTTTTTTTTCACTCTCCACTCCCCACCCCGTACCAACCAATTAAGATGGAATTATTTGGGGGAAAAAATTATGAGTAGAAGAATCAAGAAGAACCTCTAGACTCTTTTCCTAAAGTTCTTTCAGGCTATCATCTAAAGCATCATGTATGTATTTTTAATTTTCCAAAAATTTATTATCACAGTGACAATGACATAACATAACACCTTTATCATATGACATCTCTTCTCAGTTCATTGCTATAGATACCTAAGATATCTCATTCCCTCCCCGTCTCTTCCTCCTTCCTCCCTCCTGTCTTTCTCCCCTTCCATTACCTTGACTCTGTAATTCCCTAATTTACACATAGGAGGAGTCAGGGTAAGCCTCAGGCAAACTGATTGCTAATGCAATTCATTTACCAATCATTGCTCTGTGATCACTCTGAGTCATCTGATGAGGACAATAAAGTTAATGAGGACACGAAAATGAAGAGAAGCAGGGACGGACGATGATCAGGAAAAAAGTAGAGGACTGAGAAGCATGGAGAAAGAGGGCAGGCCGTGACCTCAGTCAGGGGCACCCTGGAACCCAGGAGCGAGGGGAAAAGTGAAAGCTTCTCCCCGTGACCCTGGGTGCGTTGGGATGCAGCTGACACACAATACCCAGTTGGATTTTCTGACAAAATCTCAGCTGAAGCACAAATGTTATTCTGAAGATAATATGTGTATAGGAATGATTATATGGCTTTGGTATGTTATTTCCTTGCCGTAAAGAAGAATATATTATTTATTTTTAGAAGTAGCCTGAGCCTCACACAGTTTCCACAGGTATGAGGGCTAGTTTACAAAGTATTAGAATCTTCCAGTGGAGAAAGCATCATCAAAGTTGTAATGAGAAAGACCCTTTTTAAATTTTTATTTTCATTAATCTATTTTTTTTTAGGCAGAATGAAAAGTGCCGGTGTGCTGTCCCTGGGGATAACTGTAGTTGTTAGCAGGTCACGGTCCTTGGTAAACAGGTCCAGTGCTATTAAGAAAGAATTACAGGAAGCACATTTGCTTTTCTGCTTGATGGCCTGAAGTAATTTTAATAGACCCCTGAATTTTGTGTCTAAGCAAGCCAGGGACATATGGAAATCATTTTAAGTTGTTAATAATTTTGTGGCTGATGGGAATTGTAAAGAGGATTTATTTTAATCATTTTAGGACTTATTAAAGGGACATCGTTGGGAGCTGAGGGGATTAATTACTTGGGGTGAGTTCTCTAGCAAGCCCCTGTGAATCTGGGATTTTATCTGTCAGGAGAAAACACACCCACTGCGCCTGTCCCCACGGCATAGGTGTTAAAGGAACCTGGGACCTCTGCAGGGTCGGAAATCAAAGCCTGGTGACAGATCAATACTCGAAAACACCTCTCATTGTTTGGAATGTTTTCTCAGCAAAGTAAAACATACTAAAGCGGTAAAGGTCTTGGGTTTGGCTCTGGTAATTATTAATCCCAGGGTCCTAGATGAATGAATTTACTTTCCTCTGCCTCTGTGTCTTTATCTACAAGAATGGCGATACCAGTAGCAAGTACCTGTCTATAATAGCACTGTGAAGGTCAGATAAGGTGATCGCAGTCCATCTTATAACACCAAGCCTGACGCAGAGTGAATGCTCAATAAATTGTAACTATTATTATTGATATTGTTACTGTCATATTTAAAACCTGTATCTGCTTCATTTTACACTTTAGAAAGAGATACTGAAACTTAAAGAGTATTGAGAAAAGAATAGGCCTAGACTTTGAATTTTGATGGTATGCGTTGCAAAATAATGGGTCTGCAATTGGGAAAATAGAATTTACATTTTCTGCATAGAAAAATTTGTGCTGTTCTAATTCTCTCCAGTTCCTAGAACTGTCTAGATACCAACTCGAGATAGATTGTCATTCTTTGTTTTATTTTGCTTGTACTCAAAAATATTGTCCCTGTCTAAATAAAGGTTGGTGGTATTTTCCTTGGTTGTTTTTGAAATGGAAAGTTTACTTGATCAGATTGAGCCTTTTTAAACATTTATCCAGCCTGTTTCCTAAAATTAAAAATCTGTAACCTTTCCATTGAATAAGCAGGGTTCATGGGGGTGTAACTATAAAGGAACTTTATTTTTGTCTCTCAATATCTCTTTAAATTTATTCTGTGGGGCTGGTTCTTTTGTTAGCCTTTGATGAAATTTAAGGGAAGTCCCATAATTTTAATGGTCACCTTAGGTAATAAAACAACCTTGAGTCAGTAATTAATTTGTCCTGTCAAAATACTATCTTTCACTTGAAGGTAAAGCTTCTCTCTTCTAGTTTGCTTGCTGCCGGCCGGTTGCCAGTAGATGGATGGGTGGGTGGGGTTTCTGATTAGTTTATTCCTTCTTCTTCTCTTGCATGTTAATTCCTCTTCCCCCAAAGCAGTCAGAGCCCTCTAGGTTTAGAGCTGGAAGCAGCAGAGGGTAAAGAGGATGAGAATATTCTGGCTTGCCTGCCATTGTTTGGTGATCCAGCATCAACCCTCTCTAGATCTGGCAAGTGTTTAAAGCTGAGTCTTTTCAGGGCAGGCACCTTTATGGGATCATCAGAGACCCTGTGGCCCTTTGCCTCTGCATCTCATTGCTGGGAATCTCTCACTGTCACTTACAGTTCTTTTGATAGGGGAAGCACATCTCTGATTGCTCTTGGCTGGTTGGCTGGCTGGCTGGTTACTAGAGCCTTCCTTGGCACCTAGACATCTGGGGGCACTTACAGCTTCTGTTTGTCCCTTTCCTGGAGTCGCTTGGACAAGAAATGAGATGAAGCTACACTAACTCGCTCATGTGCAGACTACATGTTTCTCCCAAATTATTCTCAGAATGCACGTGACCTCCAATGCAGTAACCTTTCTTTCACTCCTGTTTTAAAGCAGCACACAATTCTAGACCCTAATATTACTTAGGGAGGAGTCTGACTCTAACCAGTGTCTTTCTCCACCCATGTGAGAAATAGGTGAAACTTTTCAGATGGTCTCAATATATCTCTTTCCCTAGGTTTGCAAAAGCCATCACAGCAAATCAATTTATTCTTCCAAAATTCTTCTAACTACTTTTAATCTTTTTATATCCTCAATTGGGGTGTGAGATGAAGAGCAGAATAGCAGGTTATTTTTCTTTGACTCTTAACTATGGGTAACATTCTATTATTCTGGAAAATACCATCATTATGTGGGTATTTCACACGACAAGATGCTTTACTTGAAACTCTTATATCTGTGCACCATGTTCCATTTTCTCTATATTATCTCATATATATGTGTGTGTGTATGTGTGTGTGTGTGTGTGTGTGTATATATATATATATATGTGTATAAATATATATAAATATATAAATATATATATAAAATTGTGGTAAAAAGCATATAACATAAATTTACCTTCTTAATCATTTAAAAATTTACAATTCCGTAGTTAAGTATATTCCTATTGTTGTGCACCTTGGATCACATTGTAAACATCTCATTGTATGTTGAAAACAATCCCAGGTTTTTCTGGGATTTCTTTTAAAGCATCTTTTAAAAACACACCTTAATTATGGTATGATTCCTGTACAGTAAACTACACATATTTGAGATGAACAATTTGATGGATTCTGATAGACGTATACACTCATGAAACCACCACCACAATCAAGATAGCTAACATTTCTATCACTCTCTAAGAGATGCAAATTTCAAATTCCCAATTTATCTCTTCTCACCCCTTTCTCCCCGGTAACCATAAGTTTGTTCTCTACGTCTGTGAGTCTGTTCTGTTTTGTAGGTAAGTTCATTTGTGTCAGTGTTGGTTGTTAGATGCTTACTCAAGCTTCTTCATATAAGGGGAACTGGTATCAGGACAAACATGGCCAATAAGGAGATAGCATCTCATGAAAATTCAGTTCACGAGCTGTAAGAGTGCTGAGCCTTGTGGAGGTTGTCATTGGAAGGAGAGGTAGGAACAGAAACAGCTCTTGAAACAACTTCATGAGTCTCTTCCGTTCCACAGCTATCCTACTGATAAAACTTGAGTGTTCCTAGTCTGCCTACTTCTTTTGAACTGATACTCTCTGCTTATTGTTTTCTTCTTCATGTATCCTATCTTCATACATCATAATTTTGGTTTTATCATAGTTTCTGGTTCATAATAATTTCTGTTGACTGCTTTACTGCTCTGACCAACTGTTCATAACTCCAGCTCATCTTCACACAGTGAAATTCCTCATTTTCTTGGTATTGTTATTTCCTAGTTTAAATTTTCAAGAGAAGAAATCGGATTGTCTTTGCTTATCTTTTCATACCATGTGGGCGCTGTCAGCCAAAGGATTGGCTCTACTTGGGTCCAAATGTGGCTACAAATGGCTGCCCTTTGAGCAGAGGCTGGGGGGAGGCAGTTCCTGAGAATGTACCCGGGGGACAGCAGGCAACATGATTAATTTTATATACTTAAAAATATTTTGTGTGCATGCCTAAACAAGAAGTAGTATTCATTTTTGCGGTGTTTGGCAGAAAGCAGGAATTCTTAGAGGAGAAGTGTGCTAATAAAAGCTCTCTAAGAAGAAGCAATTGAAAAACGGGCTTCTGAATTTCTAATTGTAGTGGATTGTTTTGAGGGAGGAGCTGTTTTCCTGGCTTAAGGTTCCCCAGCAGCAGACCCTAAGACAAGAATGCTATTACAGATAGTTTATTTGGAAGATGCTTACAGGAAACACTGGCGAGGGAATGGGAGAAATGACAGAGGGCAAGGACGGTGGCCAATAAAAAGTACACTATTAAGTGGTTACTCCCGTGGCTTAGTCCACTGGTTAATTCTGGGAAATGTACAATGCATCTCAAAGTTATCTCAGATGAGTACCTGGGAAGCTGGCTGTTTAGCCACTAATTCCTCGTGGATCATTGGTTGAGGGCTGCTTCTGGGCCATTAATTCTCTGGCACTTCTGACCTGCCTGGTGCATGGTTTATAGCTCCATGTCCATTAAAGAGTCTTCAAGTCGGGAGTCACAGGGTTCAGTAAGCAGCCCTTACTGTGCAGGGGCGAGAGCAGAGAGGCCGTGGGCAGGGCACTGACCGCATTTACCCCCAAATCCCTTCTCCCTTTCTCCTTTCTTGAACTGCAACATGATTTCATTCAGGTATTCATCCCTTAGGGAAGGTTACTAAAGCTCGGGGTTCAATATGGATTAATCTTAACCATTTGTGGAGATTCCATTCCTTGTGCCTGCGATTTGGTGTAGGTGTGGGCACGCGGTGCCACGCAGTACGAGATGTGAGATGAGGTCTGCTAGGGGCTCTAATAAAGAGACTCAGAGGAAAAGGCAGCAGCGCATTTTACCCCACACATGTCACATATTCATGTGTCACTCAGAAATGTGAGCCCCATGTTTGTACCATGAGCCCTGAATTTGCCAACCCTGAAGATGCCCTACCTTGAGATTTCTGAGTTTGAGAGATGACAACTTTTCCTGATTATCTTAATCATTTTGAGTCAGGTTTATTTTTTACCAGCAAAGGCCTCCTAACTGGTACAAGGATAAAGTGTAAGTACAAGATGACAAAGCTCATTTTGGAAGTTTCCAGAAAGGTTTATTAAGAGATTGTAGGATCATGTCAATATGTTGTTAACAATTCTAGCTCCCTTTGTACAACACTAACACCCCTTGTATAGTACAGACAACATTCAGGGTTTTGCTAGTGATTGATCGTGAGTTCTAGAATAGCAGTTTATTCAATCTCAACCTTTGATTGAATATCTGTTCAATATACTGTGATTAAATGGGAAATATGCATAAAACTCTTTTTCTATATACTGAGGTAGGTTAGCTTGGAGAAGAGCACAGGTGCAGTTGTTTGAGTTGCCAGCTGAATTAACAACTTTTTTTTCCCTCAAGACTAGTTCTTACTCGAAAGAAAGACTGACAGAAAAAATGATGCCTACCCAGACTTGGGTATTTGGCAGTTCCTCATAAATGAATGAATTGAATATGTTACTTCAAGGAAAATGCTGACAATATTTGTTGCCAATGATAAAGTTTGAGCTTTCAAGTAGGATTTTGATTTTTGGAAGACTTCCATGCACCCAGGTGATAGTTGCCCAACACTTTAAGACTATTTTGATGAGATCAGTGATAATATTGACAAATGTAATTTTTCAATATTGTATAATAAAATGTGTCAACGTTTGGAACATCTGTATAAACCAGTGAAGCGGTGTTTTCCAAATGCATGATACATGATATTACAAAATCATGCATGGGAAAAATACACATTCACAGTGAAAGATAGACTAAAGGACTTTAATGTAACAGAGTAAAAATAAGTTTAGAAATACAGTTTTAGGTTCCCCATTGCAACTAACTTCTAAGAAATTACCATTTGCTGAGTTTTGATATAGTGTCAAAGAATAATATCCACAATTATCTGAAAAGATTCTCAAAATAATCCTCCCTTTTCTAACCACATGTCTGGGTGAGGCTGGATTTTCTTCATATACTTCCACTAAAATAGCATATCACAACAGATTGAATGCAGAGGCACAGATATAAGAATCCAGCTGTCTTCTATTAGACCAGGCATTAAAGAGATTTGCAAAAATGTAAAGTAACGTCACTCTTCTCACTCATTTTTTTCCTCATTAAAAATCTGTAACTTTTGTTAACATGCAATGGGCATATTATTTTTAAATGAACTCCTATTTGAAAATTTCCTTTTAATTTTGAATACAGCTATATATATATACACACACACACATACATACACACACATCACATAAACCAAAGCTCTTTGGAAGTCCTCATTTATTTTAAGAGTTTATAGGGTCCTGTGACAAAAAAAAAGTTTGAAACTATTTTTACAGGGCACAGTGGAAAGGGTTCAGAGCATTAAGGATAAACCAAGAGACCTGGGTTGATAACTGACACAAACAGAAGTAGAGGGTGTGATGTGATTATAGTTAATGGTCTTGAAATAAACAATGATGGAGAGGTTAGAAAGAAGGAGGAGATGGGGGAAATTTCTAGAAGCATGAGAGTTCTGGCCTCCCTCTTGACCCGTGTAGATGGAGGTATGGAGGTCAGTGGAAGGAAAGAAGAGATCTGGGATGATGTATTAATGTATCCTACATGGTCATGGTTCTTGATGTTTATTAAACTGACAATAAACCAACAAAAATAAAACATTTAACTTTACAAGGGATTTCTTCATAAATGATAACATTTAATGTTTTTAAATTTGGAGGATGCAGGCTCGATGAGATTTTTGCTCTTCAGGAGATACATGAGCTTTCTGGGGAGACCAGGGAACATATTGTCATGTCTGAATGAATGAATCTCAGATGGTTGGGGAGAACCCTGCCCAGTGTGCTAAATATTAGTGAATGTTCCAGACAGGCTTCAGTCGTCCAGACTGCACATAAAAACTGAGTGATGGGGACCCTTAGAATGAATAACAGCATTTACTGAAACTAAAAATCCCAAGACTTCCAGATTCAGAATCCACAATGTCCAGCCTGAGCCTTGATATTGCACCGGTTTTATTGTAGAATACATCATCCTTGCTCCTTAGATGACAAGTCTTGCCTTGTTGCCATTTACACTTCAAAATGTAGGCTACTTCTTGGAGGAAATGTTGTTAATTATTTGCCAGTAGGAAAAGAAAAAGTGTTAAAGTAAATATATGCTGTCAAGCTGTCAATAATTATTTAATGCCACTGTGTACAAGGAATGAGCCCTGTCAAATTGCTCTGAATGAATTAGACAAAGACAGAACCTACATTTGCAGAGTTTCTGGAGTAGTCACATTAATACATAATTACAACATACAATATAATAATATAAATTCGAGATAGGGAGGTGGGCAAAACTCCTACCGAAACCAAATCCAAAACAAAAACAGAAGATAGGTTTGAATCAACTGTGAGCAATAATTTTTATTCTAAAACCAGTTGGGAAATAGAGGAAAGGCTATTACCTTCCTGGGAAGGGAGGGAGGGACACTGCCAGAGAATCGGATATTTATGGGTGTCTCCTCTGTTCCAGACCCTTTATATCCTTCAAGAACTTTTGAAGTTATTTTTGCCTCACATTTCATAGATGAAGACACCAAGACTCAAGAAAATTGAGGCAAAATTCCCTCAAGGGTAAAGTCCTGGAAGTTTCCACAACTGAGCCCCAGATAGTTTTGTCTTTGAAGGCCATTCTTTTTGAGATTCCTTAGAAACCCCACCCAGAGCCGACAGAAATGTACCCATTAGCTGTAGGGCAATGTGAGAGACGACTGCATCGCTGCAACTATTGTTTCTATTTTATATCATCTAGTTTATAAAAAACAAGTTCTGCTCTCCGTTTCTATTATTCCTTGAAATAGCCGCGGAATAAGTAAGGAAGGATTCTTTAAGAAAACGAAGAAACACAGCTTTGGAGGATTTTAGGGCAAGACCCTCTAAATCAGCAACATGGCTGCTATTTGTTCCTTTGGCCATTGAGCCAAATCTTCTACCGAGATCTACTGTCGGGTGTGAAGACCTACTTTTTGCTGCCTCAAAATAGAGGGAATCAGGCCTGACTCAATAAATGCCAGCTATTATTATTATTGTTGTTATTAATACTCAGTCGTGTTATAAAACAAGCCCAGTTTTAAGCTATTGAAAGTTTTGTTTTGCTAAAGTATTTATTCTTCAAAAGTTTTTTTTGGGAGGAGGAGGTAATTAGGCTTGTTTGTTTGTTTAATGGAGGCACTGGAGATTGAAACCAGAAGAGTTGGAATCACTTTTTTATCAGAAGGATGCTGGGAATGATTGGAGAACTTGACGACGCTCTGGAAAGATTCCCTTTTGTCCTGCTCCATCCTTTCCTCTGTTTTGATTTCTGCATGGCTGTCTTCTTCCTTGGCTCTCATCACTCCTGTTCAATCTAAACCTTTCCACGTGGCCTTCCGAACACCATTTCATGGTGTCCTCAGTCTCCTCACAGAATGATTGCACGTGTTGGGAAAGGCAGTCTCCTACATGTAGTCTTTTGACCCCCACTTGGCTGCCTGAGAACAGCCCTTGGGGCTGGAACACTTCCTTACCGAAAGATAGAGAGTCCTCACAGTTGGTGATGAGCTTATTACCTTGTATGGGAAGATCGCTCTCTGTTTCAGACTCAGCATGTGCTCCTTTGTTCTGCTTTAGTGAGCATGTCATGTGGTGCCTGGCTGACCCAACTCCTATATCTTGGTTCTTCTGCACAAGAAAGGTGCTTGCCAGTCAGGAGGGGTCTGCTGGCCTTTCCTGGCTGTCACTGGGAGACTGACATTCACTCCGAAAGCTGCTCTTGCTGTCTCTTCTCTATGTGACTAAGGCGTTGTGTCCAGTGCTGGACTATATTGTTTTCCTTAACAATTCTGATATCAAGATGCAGTGGGCAGAAGTATTGGGACTTAGATTCCCCATAGCAGGCAACAGATGGCACTTGCTTGACCCTTGTAGCTGGCCCTCCAAAGCTATTGCTCTTCCTGCAGCTCTCCCCAGGGGCTGCACCTTCTCTACCTACCTACTCATTCAGGGTTGGGTGTTGGGATTGGCTTCCTAAGTGAAGATTCTGATCTCCATTGCTGGACGTTTGCATTCTTTTGTCCCCGTTCCTCTGAAGCTTAGGTTGTCTAGCTGCCTGGCCCGGAGTTTTCTTGTTGCTCTCCTTGGATTCACTGTCCATGCCATTGTCCACTGAATATTTGATAGCTGGCTCACAGCATTAGTTTCTACCCTGCTGTCATTGTGTGAAAAAGGAAGACCTACACAACAAATAGATCTCTTCCTGTCTTGACCTCAGTGAATTTCATTTACATCCCATTTAGCCACTTACTCTCATGAAAATAACCTATCACCACTTAGAATAGCTTCTCCTATGAAATCTTAAAAATTTGTACATCTGAACTTTTCACTAATGCCCTATATAGCTCTTGTAGTTCTCTGCTTTCATTTTCCCACCTCCCTTTTTCTTTGATCTCATGGAGACCTTGGGTTCCATGACGGCTCTAGTTTATTCTCAATGCTCTTATGATCGACCACATATCTATCAATAATTTCCTTAAATGCCAATGGACTATATAGTCCAATCAAAAGACAGAGAGCTCCTTATCCATAGACTATCAGTTCCTCCACTCTTTTGCCAATATCCTTGGTCATCCTACACCATTGTTCCATTGTATCCACCAAGAAAAACCAAAGTAAATAAGTGAAAGCTTGACAACCCTTTCTGCATGTCATCGGAGCTTTAAATCTGGGTCTCTGTAGCCCTAGAGATACTCTCATTCCCTTAGCTGGGTCCCACTACAGATTCACGATTTCCATCGTTAGCTGGCTGTCCACATTGATTCTTGCTGTTCACTTCAGCATCTGTGTACATCTCCACTCTGCTCAAACTTATTACTCCACCATCTCTTCGTTCACTTTGTATCCAACTCTGCCTACTACTTCGCCTCTCACAAGAGAAAATAGAAACCAACTTCTTCAGCTTCTGCAACCACACCTGTATGAGAACTTTTGGCCTGTCTGAATAGAAGGTATACCTTCTTGTAGCTAAAACTAAGCTTTTCACCCATACTCCAGATGCCAGTGATTCCTGACTTCTTAGAAATTACATTTTCTAATATTTGTCTGCTCTCCTGTGCCCCATCTGATCAACTCAACAAAACCCCCAAACCCTTTCTTGACAGTTTGTTCCCTTTTTTAGTCACTGTACTCTTTCTGTTACCGGGAAAAGGAAAATAAGAATTACCTCAGTTCTTAGTCACCCCCCCCAAAAAAAAGAATTTTTGACGAGAGACGAAAAACATGATATAAGCAAGATTTTTATTAGTGAAGTTAAAAAAATAGTGAAAGATAGCACACTTAGAGAACTAGGAGCGGGCCAATCCAAGAGAGGAAACATGGCCCTGTTCCTTTGTTTTGCCTGTTTTTATATCCTGGTTTTGTGATTGATTGATTGATTGATTGATTGATTGACAACTCAGGTTCCCTGTGCTCTGGCACGCCCATCTTTTGGGCAGGTTCATTGGGTCAAGTTATACCAGGGCTCCCTCCCATGTGCAGCTGCAGTGCTTTGATTTTAACTGGCTTCTTTTACTGGCCCTCATTTAGAGAAAGTAAAAATTTCTGGATTGTTCCTTTCTCCTTCCCCTCCCCCTGCCCATTGCTCATTTCTATCTAAACTACCTAACATTTCCTTCCTTTCTTAGCCGAACTTCATGTTGACGTTACTTGTATCTAATTGCTGCACTGCCTTATATCCCATTAACCCCTCAACCCACGGAGACATTTAAAGTTGTTCCTATTGTTGGTTCTGACCTTCTCAGCATTGAAGACAAGACAGTAGAAACAGGGACCCTGTTTTCAATGACTGTTAAAAGGAAATTTATGTTCAACAAGACAGAAAAAAGGTACTGCACCTGAATTTCAAAAAAGGAAGTGATTGGAAACATTATAATAGGGACGTTGATCAGTAGTATAGGTATTATTTTATAGAGCATAAAGAAATATTCTGCATTTATATTCATTGTTTCAACTGGACAATACTGAGTGTCAGACTGAGCACTCTGCTGAGAGCCCTCAAAACCACCTGTTTGTACTTTTGAGAGGAAAACTATACATAGGTACCATAATCAGATCTGCAGGCGGGAAGTTTTAATTTTGAAAACTGAAAAATCTAGTAAGTATGTAAAATCTCTCCCCACCTTGGTTGAAGAATCAGACTACCAGAAGAAAGGAAATAAACTTCCTCAACAAACAAGAAGTTTTGAATTTGTAAAAGTTCATAAAAACATGGAAAAGATATTGGAGAAAAATTAAGGGCAGGGATTATCAGTTGCCTGCAGCTTAATTCATAATATTTATTCATTTGTGTTTGTGTGAATAAAAGTGAAATAAGAATTTATTTAGTAAAAATATTTAATATTTATATTTTTAAAAAATAACGAGTAGTACATGATTCATTATTTAAAAGCTTGAAGTTATAAATGTTGAAATTTGTAGGTGGAAGTGGCAAAATGTTCAGGAGGGAAGGCTGACGGGGGCTAGCCATGACTGCTTAGGAATATTTTGGGGGTAAATGCACACACAAAAAAATGGAGACAGACATCCGAATGCCAATTGATTAAGGTCCCATGAGAAATAACAGTCGGAGCACTGGAATACGCAGTGTCTGCATCCTCACCGGTGGTCATAAGTATGGAAGCCAAATTTTTCTTTGCAGCGTAAGAAACAAAGCTAAAGATGAGGTCACAGAAAGTCCCTCAACTAAACTAGATGAACAAATCTTCAACCTTGCGGAATTGCTTTACTCCTGGGATCAGGATATTTGAAGTCTAATGGCAAACATTTGCTTTGACAGGGCTGTGTAGCTATTGTTGATATTTCATATCTGTCCATCATCTTTATTTATCCTTCATTGTAATGTTCCATCAATAGCCACTTGCTCTTTGTATCTCTGGGTAGCGGTATTATAGTCTGTGTTGCAGTTTTGGCAACTGACGTACGCCCGGATTGTCTGGGGCAGTGATTCTCGATGCTGGCTACACATTAGGATCACCTGGAGAACTCTTAAATATATCAATTTAATCAATTAAATCAAAAGCCCAGGGATTGGGGCTCAGGCTTTGGCAAGTTTCAGAAACTCCCCAGGTGATTCTAATATGTAGCCAGGGTTGGAAACCCTGGGCTAGAGCATTGGAGAGGGCTGCTTATTTAACCTTTTTGTTTTTCCCCCCAGGGTTGACTAAGTTAAATCTCTTTCTAGCACATTTCTGTGTTTATTTTCAGAAGGCAGTCTATTTCTGTATTTCCAAGTTCTTGGGGATATCTCTTTGTAGCCTCAAAGAACAGTCAATAGACAAGTGCTCTACTTTAAGATGATTTAATTTTGCCAAGTTAGGGCTTTTTATTGCTCTTTTTCAATATTTGAATGTGCAGTGTTTCTCAACCTTGACTGCATTTGTCTGCCCCTGACTGCAGCTAGGAAACTTTAAAAAAATATCAATGCCCTGGTAGAGTCACATCCCTAGAAATTCTAATCAAATTGGTCTAGGGTGCAGCCTGGACATTGGGATTTTTAGAGAGACTCCCCAGGTCATATGGTAATAGACTCTTAGCAGAAAAGTCTTGTAAATATATTCAAGATCAGTAAACGACCTGATAGGTAAATGATATGCCTAATCTCTGGTCAAACTGAGGCTGAAAACCCAGCAGTTCCACTGGCAGCCAGCCAACCTGGGCTGCATGTGGGAACTGCCTGGGATCAGGGAGCTTTTAAAACTACTGATGTCCATGCCCTAGCCCTAGCAATTATGATGTAATTAGTCTGCCAAATAGCTTGGATTTCAGAACTCTTGAAGGCTTTCCAGGGGATTCTGGTACACAGCGAAGGTTGAGAACCACAATTTAGCCTTGCCTACCAAACACGTGGCCTATTTAGTCAGTTTCAGTAGTTTAAGTCATATGAAAGTTTTTAAGGGTAACTGCACATGCATTTCATCTACCAGAGCCCTCAATGACTTAATAAGTTGATGGTATATTCTTGCTTCCTCTCCCCAACCACAATATGTGTTATTTCAGAATTAAAGGACTGAACTGTGAAAACTGAATGTGGGATGGAACCCTATTATTTTGAGTTACTTATTCTTCATACCTCTGTTACAGAATTTTGGCTTCCTTTGGTCTGATTTCTGTCGTTGTGTTGAACGCAAGTTTCTAAAGGGCAAGCCCAATCTTTTTGACTTGTTTAATTGACCATTTAACACCCATATATATCTTTTCATATTTCAATTCACTTATTATCTTTCTAGATTTCAGTTAGACTTAAATAGCTGCTGATTCAATTCCCACTAAGGCTGAATCTCAGAACCCACTGGCCACACAGTGGTATAGGTTGTAGGGGAGGAAAAGCTTTTTCCTCTCTCCTTCTTGGTTCTTTGGCTGGTCTAGTAATTAAATTAGCATAAGACAGATTAACAAGAATAGAACAAATTTAATTACGTACATCTTTGGGAGCCCCAAAGAGATGAGACCCAAGAGTAAGTGAGGCAGTTGAGGCTTACATACCATCCTGAGCTAAGGACTGGGATAGGGCCCTGGGGCTTCGGAGGGGAAGAGGTAATTCACAGGATGATGAGAAGAGTGGGTGTTTGGTAGTTAGATGTTTGCCTCGCTGTACACTTGGGTTGTTCAGATAAAAATTTCTCTCTGACAGTAGCTCTTTCTCTGAGCCAGGTCCTCTATATTCATTCTTTTAGGCAGTTTGTGGGGAGTGCTAAAAAGCCCATCCTGAGTCTTTGGGGGGCTTAATTGTCTTCAGCTGAAAATAATCCACATGCCAAAGTGGCACATTTGGGGGAGGCTCCTCGTGAACTCCTTCGAGGTGAAGCCATGTTTGAGCTAGGCCTCATTTTTACCTCTCCGAGAAAAGTGTCATTAAGACCATTGCTGAGCAGGCTTTGCAGAGACTGTGCTTCTTCCTTGAAAAAGAGTCTCTTTTGAAAGGAAAACTCATGCGTTTAACTAGTGACAATAAAGTAGAGGAGATGATATTGATTTTTTGGAACCAACACACAGTTTTTATTACAGTTCAACAAAATTGCCAATATCCTTCTTAAAGAAAGCATTTTAATAAAATTGACCTCCTTGGTGGAGAAATGGTGCCAGTTTTTCATTTGCAAACAGTTGCCACTGGGGGTCACCATTACAATAGCTAAGCTTTGCCAGCAGCTCTGAAGCTGTGACTGCGACTTGCCTAAAACGAGGGGGAAGATGGGGGAAGGATTAATATCTTTCCAGCAGCTTCTTTTCCTCAGTATCTCAGGGAGGCATTGTTCAGATACAAAGATAAATATTTGTGTTTTGTGGGTAGGATACTCGCCTGGGCTAAGAAGGGATTCAATAAATTGTCTTGTCTGTCTAATAGAGAAGACGATTCTTCATGGTTATAGCTCGTCTCTGAGGTCTGTGCCATCCCTCAGAGAAGGTGATCAATATGCACTTTTCTGCCCTTATTTTTCAAAAATTTAACTAGGATTTGTCTGCAGCATGTTTTAAATCACTCAGCTTTGTTTTCTTTATTTTATGAGGACCACCCCTTACCGTCTTACCGTATTAGTCAATACGTTGTTTCTGCCTAGAAAATCTCTTCAGCTGTTTGCTTCTTATATATTAAATCGCTGCCACTGTCGTTACATAAGGGACATTTAATAAATAACCCAACCAAAGCCAGAGGCCCCTAGGGTGGAAATCCACATAGGACACACCAGGCTTTTGGGCCATGAGAGGAAATGTGTGAGCAAATCCTGCGGTGTAGATGTGTGAGGTAGCAGCCCAGGCAGGAGAGGGAGGGTGACAGCAGGTGGCACTCTGATGTGTCTTAAACAGGCCATCTTAACTGCTGGGTGGACTCCACTCATGTTCAACTTCCCGTGAGTAAACCCCTTTTTATAAACCCTCCTGACATTCATTGTTTACTCAGTATGTTTAACATTCATCAAACATTCCCATGGTGGGAGCCATAGTTAAAACAGTGCATAAGGCAGAATTACTGCCGTTAAGACTTTTTTGGGTTGTGACCTGGGCACACAGGGCCTACAACTCAGAAGTACCTTCTCATATGTGGAATCTTAAAAAAAAAAAAAGAAAGAAAGAAAAAAGAAGACACTAATGGACTTATGTACAAAACAGAAACAGACTCACAGACATAGTAAACAAACTTATGGTTATGGGGGTGGGGAAGAGGGTGGGAAAGGATAAATTGGGAGTTTAAGATTTGCAGATACTAACTACTATATATAAAATAGATAAACAACAGATTTCTCCTTATAGCACAGGGAACTATATTCAATATCTTGTAGTACCCTAAAATGAGAAAGAATATGAAAAGGAATTTATGTGTGTATATGTATAACTGAACCATTATGCTGTACAACAGAAATTGACACATTGTAACTGACTATACTTCAGTTAAAAAAAAAAAGAAGTATCTCCTCACTCGCATTCACTGTCTTAAAATTTCTAATACTATTCTTGGGGGGCTGGGTAGTTAGGTTTGTTTTAGTTCGTATAAACTTTTTTTTTTTTCAAATAGAAGTATTGCAGATTGAACTTAGGACCTCGTGCATGCTAAGCACACACTCTACCACTGAGCTAGACCCTCCCCACCCCCATTACTTTTGAAACAAGGGTCCCTGCATTTTCATTTTGCTTTGGCCTGGCAAATTATATAGCTGGTCCTGAATACCTTGAAGAGGGTTCCTACTGTAGCGGGGAGACAAAGGAATAAAGTATAATGAGTAATAGAATGCTAATATTAAAGAAGTGGTCTATTAGCGATATGAACAAAATATTAAGGAAAGAATGTTATTCTGTCTTCAGGAAAGAGGAGCGAATTGAGGAAGGTTTCATTCGTGATTCAAATACTAATAAGTACTTACTATGTTCAGGGCAGTGCTAAATGGTTCAGAGGATTCAAAAATGAATTGGCCATGAATCCTGCCATCCATCACAAGGTAACTCAGTGTATAAAAAACATATATAGGGCAGAATGAATTTGATATGATTAGACAGGATATGTGACTGGGATGGAATATTTATGTGAATGATTCATCTTTCCTACCTTCCTGTTTTCTTTTTCTAATCTAGTCCATGCAGGTCAGCTAAACTAATCTAACACACTCTTTTGATAACTCCCTTTTCCCGAAATACTCATAGGATTCTCATTGCCTCTCCAGATAGTCTAGACCCCCTTAGCCTGGCATTCAAGATACCCTGAGATATGGCTTCAGCCCTCATACTTCATAGTTAACTAAATGCTTTATTACTCTCTTAAGTGATTACTTCCCCTCGGACCAGATTGGGCCATCTGAAGTCCTAATGTGTTAGTTACATTTTGCTATATAACAAATTACCCCGATATTTAGTAGCTTAAAACAAAACAAAAAAAACCCCACATTTGTTATCTCAGTTTCTGTGGATTAGGAATCTGGAAGGAGCTTAGCTGCATGGTTCTGTTCTTGATTTGGCAGGAGAGAGAAGCTGACAGTGTAAAAGGAAGCTGAAACAGAGTCCCAGACATAAATGGGGTTGCACCTCTAGAGAAAGGAGCAAAGATACTACTGAATTCTTAGACATTCTTGGTTGAGTTGAAGCATCCTACTTAGTAAAACACTCCCTCGCTCCAAGGGCTTCCCATTTACATTGAGATATTTGGATTTTAGTAGTTACTGCTAGCTTAATACTGTTCTGGATTTTACTTACTCTTCTATAAAGGGTTAACTATATCATTTAGTTTGTGGATGTAGAATTATAAGAACTACTACCTGAATAGGATAGCGACAGAACTCAGGGAGAAACAGATATCCCCTGAGAATCATGGACTCTGAAACTGATAAACAGCTTTTACATTGGTTCCCAAAGCCCCTCTCTTGGATGAGTGACTGTTATCTTATGGGGGAAAACAGAATATGTTTGCACTTGTTCAGAGGACAGTTTGAATAAGTTGGTTAGGGCTCATATTTGAGCTCATATTTCTAGGAAGAACACTGGTTCCTGGCAGCTAGTGAAGGTTGAAATGTACTAGATATATATTTCTGCCATTGTTAAAGATCTGATCAGATCCAGGAACCATAGGCACATCATTGGGACTTCATGTTGACAGGCTCCACTAATCAACTACCCATTAATTCAACTTTGAACCCACCTAATATACCAGTAAGCCTGAATTCTTCCATCTGAGCCATGAAGATATTATGATACTTGTCAAGAAAACCTACAGGTAGAGTTAGAAGAAAACTACAAAGGGGAGAGGCAGAGAGATGATGTCCCCTCACACAAAGGGGCCTATGGGATTATGGGCTCTCTGTCCTTGATCTTGGATATCTGTCTCTTTATCTTTAATTGTCCTGGGAGAAGCTTGTTACCATGGGACTAGAAGTGAAGGTACATTTTCTAAGGAGGAGTTGGCTTTCAAATAATGACCTGAAACTGTTGCACAGTGTTCTGTGACAAACCTCCTGTGGCCCTGCTCTAATTAGAACTCTGGAAATGAAGTTAGTTAGATGTGGATTAGGATGATGCAGTTGCAAGGTTGGGAGGACTCTGAAAGGGCATCTTGTATAACCCATGTCTGAATTCCCTTTAAAAAGCAGCCTCTGTCACAGAGATTAAATCCACACTTGTACAAGATGCTTAGCGCCAGGGCAGTTTTACTTTACAGAAGTCCTGCCATATATTGAACTGAACTCTTTCTTCCTGTAGCTTCTTCTGTTGGGTCTTTGGGGTTGTAACAAGACAGTTGAGTCTCTTGTAAAACAGTTCTTTAAATTTTTTATATGGCTTGATTCCTAAACACAAGTCACCTAGTACATTTCTGCTTTCTTGATGAAACAGTGAAAAGATCTGACACTTTTTAACTTTCAAACCTAACCCTGCAAAGTAAGATGTGAGTCTAACTTCTATCACTCTGCTTCTATTCTTGCCCCTGTGTTATTTTTAACCCTGAAACTGGAGTTTATTTTTTAAATTATTTAATTCATTGAATTTATTTTTAATTAGTTTAATTTAAAAACAAATGTTGATGGGTAATTGACATATCACATATAAGGGGGTCGAGAAGTACAAGTTTCCAAGGGAGTGTATGGCTCGGTGGTAGAGCACATGCTTAACAGGCAAAACATCCTCGGTTCAATTCCTAGAACCTGCATTAACAATGAAAAAAGGTACAAATTTCCAGTTATTAGAGTTAACTTTAATCAGTTGAAGTCAGATAATTTCATTCCTCTAAAAATCTGTCCAAGGCTTCGCATTTCACACAGAATGCAAAGTCCTCATAATGGCCCAGAAATCCTATATGATCTGTCCCGTTACCCCACTGACCTTTTCTCTTATTGTGTCCCCTTTGCCAGCCCCCTGCTCCATCCACACTGACCACCTTGCTGTCTCTGGAACACGCCTCCCCATGAGGGTCCTTACTCTACCTGTCTCTCTCCCAGAACCTTCCTCTCCCTGATATCTCCCTGGTTTACCCTCCTACCCCCCATCTCACCCTTTCAATTACGCCCACCCTTTCCGCCCTGTTCCATGTTGCAAACTGCACCACTGCCCTGCTTCCTGTACTTCAGTTCCCTTTGCCCCTACTCGCCTTAGATTTATCCCTTTAAAATTTTTATTTTTATTTTTAATTTTTTAATTGAAATTGTCAGCCGTGGGAGGCTGGAGAGGGATCCGAGGAGGTGAGCTGCCCAACTGGAAGAAGGCGCGAGGAGCCCACATGGAGCAAAACAGCACTTTATTGCAGTACAAGCAGGTGGCGCGCGCTCAGGTGTACGCACTTGTCCGTTTATTATGCTAGTGGCGCATGCGTATTGTTTATAATGCTGACTCATGGCACTAGCGCATGCGTATACTTCTTACCTCGCATTTTCAGGTTATTGTGAACTTTGACCTGGGTCCCACGGCCTACTCACTTAAGACTGCCGACAGAAATATAGTCAGTTGACAATGGGGTAATTTCTGGTGTACAGCATAGTGATTCATTTATACATGTATAGACTCCTTTTCATATTCTTTTTCATTATAGGCTATTACAAGGTATTGAATGTACAAGGACCTTGTTGTTTAGACTTACCCTTTTTAACTCTTTATTATTTAATTTGCTTATTATGTCTATTGTTTGTTGTCTCCCCTCCCCCCACCCTTGAATGTGAGCTCAATAAGGGAAGGGACCTTCACCTGTTTGGTTCACTAATCTAGCCCGAATACCTAGATTTGTGCCTGGCCAGCACATCATCAGTAAACTTTGAATTTTATTTCATTCTTCTCAGCTGTTTCTTAATGGATCTGGAACTTTTCATTTTGTAGGTTTTTTTTTAGGAGTTAATCCTTGCTTCCTTCTTGAAAATCGTAAGTGCATCTTCAGGGGCATTTTGACTTTTCTTCATGTTTCCCAGGAGTAATTATTACCTGGGTGTGGGGGTGTTAGATGTTCATATCTATAAATTATTTATGGTAGAAAACATTATGTTCTGAAGTCCTGATTGTAGCATGGACTTTGAAAATGCCAGACCCCACAAGGGTTGGAATCCTAGTCTCATTATTTACTAACTCTGACACTAAGCAAGTGACTTATTTTATTTGAGCTTGAGTTTCTTCATTTATACTAAGAGGAATTAAAATCTGCCTCATAGGGTTTTTGTAAAGTTTAAATGAAATCATATACATAAATCTCCCAACATGGTTCCTAGACCAGTATTTTTAAATTGAATGTGTTTGCAAAATCACCTGAGAGTCTTCTTAAATTGCAGATTCTGACACAGCAGATCTGAGGTGAGGCCCAAAATTGTTTCTAAAAAGCTTCCAGGTGATACTGATGCTACTAGTCCATGGACCACACTCAATTGTTTACTGTTGAGATCCAAGTGCATTTAAAGTGGCTCACACTACTTTACATATTTGGTCTTCAGTTCCTTTTGTTTTATTTTACTTTTTTAATAGAGTTACTGGACTTCATGCATGCTAAGCATGTGCTCTACCATTGAGCTATTACCCCCTTACCCTATTCCCTTTAAATGAAGTTTGTTCTACTCTTTCCAGTTTGATGATCATTTTTGCTGATGGAAAGCTGGAAGTAACAGAGGAGAGGTTTTCCTTTCTCATTTGAAGTCTGTTCTTAGGACTTAGCTTTTCTTTTTCGTGTCATTTTTCTCATTCCTTTGTCATTTGCAGACTTGATTTTTTGGTCCTTATGTTCATGAGTCCATTCTTTTCCTGGCAATTATCAATGCCTACATGCTTCTTTTTCAGTTTTAAGTGTATGGACTTTTAAGATCTGAATTAATCAGGGAATCCCCTTTGCACAGTCAAGTAACATATCTCCTATAAACCCCAATATCAGAGAGTAACATTTTAAGACAAATTGCTAATGGGCATAGAATTCTGATTTAAAGGGTTTATTAATCACAAAGTTTATCCCTTTTCTCATACACAGACCCCCCCCCATTCATTCATTCATATTCTCTCTCTCTGAGAAACTTGTTCTAGTGAGAAGAAAAGTGGGAGGGGATGTAGTCTGTGTAGAACATCCCAGAAACTTCTCTTCCCTTGGGTAGTTTATATAACGCCAGAGATACTGCTTAAATGCCCTTTGCCCGTGGAGCTGCTCTGAGCTGCATTAGCATATCTATTAGTTTGTAGTTTTGAAGATCTGGAATTTTTATTCACTGTTATAATCAATTCAACTCAATTTCACAGAGACTTACAGAATTCCTACCTGTGCCAGTCACGGTGTGGCTAACGTTACAAAGATGTGCACGAACCTCCCTCGGGGGTGGGGCAGGACAGACACTTAAAAGAAACAAGTACATTGAAGTATATATAATATGTGCATACGGTACAGAGACAGCAGGCGGGGTGTAGGCTTAAGTGGGGAGAGGGGATGCTCAGGGAAGTCTTCACAAGGGAGGCTTCATTTTTTTATTTGTAAAGAATAAGGGTGAGGCCTTATTTCCATTAGATGGCATTGTAGCCAAGGAGACTAGAAAAACTAGAATTCTGGCTTCACTTGTAATTAGATCATTCCCTCTTCCGTGAGGTTCCTAAGGAAACTGTGCTCAAGAGAACAAAAAAGAAGACTATCAAAAGATCATCTTTTTGTTCATTGGATAAATGTTGCTCCCCCAAAGCTGGCTTCCATAAGTAGTGCAGGAACACCTGTCTCTCATTTTCCCCTGGAATCTCAGGCCTCCAGGCCCTCTAAATGACGGGAGCTCTTGATTGGGCAGGGACTACTGTGGGAGGAGGAGAACGCCTCCACTAGGCCCAACAGCTGCGTCGTAGGAGGGTGTGATGGGGAAAACAAAGCAGCCTGCGCCATTTCCTGCAGGAGAGTTCTGGAGGGAGGTGGGAGAGAGGAAGGAGCCTGGAATCAGATCATCTTGCTTCGCCCCTTTGACGGAGGAAGTCGAAGAGAAGTGACCTCTCACCCTGCAGTAGATCGTTTGCCAAGTTGCTCATAATAGTCCCTTCCTGTTGGACATGACTTGGCTGCTCCCTGCAGCACGAAGTGGACTGGATTTCGCCCGCTCTTCTGTCTGGGCCGGCCTGACTTGCTCTGACCAACCCAGGGCGGCCGGCGCGCGTTGTATGCGCTCTGGAGCTGAGGCGGCAGGAGGCTTTGTAGTTTCTTCCGCTCCCTTGGAGCCCTGAGATGGTCGTGTGAAGAAGTCAGGCCAGCCTCCTTGTGGATGATAGGACACAATGAGGAGAGAGAAGCCAGGCTTGCAAACAACAGGAGCCGCCAGACAGGTGAGTGAAGCCGTAATGGACCATCCCGTCCCTCTGAGGAGCAAGGGCCGCAGAAGCAATGCCCAAATGAGTCCAGACCGAATCACTGAGCCGGAGCATCGGGAGTGGCATTTAGGCCACCCTGATTTGAGGCAGTTTGTTTTGCAGCACTAGATAACTGATAGAAACATCTGACAATAGTGGGCTAATTATTGGGCTGGAATCTGACTAATCAGATTTGAAACGCCTTTTCTGGAAGGCCTCTAGGACAAGGCCTGGGCTAAGGGTCTGAGGAAGGAGATAAACCCTCCTCTGCATGGTTACCGGGAGGCTTCACATCCAAGCAACTTTCTAAAAGAGTACCTTTCAATACATAGCTCTTTTGAAATTCTTTGGTAGGTTGGTTTCTTTGATTGTAAGCAATAGCTCAGAACCTTTAACAGCCCCCTCCTCGCCTCACACTTGGCAGTATTAAAGACCAAAGAACTCTGCAAAGTGTTGCTTGAGGGGGTCTTCTTTGCCTGTTCTCTGTTTAAGCCCCCGTTTTCTGTTGCTTTTGACAGCTTTCAGGAACTTGATGTTTCAGGTGTTCTCTGATTTCCACCCTCCCACTTTCAGCAATATAATCACCCTTTGCCATTAGCCTCTCACTCCCCACCTGGGGCTTAGGCTTGCGCGCCCTTAATCCCACAGCGGGTCCTGTCCCCCCTCAACTCTGGGTTCCAGGACGAACCACAGTCTGCTTCCACCTCCCCTTACCAGGTAAGGGGATCTGACCAGACCGTTCTCGACACTCACAACCGAGACTCACCATTATCTTGTCTCAGGCGTCTCTTCCGTTCCTATTAAAATGATACCGTCGTTTTAGATTGTGGAGACAGCATGCAATCTTGGTTATGTCCTCTTTGATGTAGAAAGAAAGTTTTAAACTACTAAATAAAGCTCTTAAAATATTGTTTATTTTGAGGTAGAGTATGTTGAAACCTGGGGCAAGTCTCATTCCTGTTTCAGGGTCTGAACTTTTCTTAGTTTTCAGTTCTTTCCATGGTTTTTGCACTTCAGTCATCTCTCTGTTCACATGTCACCTCCAGGAAGAATCCTTCCTTAATCACCTACCTTCCCAGCCAGTCTCTAGTCTTTTTTTTTTTTTTTCCCAGTCTCTAGTCTCTTAAGCAGATGAATTTTTTTCCTAGATCTTCTCACTTCCTGACTACATATATATGTATCCATACATATGAATATATGTGTATGTATGTATATATATATTTATTTTTTATTGGCTTATAACATTATATAAGTTTCATGTGCACAATATTATATTTTGACTTCTGTGTACACTACAGCGTGTTCACTACCAAAAGTTTAGTTTTTCTATCCATTACTGTACAATCGAACCCCTTTACCTGTGATAACCACTCCTCTGTTCTCTGTATCTGTGTGTTGTTATTTGGTTTGATTTGTTCATTTATTTGGGGCATTTTGTTTGTTTTTTTATATTCCACACATGAGTGAAATCGTATGGTATTTATCTTTCTCCATCTGATTTATTTCGCTTAGCATAATACCCTCAAGGTCCATCCATGTTGTCACAAATGGCAAGATTTCATCATTTTTATGGCTGGGTAGTATTCCATTGTATTAAAATACACCACATCTTCTTTATCCATTCATCTGTCTATGGACACTTAAGATTGTTTCCATATCTCAGCTATTGTAAATAGTGCTGGGATGAACATTGGGGTGCATGTATCTTTTCAAGTTAATGTTTTCATGTTCTTTGGATCAGTACCCGGAAGTAGAATAGCTGGATCATACGGCAGTTCTGTTCTTAATTTTTTGAGGAACCTCCATACTGTTTCCTGTAGTGGCTGCACCCATTTACATTCCCACCAAAAGTGTATTAGGGTTCCCTTTTCTCCACACCCTCTCCAACACTTACTTCTTACTTTTTTGATAATAGCCATTCTGATAGGTGTGAGGTGATATCTCATTATGGTTTTGATTTGCATTTCCCTAATACTTAGTAATATTGAACATCTCTTCATGTGCCTGTTGGTCATCTGTATGTCTTCTTTGGAAAAATGTCTATTTAGCTCCTCTACTTAGTTTTAAAATTGGGTTTGGTTTATTAAGTTTTATTAGTTCTTTATGTATTTTAGATACTAACCCCTTATTGCAATATGATATGCATATATTTTCCCATTTGGTAGGTTGTCTTTTCATTTTGATGATAGTTTCCTTTGCTGTGGTAGAATCTTACTAGTTTGATGTGCCCGTTAATTTTCTTTTGTTTCCCTTGTCTGAGGAGACATATCCAGAAAGATACTACTAAGCCCAATGTCAAATAGCAAACCGCCAATGTTTTCTTCTAGAAGTTTTTTGGCTTCAGGTCTTACATAGGATTTCTTCTCCTTCCCCATTGCCTCCTTCTTTGCCTCTGCCTCCTCCTCCTTTTGGTCCTTGATTCTTTCTCCTCTTCTACATGTATCGTTTCTAGATTTCTTTCTTCATGCTCACTAATTCTCTTCCATATAGTCTGCTCTATTTCCAGCGCTTTTAATGCATTCTTCATCTTACTTATGGAGCTCTTCAGCTTCAGAATTCTTGTTTGATTCTTTTTTAGAGTTTCAATCTCTTTGACAAAGTATTCCTTCTGTTCATTCATTTTCTTCCTCTTGTTGAATGCCTTTCTGAGTTTTCTTAAAGTGCCTTGAGTTTCTTCGTGACAACTACTTTGAATTCTTTTCTCATGACAACGATTTTGAATTCTCTACCAGTTAGATTGCAGTATTCCATGACTTTAAGTCTGGTTTCTGGAGAATTGTCTTTTTCTTTTAGTGATACCGTGTTACCATGGTTCTTCATGGTACTTGATGAGTTTTTTTCTCTGCTGGTACATTTGAGGTAGTGAACACCTTTCTTAGGTAAAGCTGTTTTTTTTTTTTCTTTTTTTAAACTTGATTTTATTGATTCAACAGGTTAGTAATTAGAGGCTTTTTTCTTTGTTTGTTTTCAAGTAGGTGGCACCCTGGCACAAGTTTTGGTTTGTCTTACCTGAGTTGATTCTGGTTATATTTGAGAGTCATCACTTCCTACCCTCCACCACCCATGTCAGTGGTGTTACCTGGTGCCCTCCTTGACACTGCTTGTGCCTCTGGGGTCCTTGGTGCCTTGCTGCTCCTAATGTTGCTGGTGTTGCCCCCTGGGGCACTGGGATGGTGGACTCCTCTGTGTCTGGGGTCTCGTGGGCTGTAGGCTCTGCTGCAGTGAGGGTAGGTAGGAGGGAGGGAGAGGGCCGGATCACGGGTATCTCTGCCATGATCAGGATTGTTGGGTTTGCAGGCACCGCTGCTGAGTGGAGGCAGTGGGTAGAGTCTCAGGCAGCCCTGTAGATGGATAGGGAGGGTCACAGGCCTTGCTGCTGCTGCTGTCTGCCTGTGGCTATGAGTGCTGGGAGGCTGGTGTCCTGTACGCTCCTTTCCCTGTTGCTACTAGGTTCTCTGGGGCTATAAGCTCAGCTGCCATGGCTGGGGATCCAGGGTGGTGGCACCTCCTCCACTGTGCCCCCAGTCCTGCCTGCTCGTCATACTGTAGTCCACTTGCCTTTAGGTGTACAGATGTGTGGAATTCTCTGGCGTCCTGGTGTTCTGGGAGAGGCACCTTTGTTGAATTATAGATGTTTTACTGGTTATAGATTGAAGGGGAGAGACGAAGGGAATATGCCAAATCACCATGATGCTGACATCACTCTCCTATTATATTTTTATTTGTCTACCACAAGGGTAGGATCTTTGCCTTGTTCTCTGCTGTATCTAAAACCTAAAAAAGTGCTCAGAGCATAATAGATGCTTAGTAAACATTTGCTATATACGTAGATGAATACAGAATGCCCTATGTTTGTGTCTATTATTTTGATAAAAATTCCTACTGTGACTTCATTCATGTCATAGATAATGCTGTTCAGCAGCATATAGTGAAGGAAAGAGCTCTGTGGCATACCACTAGAGATAACTTCCCCACTGAATGAGAACAAATAATCAATACTTAGAAGTTTTAATTATTTAAGTATTGGTTTTGCCCTCATAAGAGAATCCTCTAGGCCATAGTTGAGTACTTTATCCACAAGAGCATTGTTGTAGGGTGACCAACTTGTCTTGGTTTGCCTGGAACTTTCTTGATTTTAAAACAGGAATTCCTATGTCTTTTCAGACACCCTCAGTCCTGAGCAAACCAAGACAATTGGTATCACCCTAACATGAGATAATGTTCTGAACGCTCCGTACATGATGTCTGTGTCAATCCTCTGAGTTATTACTTTGGTTTCCTACCAGAAACCAAATGAGATTTGCTTGCTATGCTTTGTTAATGAAGTCATGTTGCTAATTCATGATCTAAATGTTCATAATTCATCTTTAGTGATCGCTTCTAGTACCTTTTCATGGATTAATCTCAAACTAGCTAGCCTGTACCTCCCAGTAGAGATGACACTCATTTTTGAATACTGGGATATTTGAATTCAAGTTCTCTGGCATATCCCTTTTTTCCTCCCAGAATTTTCAAGTATAAAAGACAGCGGTGCCAAGGTTTTATGCCTGCTTTGTCCTTAAGATGTCTAAAGGCAGTGTATGCCGGGAGGTGTTTGTTGTCCTAGAAGCCCAAGGTACTAGGAAGATCTGAGGGCTCATCTTTTGGGATTTGTGGGTCTGTGCCTTAGCAGGATGCCTGTTGATGGTAAGACCAGGGAAGTACACATTCTATTACTTAGCCTCTTAATTTGAATCTTTAATCAATTGGCTGTGAATTAGCCTGCCTAAAGAACCTTCTGGAACTTTTGTTTAACTCATAATACATTATATATTTTTCATTTACAGGTTGATTTATGCTGGCCCAAATCTATATATTATAAAATCTAAGAAAGTAGGTTGTGTGCTTTGTTTTAATATGGATATAGAACTTAGAACTGTAAATGTTTCCTAAATGTTGATATTTCTAGACTCCATCATGTCCAAATGACCTCATACTTTCTGCACTGCCCCTTAAATATTGGTGTTCCCTAAATCTCTGTCTCTTGTGCATCTATCATCTCATAGGATAGCTGCTTTTTCACCCTTGGATTCAACTCCTTCCCATAAGGAATATCTCCCACATCCAAGTCATACCTCTAGTCCCTTTTTTCCCCTCTGAGCTTCTTAATTACGTAGCCAACTGTCTTCACTAAGAATTGCATCCAATAACTCTCCACCCTACCTGTGCCCTGCCTTGTTCCTCCTGTATTTCTTATCTAATATTATGTTAGGATTATAATCAAGATGCCTGGCCCTAGTTCCAGGTCATAAAATTGTGGGTACCAGGGAAGTATCCTAAAGTAAGTCCTGTGTCAGAACTTGGAAGGCCAGGTGGAGATCAGGGGCAACCAGAAACCTAAGCAAGCAAAAGCATTTGGATATCAAGTGCAAAGAAGTAGGAAAGGATTTCAGAGGAATGAAGAAAAAAATTTGGCGTACGCCAGGAAGATGGATGTCTAGGCAAGTCCAAGGATGGTTGAGGAAGGCTCTTATCAAGACTTAGTTCTGTCTCTAGCCTTCATCTCTTGTGTAGTGTACTTGGTATTGAGGTCTGGTTACTCAGTAGACAAACTGTCACTATGCTGGGAAAAATGGGGCATGGACCAATCTGACTTCTATACTATATATCATTCCCCATTTTACCAATCACATATGAACTAACTCATGCTACAGAAACACATGTAATGGAATAGTTGGTCATTGACCTATTATCTCATTAATCTTTATCCAGCCCCGTGAGGCTTAGTCCATTTGGGCTGCTCTAACTGAATACCATAGTCTGGGTGACTTATATACAACAGAAATTTATTTCTCACAGTTCTGGAGGCCCAAGATAAAAGTGCCAGTAGATTTGGAGTCTGGTGAGGACCCACTTCCTGCTTCACAGACGGCCTTCTTTTCACCATGTCCTCACATGGCAGAAGGGGTGAGGGCCTTCTCTGGGGCCTTTTTCATAAGGGCACTGATCCTTATAATTACCTCCCAAAGGCCCCACCTACAAATACCTTCACAATGGGGATTAGGTTTCAACATAAGAATTTGAGGTGGATATATTCATCCCATAGCAAGGTATCATCCCTATTTTTCTGATGAGAAAACTGAACACTAAAGAAGTTACATAGCTTGTCCAAAACCATGTAATTAATGGATTTATTAAGGTAGGATTGTGTGGGAAGAATTAACTCTGAAATCAAAACAGTTAAACACAACAAAGTTCTATTGTGCTTATTGTGTTTATTTATTCTCACTCATGTTACATATCTGATGTGGGTTAGTCGGGGGCTCTACTTAATATAGCTATTAAGAGGCTCAAGATGACGTAGGCTCTGCACCTTGTACCTACATCATCTGAAACAGGTTTCCAAGAAAGTAAAGGTGGAAGTAATAGACAAGGCACACTTAACTGCTTCTCACTGGTCAGAACTAGTCATGTGACATCAACCTAATTGGAAGGGAGGCTAGAAATAAGGGATTGCAAATAGAGTATTTGGTGAACACTGTCTTTATCAAACTAGTAAGTGTTGGGCCTGAGATGTAAACTCAGGTCTGTGTAGTCTCAAATCCTCTATCAAATTCATACCTAACCCTGTGCCACAAGTTTCCTGAAGGGCAGGGTCTCTGGAATCAAGGGAGAGCCTAGGATTCTGAGTTTCACTCATCAGGGCTGCTTGTTGAGGTCGACTACCAAGAGAGTCTAACAGGACCAAGTTGAATAGATCAAATGGGAGCAGTCATGCCTAGAACAAGCACAGAACTACGGAGTAGGAGGCAAGCCACGGGAGGGAAGAAGTGGGAAGGTTTTGAGGCAGAGAAAATGTAATCAATAGAGATGTCAAAGTATAAAGGCCAGAGTAAACAGGATTTGCAGCCATCAAGCAGCAATCAATATAGAGCAAGCAAAAATGGATCAAGGAGTGGGTAGATGAAAGGCAGTTTAAGAACCAACCAGGGACATATCCCACTTATGCTGACAGCAGGCCATAGAATCCTCTCAGTGTGCCAATTGTCAAAACCCATGCTAGGCAGGAAATGTCCTTAAAATATCAAGATATTGTTTAAAAATCCATCACTGACTCCAAATTCTTTGACCAGCTGAACCAGGCCCGTATCTTTGCTGCCAATCTTGTTTCTGCCATAAACTATTCACAGATCAAGTATACTATACTTTTTCACACCTCCATGCCCTTTACCTTTGGGATCCCTTTCCTAGAATGCTTTTTTTTTTTTTTTGGCCCCTTCTCCTCTGGCTAAAATCTTCCCACTATTGTTGAAGCAATAGGGAGCAGAGAAAGTGGTCAGAACATACGAAAGATGCCTTTTGTTCCCATGGCAACCCAAGCCTATTTCTATCACTGCATTTAACATGTGGTCTTTTAACTGTTAGTTTTCTTGTGGGTAAGAGCTTTGTATCCCATTATTTAGCACAGAGCTTGGCGCATAGAAGGTGCTCTGTAAATACTTACTGAATCAGAACTGCAGATAAATGTGTTTAGGTGCTATTTCATGGAGTTCCAGATCAGGTCTATGCATTAATTTAAGAGTGAATGTAAATACTAAAATCAACCTATGGAAGATCAACATTTATTTATTTGATACTATTTATCTGGCATAAAGCAAGACTATGTAAGTATCAGAGTTTTAATTAATTTTCTCCAGGAAATAAAGGCATTTAGCTAAGTATTTATTTCTTTCAATTATTTTTCACGTATCAGCCTACTCTTAGAGTTGATATGTTTTTTTAAATTTGAAAGACAGTATGATACAATAGTGAAGAAAGGTTTATCCATCAAGGTCCAGTCAAAAGGACCACCAGTTTTTTGAACTGATGCAGGTTAATATAAAGAATTGTTAATCAAGTATTAGAGAACCAAAAAGGCAAAGTGAGGATGTAGAGGTATACTAGTGGTAGTAACAGCAGGTAAATGTGTATACTCTTAGGACGGTGGGATCAAAGGAAGGAGACAGGGATTATTAAAATATAGACCTTAGAGGAGTTTCAGGAACTGGGTGCAGACCTATGAAGGTGGGGTGTGGGCCATCTGATGGTGGCATCTGTGAGAGGGTGCAATGAGGCTGGTTCTGAGCACGTGCGGAAACTACAGACTAGAACTAAAAGCTGTTGCTGGGGTTCAGAACCATCGTTCAGATGACTCAAAAGAACAAGAAACAAGCCTAGTCCTTTGTCATCTTCCAGTCTTATGGTCTTCCTCTACCACCTCCTAGTGGTAAAGTCTAATAGGAAGCAGCTGGCTGAGTGCAAATGGGATTCCCAGAGTCTCAGTCCCAGCATACCAGAGCAGTCTAGAGGAGAGTTGCTACTCAGAGATAACATCTTTATCACTGGTGTACAAAATAAAAAGAAAGCCCACCAACCACCATAAAACATCTGTTTTAATTTTTGCAGCTTAACTTCCATATATGAATTCATCTTTACATAGTTTCAGTGTTATTCTCTACTTGATATTAAATCAGAATTATTTTTCACGTTTCTACATTATATTTGTAATCTTTATGTTAATGGTTGTATAATAGTATATTGTTTTCCAGTACTGTAATTTATGAAATTGTTCCCCTAAATTTGGGCATTCATATAGTTTCTAATTTATGGCTGCTACAGATAAAACTTTAACATCTTTGTGTACATACTTTTTCCCTTCTATTTAATATTCCTAAGAGTGGAATTATTCTTTTAAAACATCTGAGCATCTTTATGTGTTGCTTTATTGCTCTTCAAAAGCTATTTATGCTACTATCAGCAATAAATGAGTATACCTGTTTAACCAGTAAATACTGATTTTTAAGCATCCCAGTGAAATTGTGGGGAAAACAAAGACATATATTTTGGAGGCAGGGGCAAAATAAATTGTGGGACAGAGGGCATTTAAAACTTACCTTTTTTAATCTGTGCTTTTTCTCTTTTAACAAGAAATAGAGCCACAATGTAAATCAGACAGATTTCTTAGCTTGGTCTTCCTTAGGCTAAATTTTTCCTTTGAATTAAAATTATGTAAGACAGTCTGAAAATGTGGTCCCTGGCCCAGCAGCATTGGCATCTTTTGAGAACTTGTTAGAAAAGTAAATTCTTGGTCTCCTCCACAGTTAGATCTACGCTAGATCTACTGAGTCAGAAAATCTGATGGTGGAGCCCAGCAATGTGTTTTACTAAGCCTTCCAGGTGATTATGAGCCACGTGAAAACTGAAGAACCACTAACCTAAGGTGAATTCTGTGGAGAGAGGTTGTTACTTTAACTCTATTGTACACTTTAAACATACTTAAAGAACTTTTTCCCTTTATATTGAGGAATAATTTTCAAAAAGTAAATTTTTTAACATACAGAAATTTTAACATGAATTTTTTATTTTTCTTTCTTTCTTTTTTTTTTTTTTGCTGCAGCTTGAACTTTATGTGTCCACAAGATATTTTAAAAAGTGAAAATAAGGAGGTCACAATACCAACGCAGCTTTTACCCCGTATCTGTGAGTACACTCATTTTTAATTCTTATCGTTATTTGCAATGGTTTCCTGTGACACTGAGGCAAAGAAATTAAAGTGTTCTTAGAAGACAAATGTAAAATGATTTGGCTACTAATGGCTAAAATGCAAAATAGGATGAATTTTGACAGGGTCCAACGAAGAAACTTAGAAGTTCAGAGGAGGAACAGATTACTTCTGATGTAGATGATCAATGGAAGTGTCATTTCATAGAGGTGGTGACATATAATCTATGGGTGGAATGAAGGATATAATTTTAAACAGGCAGAAAAGAGTGGACCATTTCAGACAAAGGGAACCAATAGATTAAGTGCAACAAGAGACATGGATGACTGGAGCATAGTGTGCATTAAAAGGGTAATGGACGATAAGACTGCAATGGAAGTTTGGGGTTAAAAAATTTTTAAAGTAATTACATCTTGATTTGCATGGAACTTTAACCTTTCCAAGCTTTCCGCATTCATTCTGTTAGGACTTCTGATCACTAGTAACAAAAATCTGACTCAAACCAGGTCAACAAAAAGGAGAATTTTTCTGATCATATAACCTAAGCATGGGCAGTTGAGGGGTCAGGCTGGGCTTCAGGGATGATGAAATCATGGGCTTTCTCCATTTCCTGTCTGCTTTTGTACTGGCTTCCTCCATACAGCCAGAAGCCTGGCTGCCCCAAGCTCTTTGGCTCAAATGGTGATGGTGGTGAGGAGGAGGAGGAGGAAATAACAATTACAGCTGACTTTTAATAAATGCTTGCTGTGTTCTAGTACTCTGCTGTATGCTTTCCATGTAGTGAGATAGATTAGCTCTTATTCACTGTGTATACTTTAAATGTAAGACTGAGACTTAACAGGGGTTAAGTAAATTAACCAAGGTCACGCAGTTAGAAAGTGGCAAGACCAGGACTCAAACTCACAAAGTCCAAACTGGTGTCCGTGTTCTAGATCCGTGGGTGATAACATCAGGAGTGGCTAAGGGCCCTTCTTAAAGAGTTGGGAACATCTATTTGAACCACACCATTAAGAGTACAGAAAGGAGCATTTGTTTTTTTTGTTTGTTCGTTTTCAGAAGACATAGGATACTGTTTGGAGCAGAGAATAATTCAGGTGTTAAAAGATAAACTGAGGCATATGAAAGTTTTCAAGAGTTTATTTGAGTAAAAATTGATAAGGGTCAGGCAGCATCCAATCCTAGCAGCTAGAAAGGCACTCTGCGGAGTTAGTTGTACAAAATGAAAGACTTTTATAGGCAGAAGGGGGCAGGAACAAGAAAACTAGACCAGGCGAAAAAGCAGGTTGGTTATGGCAAAGTTACTTTCCTTTAGGGGCTGGTAGGGGCCTATCAGGCAGATGGCCTAAGTAGTGCTGATTAGGTGATTCCTGATTGACTGGTTGAAGGTTCTGTTTTGGGGAGAACTGAAGCCATAATGAACTCTTGGTTTGGTGATGTGGGACTTAGTGTGACCAAGCAAAAGGGCTCGTGTACCAGTGGTGCAGCCAGCCAAACCCTGACAGTCCGGGGTTCTTAAAGGGGAGGAACAAAGAAGGTGAGATTAAGCATCGCATCTCATGGCATTTCTTAGTCGTACTTTCACGAGTGAGGATGTCTATGGTTTTTGGTGGTCTGTGGTTCAAGGAGGTGTCTGAGCTCCTTTGGTCCTGGAGGAACAGGCTGAGTTTAGAAATGATGTTATCGACAATAGCAGTTTTGTCATCTGACAGTTAACACAGGATTGAAATCAGAGGGGACAAGGAAGGAAATGAAATTTTGGATAGAGAGGTTAATCACAAACTTGGCAGGGGAACTCAGTTTTAAGGAGACTCCATTTCACAAGCATAAGCGACTATTTTTGACCTGTTGTCTTGTTTTTTTGTTTTTTCAACACAGGACACTAAATCCTAACTTGGACAATGACTCCTCACTGCGAGGCGTATTTACCAGCCATACTATACAGTTTTAGAAGTTTTAAGAAATTTTCCCCAGATAAACTAGTAATTCAGTAGCAGAGTTGGAACTAGAATTAGGTCTTTAGACTCAGAGATGAGTGGTCTTTTCATGATAAAATTCTGTACCTTCTGATCCATCCTGTTCTCTTACTCTTGGAATTGTCCTTCTGGGTTCATTCCTGCTGTGATGGTCTGAGCTTCTCTGTCTTGGCTGTGTAGACCCTATGTCAGCTCTTTTCCTCTTCAATCTGATCAGCTCACCCTCACTCTCCAGCAAACTAAGGGGCAGCATCTTCCGGTCTCCTCTTGGGCTTGGTGAACACCTCCATTGTACAAGGATCTTCTTTACTTCTGCCTGTTTATCGGCATGTATGTCTCCCCACCAGAATAGTAGTATGGTAAGGGCAGAACCGAGCTGGCCCTACTCGTATACACAGGCAAGACCAATGCAAATCACACAATCAGATTGTAATACATGCTGAAATGGTTAAATAGTTTGGGACTCTATTTAGTCATTTCACAAATATCTATTGACCAACTCTCTTGAAAAGTACTGTGAGAGGGTAATTGAAAATACCTCAAAGGATTCACTGTCTTAAGAGAAGAGGTAAGTCGTGGGTCATAAATAACTAAGGTAGAAATTTAGATTTAGAGTACAAATGACCCTCTCTAGACTGAGAAAACCTCCTCTGTGTTCAATGTTAGCAAATGACTATAGCAAGTGCAACTCAGGCCTGCCCTTCTCATACAGATTTCTGTTAAAGTGAATCAGACAGAATGGAAACTTGATTGAGTTTGCAATGCCACTGCTTAAATGGGCCTCCTGTCCGCAGGTTTTTGTTTTCTGTTGCTGATGTTAGTTGGTTACCTTTGTAAGGAGACATCTGTGCTAACCTAACAAGTCTACTTTAGGAAAATACTGTGTATCTTGATGGGTTAATAGCACCTTATTGGGTTGTGGTAAGAATTAAATGAACTATGCCTTGACACATTTTGTATGGTAAGTATCCAAAATGTTTTTCTTGGCTCCAGAGGTGTTAAAATAAGCTTTGAGAACTCCACATCCAAAAAAAAAAAAAAGTATCAGTAAAAACATATATTTGGCAAATTGAATTGTTATTCTTTGTTAAAGTGTTAAAGAACATCTTTGATAGACTTCAAGCATGCACAGAATGGTCCAGGCCCCACTGAATTTTACGTCTCCAGCCCAGACACATTTGAAACTAGACTCCCTTGCATCAGTGATGTGAAATTTGAAAGTAACAATTCAAGCAGTCTATCACAATACACCTTGTAGGACAACCAGAGGACTCAATCCAGAATATTGCCTTATTTGGAGTACATTCTCCTGAAGGGGAGCAGAATTTGCCACCCCAAAATATACCTATTTGGCATAAGGATGATTTTAAGCTGATTATTTTTAAGAAACAGCAGACAAAGGAGAAGCCCTGGAAAACCAAGTAGAAGCTACCCTTTTGTAAGAGACATTTAAGTTTATAAAGGAAATCTCCACTTGTAAGGGTGTCTCCCTCCTGTACCAGGAGGACAAGCATGACTAAGTCTCTAGAAACTTAACAGTGTAGATGTGGATGTAAATCTGCTTTACAATCCTACCCTTGTTTGCTCTACTTTGCCTGGTAACCTCCCATAACTGGTTTTCCCAACCCCAACGTCTTCTTTTGTCTTAGCTGGAGATGATATTGAAGGTGGTGGCTTGGGCCATTTCAAGGAGTTACTCAGTTTTCTTGGGTCTCTCCCATGTGTACAGGAGGTATCCATGTTATTAAACTTCTGTTTGTAATAAGACAGATTAGTAAGAGGAAAACAGTGGGGTTTCAGCTGAGAACCTAGAAGGATAAAGGGGAAATTATTTTTCCTCCCCTACAGCCCCTCTTTCCTAAATATTTAACTCTTTCAATTCTCGGAGACCTGCTGAATGCATCCCTGAGGGACCTGGCTCTCTTGCAAGGCAAGCAAATAAATTCATCTTTGTGTCTTCCATTTAACACCTGTCTTCTAGCTTCTAACTCTGGAAGAAGTATGGGTCTGTCTTAGCTTAAAATAAATTAACATATTGGGGAAATCCATCATAGAATATAAAAACACTCCCAACCTAATAAAGTGCTCAAAAGGATGATATTAAATCTTTATGGACTATAAAATCACAGTATTTGCTCTTAAAATGATAGAACAGCCTTCAAATATTTTAGAAATGAGAAGAGAGGTGCCATTTGTAAGCAAGAAAATTACCCCAAGAATTTCTTTTTATTTTTTGAGTTATAGTCTTCTGTATGTTGTTAAGGTTTTGCTGGCTTGCTTGCTTGTCTTTGCTTTACGTCATCAGTTTTTTTACACACACTGGAACACCCTTAACGAAAGTTTAGCTAAATGATACTGTGGACTTCTGTTTCTTCTTTTCTTATATCTAACCTTTTCTGGGTAACATGTTGAGAAGAACATTGAGGGGTTTTGAAATAAGAAAGAAGTCATAAAGTATGTGACTGGCAGGATAAGGGTAGCAATACATATGGATGAAAGGAGAGATGTTCTCTCCATTCATTTTGGTCTCTCTTATTCTGATTAGGTGGAAAGGGTTTTTGTTGAAGAACTGATTGTAGGCCTAGAAGGCTTCCTTCAGAGCTGCATAATTGGCAGTCTTCTCTCCAAAGGCCAAAAGACATTAAAGATGTGATTGTAGGAAAGTAATAGAAATTTCATCCTTCCTGCCTGCCTGCCATCTGTCAAATTAATCACTCTCAATGTCTTTCTCCTTTTTCCCCCTCAACTTTTCCCTCTCTCCCTTTCTGCTCTGTCTGCCTGTCCCTCTCTCCTCTGCATCATCCTGTGCCACCCTTGAGCCTATGTCTCCCTTCCCAGCGGTCTCTCTTTAAAATTGCTTTCGGTAATACTGACTCAGAGCACGACTTTCAACATACGGCTAGTGCTCTGTAAGTCCAGAGAGAATTGGATTAGCTGTTTTTTCAATTTGTCAAGAGGCAAATGTGACCAAACGCTTAGCTGTTAGAGTATGAAAAACAGAGTGCAGTCGCACATGTGCTTTTAGTAAAGGCGATGACTGCACTGTGCTGGGTCTTGACGACTCTTTCCCCTGCAGATATTGGCAGATATTTCATCATGGGGGTGACGTACACAGATGTGAGACATGTGTAACTAATGGAGATGGGCTCCATGCTGTACTGTTGTCTTTAAAAACTGCAGAGGAAATTCCCCTTTTGTGCTGGCTTCTCTTAACGAAGTTTTGTGAACCTCAGCACTTTTGCTGCCAAAAGGTTAAAGGTTCCTTGGAAGACTGAGGGAAAAGATTCTCAAACCTCTGCCTTGCTTTCTGTCCTTTGAGGTGTTAAGTAACTTGCTGATGAAGTAAAGAAAGAACCCGCAAAATTCTGCATAGCAGAATAATGACAAATAGTGCCTGGCTTTTGTGATTACAACCAAAGCCATTCAGGTGTACCACAAGCTTTCAGAGAGTTGATAGTTGCAAAAATCTACTGATTGTTACCAAGACCCTTAGAGAATGGCCCAGAATTTTACAGGTGATCAAAAGTGACATTCGAAGAACAAGGAACTTTTCCAGACAGAAAATAATCACCAGAGATGTTAAAATTATGTTAAAAAAAATTAATGCGTTTATTTGGAAAGAAATGGAAGAGTAATTGAACGTAACATATGTGCTAATGACAACCACAAAATGACTCTCCCACCCCTTAAGTTTATTTAGTTACTACTAAAATTGATGTAATGCAAGTAATATAAGAGAAAGGCAGATTTGCAATTCTGAAATGAAATTTCATCTGTTAATAAACACTTCTGAGATAAACAACAAGGTCCTACTACTGTGTAGCATAGGAAACTATATTCAATATCTTGTAATAACCTATAATGAAAAAGAATATGAAAAGGAATATATATGTGTATAACTGAATCACTGCTGTACATCAGAAACTAACACAACATTGTAAACTGACTATACTTCAATAAAAAAGATTCAATCATACACTAAAAAACCAAAAACCAGAAAACCCCCAAAAACCAAGGTACTTCGTGATTATGAGCACATTATAATGAAAAGAAAAAAAAAAACCTGCAGAGTTTTGAGTTCAAAACTCCTTGGGCCAGTAATTAGTAATATGCTCTTGGGAAATGTAACTTCTTTAAACCTCCATTTTCTTCTCTTTGAAATGGAAGCAAAAAGCTGCCATGATATTTAGTGGGTGCTGAATAAAAGTTCTGTTGTAGTCCTTTACTTTTCCTGAGCATTTGATGACGGTATGTTGGAAGAATTAGCAGCCTTATTTGTGTGTTGTGCACAGCAAACCCTACAGGCGTCTCACTTTTGAGAAAACATCTGCTGTTCTTAGTTTGTCTGGAATGTTCTGATTAGGTTCTGAATGGGACGCAAGAGGAAAGACTGGATGCCTTCTCAGGGCTTCATGGGACTAGAGTGACATGGTCACTGTAAGCAACTTAAACATCTGTTTCTTCCTAACGCCTGTGCAGAGCAACGCCCTGCCTCTCCTTCCCACTCAGCGTTCTTGCTTTGGCCCCGTCTCATGCTGTATCTTTGCTTTAACTGAGCTCCCCCCTGGTTAATGTGTTTGGTGTGTTTGTTGCTGTGCACTCCCTGGAGTTCATTGATGTGACACTGTGGATTACAGTAAGCTTTAGTGATATATAAAGTAACTCAGTATATATGATATATAAAGTTCTCAGTAGACAAATTCCACATGTAATAGGAACTTTCGCTTTAATAACTGTTGCTCGCCAGTATTTCTGCACAGTAATACCCCAAGCAACTGAATTTCAGAAGAGCTCAAGGAGTTACTTAGTCATATTAAAGAGTATCTGAGTTCTGGATTTTATCTGTGACATCATGACAATTCTGATAGATGAACTCATTTAGCTCCCCTGGGTTGTAGGTTCTGCACACATAAGATGGAAGTATTTGCCCTCTCGTAGATTTGAATAATAATGAGGATTAACCAAATATACTACAAATGAAAATCACCATTTATAAGGTAAAACTAGGGCTTTAAACTCCAATTTGAGGCTTTATTAATCAGTTTATATATCTTCACGTGGGCACCAGAAGATCACAAAACTGTGACCTACACTATTATGTATTTTGGAACTCGAAAATTTGTACTATATCTTTATGACTTTTTACAACTTACTAATTTTGCCAAAAGTTAAACTTGAATGGCAGAAAAAGGCTTTGGCCATATGCAGGTTGTTGAGGTTAACACTCTTTGAGAGTGGAGCCCCGTGCTTAATGAAATCATTTCATTAAGTAAGGAGGGAAACTCTCACCAGGCAGTTGGGCAACTGCAGGTTTGATTTCGGATCTGTTTATATTTCCGGCAATTCTCATTAGAACGTCCGTCCATGTTCCCCTTCTTTCTAAGGGGCAAAGGTTACATTAAAGATGTGAAACCTTACTGAGTTCTGTGCTGTTCAAGGCTCTGAACATCCTTATTTACGTGTGTCATGTTGTGTAATTATTTCAATGACCATCAAAGTCTGTCCCTATAAAGCAAGCTACACAGGAAGCCAAATCACCATCGCAGGGTTCTTTGGTGAGCGTGGAATCAGAACAAAAAGTTTATTGTGTAAGAGGAATGTTTAATGTTTGTGACAACTTCTTGTTAAATATATGCCTTCATATGCAGATCAGAGAGGTTCTGTGCATGGGTGTGGTTCACACGCTTCGGGGTTGTTATTGGAGAGGTCCGTTTGCCTCGCGGGCTTTCTCGTTTCTGTGTCTGTGGCTGACCGCCCCTATTCTGATAGACCTTGGCCTGGGAGAGATGTGTTCTTTAAGATGACTGTGAGTTTTTACTGTGAAACAGACAACTTGAAAATCTCAGTGATGATGACATCAAACATTCATTTTCAAGCTCTTAGGTCTGTAGGTCAGCCGTGATTCAGCTGATGAGGCTGAACTTGGCTGGGCCAGGATGGACGCCAGGCTTCTGTTCAGGCTCAGGTCCTCTGGGGCCATGGCTGCCTAGAGTATGCTCTTCTAATGACAGGTCATAGGAGCGCAAGAAGACAAGCAAAACATGTGATGTTTAAGACCTCAGCTTGGAACTGTCACTTCCCCCTCACTCTGTCGACTAAGGTCACAGGGTAAGCCCAGCATCAGCGGAGTGGGGATGTATAACTGTTCAAAGGGAGAGGTGAACTACAAAGAGCATGGATGTAAACTCCCTAAGAAAAGTGAGGGAAGAGTGTAGAATTGGGAAAAACGATCTCATCTGCCATGATAACTCTGAAGATATGTACTTTAATCCGTTATGTGTTGATTGCATAGTTTAGTTCTCAGTAGACAAATTCCTTTCAATTCTTCGGGGTGGCAAAGGAGCACAGAGTCTCATTTTTGCCTTCGGTTCTCACCTGCAGGGAGGGGGCAAGATTGAATCTTCTGGCTTTGCCTTGGAGCATTTGCTCTGTAAGCCAAACTGACTCTTATCCCTCCCACCAGATATATTAATGATGTAAAGAATTGTACAGGAGATCAAAAACCTGGGGGATGCCTTCCTTGCCCTGATGTCAAGGTAGATGACAAATTCTATTAAATCAGAACCTTTTCCCTTCCTGTTAAATCAGCCTCATCTATCTTTGCTAAAGTTAATTTATGAGCCATCCCAAGGCATTCGTGACATTAGGCATCTGTGTGTCTGCTATATTGGTTGCTCCTGAAAATTAAATTGCTCACCTATTTCACCAAATAAAAGAGATGACAATTTTCATTCTAATCAAATTATGAAATATTTCATACATACAGGAGAGTGTCTAAAATATATGTACAGATCAAGACTAATTCTGAAGCTGTATTCTAAATTACGAATATAGCACAATTGAGTGATCTTTTCTACTTATGAACTTTTTCCTGTTTGGGACTATTATCAACAATGCTTCTATGAAAGCTTTTGTATATATCTCCTGGGGACATTTGTGTTTCTCCTGGGAGTTTCTCTAGACTTCAAAACTACAAGTGGAATTTCTGAGTCAAAAGATAAGAATCGGTGAATCAGGTATTTGTTTCTGTGTAACAAGCCACCATAAACATAGCGACTTAGGACAACCACCACTTTATTTGCTCATGAATTCAGCAGTTTAGGCTGGGTTCAGCTAGGCAGTTCTTTCACTGGTCTGTTTTGGGCTTAGTCGTCTGGCAGCTCGACTGGAGTGAGATGGTTCAAGATTGCTTCATTCATATGTCTGGCAATCAGTGCTAGCTGTCGTCCAGATCTTTCTGCATGTAGGCTCTACTCTTCAAGGGCTACCCTGGTTTCTTCACTTAGTGGTGTCATGGCAGCAAGGTGACTAGAAGTGGAAATTGCCAGGCTTCTTTAGGGCTATACTCAGTATTCCCACATCACCACATCTACCTCATCCTACTAGTTAAAACATGTCATGAGGCCATCCTGGAAAAAAGAGTGTGGGGAGATAGACTCTACCCGTTGATGGCAAGAGCAGCAAAGGCACATTACCAAAGGGGCAGACTTTGTGGTCACGTTTTGTAGAAGACACGTCTCTAAGTTTACTAGGTAACAACAGACCACTTTCCAGTGTGGTTGTACTTTAAAATATATGCATCCCAAGGTGTCTGACACATAGGAAGATTTTAATTAATATTTCTTTCATTTCTTCTCTATCTTCTCTCTTCCAATAAATACTAACAAAGTGCTTCATGGGATATGATGGATAAATAGGACAAGAACCCTGTCCTCATGTATCTTTTAATTAAGAAAAAAAATGAGTACCTATGTGACAATTAAGAAACATAAGATCATTAAACAAATACTAAATTACTTGATATAGCCTGTATGTGTTCCCCAAAATGCATGTGTTGAAACCTTACCCCTAAGGTGATGGATGGTGTTAGGAGGTGGGGCCTATGGAAGGCTCTGCCCTTGTGAATGGGATTAATGCCCTTATAAAAGAGGCCCCAGAGAGCTTCCTTGCCCCCTTCCACCATGTGAGGGCACACCAGTCTGAGACCAGGAAGAGAGCCCTTTCTCAATCAGGGTACCAACATGGTCTCCAGAACTTGGAGAAATGTTTCTGTTGCTTAGAAGCTATCCAGTCTGTGGAATTTTGTCATAGCAGCCTAAATGGACTAAGAGATAACTTGTTATATTTACTTTTTGGCACTTGAGGGTTCCAGAAGAAGAAGAGATCACTGAGGGCTGTTACTTGTCAGGGAAGGACCCACTGAATAGTTGAGATTTAATTTGTTATCAAGCAAGAAGTTCTGTATTACTGGCAGGCTGATAACAGCTTATGTAGAAGCCCGAAAATCAGGTAGAGGGATTTTGGCTGGAAGCGGTTAACATTTGGGTGGGAAAACATTTTAGACTTTTGGGAAGAAAAGCCCAAAAGAAGCGTGCAGGCAGTCAGGGTGTGAAAAAATGTGATCTCATGGCCTCTTGTAAAGAGGCTGTCACAGTAGTGGACACATCAGCCTGGCTGGCACCAGGAGCAGTTGCAGCGAAGACTAGACAAGCCTTATGGAAAACGGTGTTTCATGTCTCTTTCTTACATTACATGGTCGTTGGCATCTGTCCCCACCCCAAGGATGGGGCCTATTCCTTTGGAATCCCCAGTAACTCCTACTGTGCTTTTCACAGACGGGTGTGCAGAAAATGTGGGCTGAATTAAAGGAGATTTGGAAAGTCTTGGTGATGACTGGTTACTGGGGAGAAAGGAGAAGTTGTATTCAAAGGTGTCTCTGTGACAAGGAGAATGGTAGGTCTGAGAAGCAGGGTTTCAAGGTTAGTGTTAACGTTAAGTATAAACAGGGACTAGGTGGGGCAGGAAAGCCAAGGGGAGATGGGAGAGGGGGAGCAGGAAAACCCCAAAAGGGCAACCTCTAGGAAACCAAGAGAGGAAGATTCAACAGAGGAGAGGAGAAAGTACTCTAGCAGTCGATCAGGATGAGAACGAAGCAAAAAGTCCACTCTCATAAGGTGATTTCAATAAAAAGGTGGGAAGAGAAAGCAGATCACAGTGTAAATGAGGAAATCTGTGGTAAGAAGAAGAAAATATTAGGCACAACCTAAACTGGAGTGCCCTTAAACACTGGGGCCTGTAAAACCCCATGACTGACTGTAATCCTCGCACTAGTGATGAAATGCTCCTATGGAATTCTGCCCTGACACTTTGTCTGATGCCGATCCTTGAGGGGCAGTTTTCCCCCCGGTGAGCCACAGCATAGAGCCTTCCTCCCTCTTTGGGTGGTTGCAGGGGATGTTTCAAATGTCTTGCTCATTTTGCTGCCATTCTCCTAGCACCGAATGTCTTTGTTGTTAGGCAGTTTCCGACTGGAAGCTGATCCCACAGCAAGGACCCTTGGAAGAGAGTTATTGTAAAGGTTTTGGAGGGTTTTGTAACTAACTGTCCTATCATTTCTAAATAACATTGTAAATATTGGCTTCTGTCAACCTTTAACTGCACACTCCTACATCATGTGTCAGAGTTAAGTATTATTTTCCCCATAGCCTTTCAGGACACGACACAAAAATCTTGCCCTGGTTCTGTTCATTGGTGAAAAACTCTCACATTGAAACAGGAACTAGTGAATCACACGGGGGAAAATACGCATGGCAGGGAACGCTTGGAGCCTAATGCTTTTTGCTCTCCTTGACTCTGAACTAATCCAGAGTCCCTTGAATTAGATGCAGGTGAAGGACCTGGAAACCTCAAGTGGGATTTTCTACAGGGGTCCTTTGACCCGACCTTGAGAGAAATCTCTTCGGATGCTTCTGGATAGAAATCCTCTGTGCCCATACTTCAGTTCTCCCTGTGTGCTGAGAGATGGATTTGGGGCCTCTAATAGGAAGAAGGATGGAGCATTTCATATATTATGAATGAGTGTTTCAAATTCAATGTTCAGTGTCAGAGAAATAGATATCTGCTCATCAGCATCCTCTCCTGGAGGCATCACGGCCAGGCCCGCAGAAACATTTGGACAGCCTGTGGCCCAGCAAATACCCTCATCTGAGCCACATCACTCTCGCTAGGATGGTTAGCACAGCGGGTGGTTCAGAGCGATGGGCCCTGTTTGATGTCCCTGAAGTTGATCTCCAGTGTGCTTGCTATGTTAGCAAGCTGGTATGTCCCAAGATGGCAGAACACAACAACAATAAGCAGACATTAAAGAAATTTGCCTGTTTGACAGTGACAAATTAAGGTATTGCCACCTCTGGCAGAATGATGGGCCTTGAAGCAATATTAGCTTGAAAGCTTTGCTTGCAGAAGTTTGTAAAGTGGAGCTCTGCTGTCTGTCAGGAGTGGGATTGTCACACAGGGAGGAGACATTTTGGTTAATTAGACCCCAGATTTTCTTCTGTATTTCCATCCCCCCGCCTAGATTGTCCAGCCCACATTGCTGGCCTTTCCCGCCTTTCCCGCCTTTCCCCACCCCAGCAGCCACAAGACGATGTTGGGAAATGTGCTTTGTGGCCTATTGCTTATTTATATCACAACCATAGCCTTTCTGTAATTAATAATATGCTTAAAATGCAGAAATGCTCAGGGGAGGGGGGCCTTAATATTGATGATTTAGATGTTTTATATATGAAACTGTTAGCAGATGGTGAGACCCCCAAGTTAGGAAGCCCGCCAAAGTGTGGGTCCTTGCCGCTGGCTGTGAAAGAATTCACAGCAGAGGCAGAGGGACAAAGTGAAAAGCTGCTTGATTTCTCAAAAGAGGAAAAGGAAAGAAAGTGCTTGAAAAGAGAGCTGTCAGCCGAGATGGCCAGTAGAGACAGCTCCAGCTCCGGGTCTGGCCATGTGGATGTTTATTAGAGGCTTTGGCCATCATATCCTTGTTCAGGGTATGCTGGAGCAAATTGCCTTTTTTTTTTCCATCCTTGTTCAGACTTTTCCTGTTATTGTCATGGCAGTCAGCTATAATGGCGCTGGTGGGTGTGTCATTTAGCACATTACAAGGAGCATATAATGAGGCTCAAGATCCACTGGATGGTAAATCCTCTGCCATCTTGGGCCTAGTTGGTTCTAACCAGTTCTTGTTTCTTCTCTTTGGGGCTGCCTCCTGAGACTTAGATAAGAGTAATTGGTTTATATTCAAGGGAGGGACAAGGGTGTGATTCTAGGGGCAGCAGCCATGGTAACAAAAAGGAAAGTTGCTTTTAATCAGAATGACTGCAATCTGGTGGATTCAGTGTCCTTAAAAACCATCTCCAAAGATTCTTCTCAGCCATGAAAATTTTAAAAGGAAACGGAAGCAATCGCAGTTAGTCATTGAGATAGGTGGTCAGAGTTGTCACCATCCCCTACTGTGTGCAGACTTGTCCTAATCATCAACTGCTTGGGCCTGCTCTTCTATGACTCAGGGAGGCCTGGGAGACTTCAGCATTTCTGTAAACAAGAGGCAGCGGTTGGAGGAGGGGTGCCCTGCAGGGTCTTACTCGATATTAATAAGAAAGTAAGAAAAGAAAAGCTACTGGTTCACAGCTCTAATTATAAAAGTTTAGATTTTGCTTTATTCTTGTTTTCAAATGTAGAAAGGGAATTTCAGGTTATTTGGTGCCTAATGAAGTCTAATGTTGGTATTGGGGGTCAACATCTTTGCATATTCTATTCATGGTTCTTGCTAGTTGGTATTCTCTGTTCATCTGTATGATTCTGCTTCTTAAAGGCAAGAAATATGTGCAGTCCTGCTTTTCTGGAACCAGAGGTATGGCAGAGATAGGTACTAGGAGAATAGGGATAGGGAGGACAGAAGTTAGGTGACCATAGGGGACTGTTGAATGCAAGTTTGTGTGCCCGATGCACAGTGAGGCCAAGCAAACTGAAAAGTCGGAGTTTGGAGCAGAGAAAGGTTTATCGCAGGGCCTAGCAAGGAGAACAAGCAGCTCATGCTCAAAAGACCCAAACTCTCCAATGGTTTTTGGGGAGGAGTTTTTATAGGCAGAATTTGAGGTGAGGGCAGCAGAATGTGTGACTTTCTTCTGATTGGTTGCTGGTGAGGTAACAGGGCAGTGTTCCAGGAATCTTGTGCTCAGCCTGAAGTTTCCATCCTCCACCTGGGTGGGGCCTTAGTTCCTGCAGAAGAGCTCAGAGATACCTGGATGTTTATCCCTTGAGGAGGAACTAGGACTCTGCTTTAGTGCTGCACTATTGTTTCTTGACTGTCCCTCCCTTGTTTCTGCACCCCTCCCCTTCTCTGATTATCAACTGTTTGAATCTGCCCTTTGAAACTCAGGGAAGATCTGGGAGGCCGAATGAAGCCCATTTCCTACAAACAAGAAATGGGGCTCGTGGAAAGAATTTGTACCCAGGAGGGCCCCATAAGGGTCCTGCTCGGTTTCATTAGCCATGTAGTTCTTGTTTTGTCATTTGTCTATCTTCCTTAAAATAGTCTTACTCCTCACTTCTGATTCATGGGACAGTAAGTATTTCATAATAGGAGGAAGTCCTTGGGGTTCTAAAATAAGAAACTAAATCATGCAAAGGGCATTTATTTTCAGATGCATGATTGGATTGAAGTTAATATTTGTTCATAGTCTAAAGGTATCATTCTAATGGTATAAGAATTTTCATCAGTCTTCATTTAATGACATTTATTTTTGTTTCTGTTGTTGTTGGTTTTTGAATCACTGTCTTCCTCTGGCTGGCCTGGCAGTGCGTCAGTCTGTAGCCCAATATATGTACCATTTCCCCCATGAGCTTTTCCTAATGACTCTAGAAATTACCTTTTCTTCTTTTCGATTGCTACATGACTTAGAATCAAACCCACCTCCTTCCTGGTCCTGCTCCACCCATTCTACTCCTTGAATACTCATCTGCTTGAATGATGCAACCTGAATGATGGCATGCTTTTTGGTGAAAGCAGTCAACCCTCTCTCTTTTGTAGTTCTCGTTTCTGATACAGGTGCATCTGACCTGTTTTGATCTGATGCTAGATACCTACCTGGATTCTTCTAATTCCATGGTGTTAACAGAAGTAGTAAGATAAAGGTTTTGTCCAGAACAAATAGTTTCATTGATAAACAAAGTACCTCTGAATGTCTGTACTGACCTAAAAAATGTTGAATTAATTTCTGAGACTGTTGGTGTCCTGAATAATAAACCAATTTTGCCTCAGAGTGGAGTTCTTTTATTAGATTTTGTTTCTTCCACCTTATGAAAATGTTTACCAACTAATACATATTAAGTGCCATTAGCTTGATGGAATTGTGTTATGAATTTTATGGAAATTGTGGAGATATGGAAATATGGGCATATTTGGTCTTTTTCCACTCCCTTTAGTTTATAAATCATCTTAATCCTATTAGCATGATTACACACCTTTATGGAAGGTAAAGAAATATTATTTTATAACATAAAGTGAAGAGCCTTGTTAACTTAAAAAGATTTAGTAAGAACAAAATGAAGAATGCTCTCTTGGGCATATTACTAATATAAAGGTACATATGACTATAGAAAAGTTCTTGAGCTTTGTCTAAGGACACTTGTTTCACTCCCCCTAATTAGCAATACTTATGTATTTCCAGTATTTCAGATGTTCTAATTGTTTTTGTGATACCTTTCTTTATATGCACTGAAGTCATTGCTAAAGAATTCCCCTTTAGCCCTTCAATGTCATCTCTTACACTTTTCTTTTTAGTATACTCAAAGTGAAAACACTTCCTCAAGATAGTTTTGAACATTGTCCCCCTGAGTTATTGCTGTCACTCCAGAATTTAGTGCTTAAAATAAAAATCACTTATTTCTTTTGAGTCTGTGGTTCAGATTGGAAGTTGGCTGATCTGAGGTAGGATCAGGTGAGTGGTTCTGCTGGTCTCTGGCCAATCCAGACTAAGCTTGGCTGGGGGGCTCTGATCCACATGTCTCCAGCCTTCTTCCTAGGACCAGTGGACTAGCTGGCCATGTCCTCGAGGGGGTCCAGGGCAGGCTGCACCAGAATGTGCCACTTTGGCATGTGGATTATTTCAAGCTGAAGATAATTGGTGCCCAGCAGACTCAGAAAGAGCTTTTTACTTCTGCCTTAAATACCTAAAAGAATTGAGATAGCAGACTTGTACCAGGAAGAGAGCTATTACCAGAGATAACTTTTTACATCATAAAGATTTGTCTGCATGGCCTGGCAAACATGTGTTTACCAAACATTTGCTCTTCTCATCTTCCTGTGAATTATTTTCCTCTTCTGAAGCCCCAGATCCCTACCCCCTTCTTAGCTCAGGATGGTATATAACTGCCATCAGCTTGGTGGAATTGTGCCATGAATTTTATGGAAATTGTGAATTGCCTGACTCAGTTGCCTGAGTGCTAAGGAGTCTCATGTCTTTATGGGGCAACCATATGTACAAAATTAAATTTGTTTTTCTCCTGTTCAGCTGCCTTATTTCAATTTAATTATTAGATCAGGTATGAGAGCAAACCTACTTCCCAAGCACTTTTACAAGTGTCAGTTTGCATCATATGCAAACATCCTAATGTCAAAACAATCAAATGGCTGAACCAAGCAGCAGGTGGCAGAGAAATATTCTCCACTTCTTAAAGTGAGGAACTGCAAAGTCACGCAACAAAGGGTGTGGATATAGGGAAGGCTGAAGAACTAGCATTGCTGATTAAATCTGCTAGAGTTGCTTTCTGTTTTGACTCTGCCCAAATATACTGTTCATTTGTTTTGCTTGAGATAAATTCCAAATCTTATTTCTAGATTGGTTTTTACATAAATAACCTTCCTTCAGGTAAGAGTTAATTTATCCAACACTTAAGCCCTGCAAGTTGGCCTCCCAGAAGGAGATGATCTGCAAACTTCTTTGGAAATTAGTTATGACCAAATGCAGACGACAGTCAATCCAGGTCAACTGCAAGGCTGACTTAGATTCCTACCGTCCCTTATCCCCACTTATGTCAGGAGAGTGGTAATTGCTTCCACAGCTATGATCGTTGATGTGGTGAATCCTGTTGAGTTTGCTGTCATTTAACTGCAATCAGAGGCTTACATCCCAAACACTCTAACCCAACTAGTGAAGATCCTGTTGCTTCTTCCAGTCATTAATGCTGAGCTGACAGGACAGAGTTGGAGGCAAGGTTTTGATAAGTCATGTTACTATTATATTCTGGCCTCTGATTACGCTTAGGGGCTGGTGCTTCTGTAATCAGACTCAGAATCTGAAATCCAGCCATGTAGATTTATTTGGGCTGTCCTAGGGTAAGTGGATGATGGGGCACCTGTACATCTGCTAATGGTCCTTTGAGTTGTTACCAAAGAACATTGCTCTAATTTATCTGGTGTAGGTGCTGCTTGGCCATTTGCCCTTATTTGCCCATCACTTAGTCTCCATTTTACTTTGTGATAAGGCAAAAAACTTGTCACTTTCTCTCTGGACTCTCTTCATGATGAATCCATTGGTCCCTGTGATAACTGCGATTTATAAGAAAGAACACATATTTGATCTTCATCTCTGTTCCTGGCTCATGGCTCCTAAATCTCTTTGTTTTCCTAAGTAATAAGAGCAATGGGAGTCTTTTGTTTTAACATTTGGTCTTTTGTCCTCAGAGAGCCTCAATTCCTGAATCAGCCCCAGAACAATAAAGGGGAAAAAGGTATTTTGTTATTTATAAAAAGCCCCTTTCACCCACACTTGAATTTATGTTAATGAGGTGACTTTGGGCAAGGATGGGGGGCTGATTGTGGGGGAGAGGGTGTGAGGGTGACCAACTACGTGATTAGATGGTTGGAACTTTCATCCTTACCTTCTGACCTCCGGGGACAGGAGAAAGGCTGGAAGTTGAATCAAGTAGCCATGACCGATGATTTAATCAATCAGGCTTCTATAATGAAGCCTCGGTAAAAACCCAGAAGGGTGGGATTTGGAGAGCTTCTAGGTTGGTGAACAAGACTGCATCCATATGCTGGGAAGGTGGTGCACCCCACACTCCATGGGGACAAAAAGCAGCTCCTATTCTCAGGACCTTTCTGGACTTCACCCTATGCATCTCTTCATCTGGATATTCAAATCCTTTGTAATAAACCAGTAAGCTAGTACATAAACTATTTTCCTGAATTTTGAGAGCTGCTCTAGCAAATTAATCTAACCTAAGGAGGGGTCATGGTTACTTCTGACTTAAAGCCAGTTGGTCAGAAGTACAGGTCACAATTTGGGCTTGAAATTGGCATCTGAAAGGGTGATGGTGGTGGAAGTGGTGGTGCATGGCAGTCTGCCAGGACTGAACACTTAACCTGTGCTGTTTGATGCTGTCTCCAGGTAGACAGTGTCAGAATTGAGTTAGATTATTGGACCTGCAGCTGGTGTGGAAGAATTGCTTGATATGTGGAAAACTCCATGTGTCAGAAATGAAGTCATGTTGTACTAGAAGATTGAGAGTAGAGGCTACACTTGGGGGGTGGGGGTGGGGGGTTCTCCTAATAGTCCCTAGTCTGAACCATAAAGTTTTTAGTTTTACCAACTAGAGTGCCAACATCCTTCCATGAGAATTGTAGTCTGGAGTCACTTCCATCAAAACTTTTTTTCCTACTCTCATTCACAAAGACCTTTAAAGTTTCATGTTTAATACAGAGCCCTATAGTAGTGAGTTTCTAGGTGAGTCCCACAACCAAAGAAAAGACCTTTTGTGTTCTGCAGTAACACTTAACTTGTATCTAACATCAACAATTTTTACCTTGTATCGCCTCTATTGTGATTGTTAAATATTCAACGATAACATATTAAGTACATGTCAATATTAATATTCCTCATTTTAAGAATGTAACCCTCTAGAGGAGATGGATGGTGTATGTGGTTTTTATGTCTCTTGATGTGTATCTGAATTATCATTTGAGGACATTGAGCACAGTTGGGGGTAGACCCTGAGTTTCTGACATTCAGTTCTATCTTTGCCTAGTTACATTGTCTGTCTGATTTATTTTTATTTTAATAGAAATGACTTGGAGTAGAACTAGAAAGTGAACACTGAGAAATTGCTCTTGAGAAATGAAGTTTTTTCCCCCCAGAAACCATAAAATCTTATTAATTCTGACAAGACTACCCTGGAATTGAAGTAGCCTTTTCCTGGCCACTCCACACTGGCGCTCTCTACCTTTACTGAACTCGTGCGTTCCGAGTTTTAGTGCTTGAGCACAAACCACCTCACTCTGTTCTATTGCTTTTGCATTTAAGTGTCTGGTTTTCTCAAGCAGGTTTCAATATTGCTGAAGATGGAAACTCTTATATTGACATTCTCTTTGTCCCCTTCTTGTCACTGTCTAAGGGCATCCAGGTCTGTTAAGACTTGATTATGAGTGAAATGAATTAATGAGGAGAGGAGGTATAATAAAAAGAAGTACATGATAGGAAAGAGGAGCCCACAGCCCCCTCCCCGTTCTGTTTCTTTCTTTAGGTTTGAGAGCTTTCTTTTGTCCCATCGTCCCCTTGGAAATTTCACACAATCCGTCTCGCTCTCTTCAGGCACTCCTCTTACACATCTTTTATCACCTGCTCTAACTTTTCTACCCTGCACCAGCTAGAACTATCACCCTGAATGAAGCTCTGACAAAGATGATTTTGTATATGTAGTTCTTTCTTGATAGCCAGTTTCCTTAAAAGAAGTAAGTTTCATTACTCAGCACTGGCTTTAGGCTTGCTAAGTGGGGTGCCTAAACTGGGCCCTACAATCTAGAGGGCTCTACTTGGGCCCTCCTCCATGGGTTTGCCCCGTCTCTGAGGAGAAGAGTCTGGGGGCCAATGGGGACATGCCTATTCAGAACCTGCACTCCCTCTTGTGTATCACTACGCCAGAATGCCCGTTTAAAGATCCCCATGCTTACTCTTGCCCTGAGGGCCTGCATGGTCATCTTCCCCAAGTCTATACTCTCAAAGGCAGATGGTGACATCAGCATGAGCACATAGACCCAAAGAGTAGCCAAAGGGTGACTGTGGGGGCTTGGGGCAGACCTGAGGTGCAGATGAGGGCATCCACACACAAGTGTGCAAATTTGCCACATGGAGTGGGGAAATGTCAAGGGAAAGAAGAGAAGGGAGCGGGCCCCAGGCTTCTCCATGGTGCTGTGTTTTTGCTCAAAACCTCCTAGAATTGTATACTCATACCTGGGTTTCCAGGTTGTTATGAAGACAGTGTGAGACGTGAGCCTCCATGGATACTCTTGCCCCAATCCTGCAAATGTTGGGGAAGAATCTATCAGTAATCCTAAAATTCTGTTTTTCTTTTTCCCCTTTTATCTGCCTGTGCTTTTCTTCTTGTTAAATGGCTGTCACAAACACTGCTCCTGGAAAGTAATGAGACGACACTGTCAGCTAGGCTTTTCTTCAGTGAGATGTGTCAGTACCTCAGGTGTCTGTAAAGTCTGTACTTAGACAAACTATCTTTATACTTCGCTCCAGGATCACTTAGGAAAATAATGAACACTTGTATGGCTTCTATTGGTAATCTGATCATTTATGAACTGTGATCAAGGGGGAAGAAATGATTTCTTCAGTGAAACTATTTTAGAATTCTAGGGGGTTTGAGTTAATTGACACTTAAATTTTTTTCATTGAAGTATAGTTAATTTACAGTATTGTGAACTGGCATTTTGTATGTGTGTTAAAGAGTGAGTTTTTAGCATTGTGTAAAAGGAATTTTACCCATGATACTTAAAAAGATGTAAGAAATGATAGCTTAAGCAGGGAGAAAGTAAAAGACAAAGCAGGAAGTGCCATCTAATAAAAATGGCTTAGAGATAAAGCTTTCCACTCACCTTGAGTGGAAAGCAGTGTCACAGATTTATGAAAAATCTCACAGGTCTGATGTTAGGTCCAGCAATACGTAAGCAATTATGTGTGTTCCTGTTCGGTAGTTCTTACAAAGTTAGTCTCACTCAATTGAATTTTTATTATTATTTTGTCCCCGACTTCAACTTGTAGAAGAGAGGAAGTTTTTCCTCTTCTTTCCAGTGCATCAGTTTTTCCCCCTAGGACGTTTTGTTCTCGGAAAATGTTTTATGGCATTATTGGGTTCTTTGACTCTCAAGTGGAAAGCATTGTCATTGGTTCATCATCTTTGTCTTGTCAGATGATTCATTCATCTTGACATTTTGCAGAAGACGTCAAAGGTGTGTCTTCTATTTGTAATAGTAAATTGCAGTTGTTCTCATAATTTTCAATGGAGTTTGAATAGGATGCAGAAAATTACTAGATGTGTTTTGGGCACTTGTGAGCTGAATAATGCAGTGTCAACAAGTTGGGCTTTTTGTTGTGTTCAATGAGGAAAAGCACTCTGAAAATAATAGTACTTTATTTGCTTAGAACATGAATAGATAGTCTTCATGGGGTTGGTTTTAATTTCTATCTGTCTTTGAGCTTTCCATGATAGGCCCGCCCACCAAGTGGTTCCGGCTTTGCTTCACCCCTGCCTACAACTCAGCATGGACCTCCTCATAAAACAGCATTTAAATTAGAACAGCGATCTAGAGAAAGCTGTGTTACACATATAAAATATTTATAGCAGTATTGTTTGTTTCAACAAAAAATTGGGACTAGCCTAAAAAATCATCAGTAGGAAAAAAATACATTATGGTCAAGTCATACAGTGGAATACTAGACAACACTGAGATGGGAATAACTAAACCTACATGCGCTAATGTGGTTGGATCTCAAAAGCACATGGGAAAAAGGCAATTTGCAAAGGGAGGCTCACAGTACATGTGGCTGGCATTGCTCCTGTTCCCCAACATCTTAAGTCCTCACTCCTACGGGGAACATGGCAGAATTTTATTTCCCTGTTGTCTTGAAGTTAGGTATGGCCACGTGACCTGCTTTGGCTAATTAAATCTGAGCAGCAGTGACGTCCATCACTTTGTGGGAGCATTTAACAAGGACCCCGGGTAGTAGCCTGGACCTGCAGCTGACGGGGAGGAAGTGAGAAAAGAACCTTTGTTGTTTGAAGACAGTGAGATTGCTCTACTGTGCGTTGGGGAAGCTGGCATGTTTACCTACCAACTTCTATTCCTCATTGGTTGAAGATGTTAAATCCCTGTCACGTCCAGGCTGCCTAAGCTCCAGCACTGGATAAGCCCTGAGGCATAGAAATGGAGGACCTTGGGTGGTTTAAGTGAGAAGCTGCCACTTAATACGAATTGTCTGTTTCTCTGGCTAAAGTCAGAGGCGGACCCAGGGACCACGGAGTGGCCTCTGCTATGGATCAGACTGTCAGATATGCACACATGCTAGTTATTGGTGCCAAAGATCCTTTTTTTTTTTTTTCCCTGCGTTGTTAACACTTTGGGGGGAAGTAGTTACCGTATTTTGGAAATGTCAGGAAAAGAATGGCAGGTGACCATGCAGGAACAAAATTGTGTAGGTGAAAGAGGAGAAAGAAAATCACAGAAAGAAGGAGAGCGAGGGCTGTAGACAGTGGTGGTGGGAAGAGAGTGGAGAGGGGAGGGTGTGGGTTCTCATTTCCCGGGTATAGTTTTTTCCAGCTACCAATTAGGAGATGAGTTGTTTCTTCTTGAGCACTTTGCCTGCATTTTTGTGTTGATGTCTCCAGGTGAATTATAAGTTGTATACAGCCCCTAGCATCAGAAGAGTTCTCATAAACTCTGCAGTGAAGCCAAGTGGGTCAGCGTTCCTTTCTCTTAAGTTAAACTTGATCCCAAACCATTGGAGCCAGATATCTTTTGGACTTCCTAGTTTTTTAGAGTTTAGAAGAGTAGTATGGTTCAGGTATTTTATATTAGCTAACACTCCAGGAGAGTCTGGGATCGCACCACCTAATCAAAAGCATTTATGCCTGAAATGTAGAAATGTTCACACCAAGTGGGATAAATAGAGACTATAATTATCCTCTTATCAGTTTAGACCAGGTTCTGCTGGCAGGTGAGTTGAGGGTGGATAACATTTAGCCGGCAGTAAAGTTATAAGGAATACATTTGTTTTCAAGGCCTAATGGATTTTGCATTTGTGGATAAGGAAATACAGACCTACATTAAATTACTCTAAGGTTACTATAAGGAATAAATGAACTAAGAACTATCGTGTGGTGGCTAGCCTCCAAGATGGCCCTTAATGGATCCTCATCTCCACACCAAATAAGGTTGATCTGTGTGTATCCAAGAGAATATTGTGGAAATGACTAAGTGTGACTCCTAAGGCCAGGTCATAGAAGAAATGTTAACTTCTGCCTTGCCCTTCCTCCTGGATCACTAGCTCTGGGGAAGCCAGCCATCAGATCATGAGGATTGATTCTTGAACAATCAGGCATGTGAATGAGGAACTTGGGAAGCAGATCATCCAGCCCTAGTTAAGTCTTCTGATGACTGCAGCCCTGACCCACATCCTAATGAAAGACCTTGAACCAGAACCACTGAGCTAAGCTGCACCCAGATTTCTGACCCACAGAAACTGTGTAACATACTCAAGTTTATTGTTTGACTCTCCTAAGTTTTTTATACAGCAGTAGATAAGTAATAGAGATTTTGATATCTGGAAGTAGAGTGCTCCAGTAACAAAACGTAAACGTGGGAGTGGCTTTGGAGCTAGGCAATGGGTGGAAACTGGCAGGTCTCGGAGGGAGTGTTAGTGAAATCCAGGCATGTGAGTGAAGTACAGGCAGACCTTGGAGATACAGCAGGTTTGGTTCCAGATCACCACATAAAGCGAATGTGGCAATAAAGTGAGGTGAGTCATGTGAATTTTTTTGGTCCTAGAGCATATGAAAGTTATATTCACACTCTACTGTCGTCTATTAAGTGTGCAGTAGCCTTATGTCTAAAAAAATGTACATACCTTAATTAAAAAATACTTTACTGCTAAAAAATGCTATCATCTGAGCCTTCAATGAGTCGTAATCTTTTTGCTGGTAGAGGGGGTTGCCTCAGTGTTGGTGGCTGATAACTGACCAAAGTGGTGGTTGCTGAAGGTTGGAGTGGCAATTTCTTAAAACAAGACAGCAATGAAGTTTGCCACATCGATAAACTCTTCCCTTCACTTGAACCCTTAGAGGGCTTTGTAGGGTTATTAATTGCCCTAATTTCCATATTGCTGTGAATCAGGGAATAGGGAGGCTCAAGGAGAGGGAGAGACTGGGGAATGGCTGGCTGGTGGAGCAGTCAGAACACACACAACATTTATTAAGTTCGCCATCTTATATGGGCATGGTTTGTGGTGCCCCCAAACAATGACAATAGTAACATCAAAGATCACTGATTACAGATCATCATAACAAACATCATAATAGTGAAAAAGTTTGAAATATTGTGAGAATTACCAAAAAGTGACAGACGTGAAGTGAGAACATGCTGTTGGAAAAATGGCACCGATAGATTTGCTCAGTGCAGGCTTGCTACAAACCTTCAGTTTGCTTAAAAAACAAACAAACAAACAAAACATAGTATCTGCAAAGTGGAGTAAAGCAAAGTACAAAAAAATGAGGTATGCCTGTACTTTAGAAGCAGGTCCTCCAGCCCCAGCTGACATCCTGACCACAAATCGATGAGAGACTTGAAGTACAAACCACGCAACTAAGACATCGGAATTCCTGACCCACAGAAACCGTGTGTAATCATAGACAATAATGCCTGTTTTCGGTGGCAAAATTTGGGAGTAATTTGTTATGCAACAATAGATGATCGATATATGCAGTGAGAAGTTAGATCAAAGATGTATAAACTGATACTTAGGAATCATAGATCTCGTGGTAATTCTCCAATAGCTATAAATGGCAGTAACTGAATTTTTACTTTCTGTTGTCAAGGAAATCTTTGCCACATGTTTGCTTACAATATGGATAGTTTTGTAAAACTCAGACTTATTATTTATAGTACTTAGATTAAAAATTATTGAAGTTTATTCTCCTATTAGTGACATGAGAGTCAGCCTACAAAAGCTGGTCTCTCTACTTAAGAGAGAGCTATTCTATTTTCAAAATGACTGTCACCCTCTGCAGAGACATTAGTCTCCTTTCTCTTAAAGATCAGAAACAGAAAACTCAAGCAAACAAACAATAACTCTGTATTCTCAAGATAAATCAAATGAAAAAAGCTTTTTTTGCAATCAAGTATTAATTCACTCAATTAACTCCTCCATTCCTGATAGAAAGTCCATGCTATGAAAGAGCTTTCGTTACTAAGGCTTTACAGGGTTGGGGTTTTAGTAGGTATGCTAAGACCCTGGAATACACGGGGCAAGCAGACTTGTTCAAAAGAGCCACAAAATAAATATTTCGGGTTTTGTGGGTGGTACACTTTCTGTTGCAACTATTCAACTTGGCTGTTGTAGTGCAACAGCAGCCCTAGACAATATGTAAATGAATGAGCATGCCTATGTTCCAGTAAAACTTAATTTAAGAAAGCAGATGGCAGGCTAGATTTTTACCCATGGGCCTTAGTTTGACAACCCTGTCATATATGTTAATTTTTTTAATACAGAGCAGTTAATAGTTCTTCCTACTTGATTTATTAATTTCAAAAGATGTCTTATACACATCCCATGATATATTTAGGGGTACTCTAATTATGTCATAATGATGATACCCTTGCAAAGTGTGTTTGAACAAATCACTAGAGGGATGGTTTCATACTTAGACCAGAAACAGTGATGCTGGGCACTTAACGAACAAGAAGGTCCCTTCACGTTCCGTTATTTATCATTGAACTGAAAGGACAATTCTCAATGGCCCAGACTTTTGAAGCATTGAAATAAATTCATGAACCATCTTTTACCTTTCTCCAAACCCAATAAGCCTAGACTTAACAATTGTTTTTGTTTCTCTAAAGAACATTATTTGTCAAACTATCAGTTGGTTGAAGATAATTACTCATATTCATGTAGCATTTTTCATGTTTACAAAGTGATTTTATGTAAATGCACTGAGACACTACATTTTTACATCCTTTTCCCCTATCAAGGGGTTATAGATTTGGATAAACTAATATAAATAGAGAAGAGGAATAAAAACTGCCCACTCAATGTTGTTTTTATCTGCTTAGGAGTATTTATAGTAATGCTGGTGCTTTCTGGCTCGAAAGCAAAAGAACAGGTCTGCTTAGGGCAAAGCCACCGAGTCTCTGACCTGTCACTCTCTCAAGTCACTCCGCCCTAAGTAGGATTCAACTTCTGACCTGTGAAAAAGAGGCCTTGAAGTTTCTAATGAAAGTTATTTTCAGTGGCATCCAATTTAGTTGCTGCCAAACTAAGCCCAAGCAGAGAATTGGATAAAATGTGTTAAGGACACCCACCAATAAAAGGGTAAACAAAATACAGGGACGGAGGGGTTTTTAAGCTGGTTAGTCATGGAAGACCAAAGCCAAGAGCTAAATTCAGATATACAATAGATACAAAACCACAGATTTTTAAGGACAAACTTTGTATGTACTACTTTTCCTTCCAGTCATCTTAAAATACACACACATTTGTAATGAAATACACACCCATATACATATATACATACATAAATGAATAGTTGGAAATATGACCGAGTAGTTAGAGAATAAAATCCAGCATGTAATGGTTTGCTCCTGTGGAGAAGAGTATAAAAATTCATTTATTGAAACACTTGGATGAATCAGGAAGGTTATGACCGATTTTGATGTCTTTTTCTGCCTGCATCACTGGCTAGATTAGGGAGTGATGCTGCCAGCCCAGAACTTGGGTAGCCAGCTCCATGAGCCAGGGAATGGAAATCTAGAGAGAAAATCTCATAGCAGGGAATCACCTTAAGAAGTTGAAGGGCTCTCATAGTCCCTTTGCTTTATCAAATGTCAGAAAAATGATGGTATAAAGTTATTTCCTTCCCAACATAGAAATTGGATGGTTTCTAGTTATTGGCTTCTGCTAGTAAGAAAGGAAAACATGTCCTTTGATGGCCAGCATGCATAAGAGGTAAAAATAGTGCAAAGCTAGCTGTAAGGAAAGGAAGTGGGCTGAAAACTTAGTGCTGATGTTCTGATACAGACCAGGAAAAGCTGGGAAAGAAGACCCCAGGAACAGACTGGGTACTAATACGATGGGAAACCTGTAGTGAGTGGGAATAGGAGGCCAATAGGAGAGGCCAACTAGTGCCAAAGTAACAGTCAGAAATTACTTTCTGTGTTAGTAGAAGAATACTGAGACTGGGTATGTGGCCAGCAAGTGGGAACAAACGAAAAAAGAAAAAAAAATGAAGAGCACATAAATAGGAGGATTGAGAAGAGCAATTGCCAATATATTGGCTATATTTCAGTGGATTGTTTTTTATATGAAACAAATATTTTTGCAAAAGCTTACTGCAAAAATGTTCCATTTTCCTCCTGGCTATTATGAGAACATTCACAGAGATTTAGTGAGAGCGCTAATAATAACTCAGATTTATTGAGCACTTAACATGTGGCAAGTAAGCTGATTTATATGTATTAACTCGTATTCTAATCACAGCATGTCTAGGGCAGGTTTGTTATTTTCTTTATCTTACAAATAAACTGAGGGGCAGAGAGATGAAATAACTCCTCCAGAGCTATTTTTGAAACCAGGTATCCTGGCTTCAGAGACGTCATACTTAACTGTGAACTTAGACTTTACTTTGGCTCTTTGGAACTTTGTTTAGAGTGCAGAATTGCTATATTTCAACTTTTGTTTCAAATGGCAGGGTGAACATGCATTTTTTTTTGTTGTTCCCCTGAAATCCCTATAAAATGAGAGTGAAGACATAAAAATAAGATAAAACCACAAGGACAAAGAGATTAGCATAGACGATGAATACAGCAACATGGCGGCATCTGGAAAGCGGGATGACTGGTTAACTGACTTAGTAGGTCTGAGAGCCGAATGGAACCCTTACCTGACGGGGGTGGGGGTGGGGGGAAGTTGAAAATCAGCTTCACACCTGTGGATTCCCAAAGGTCTCATGGAATGGTGACACCTCTGAAAGTGAAGGGTGAAGGAGAGGTTGAAAATTAGAGCTTTGGATGCAATTCTGTTCGAGAAGCAGTTAGACCCCCCAAATCCCCTCTTCCACCCTGGTAGGAATTTGAAGTTTTGTTATTCAGGAGAGGTAACACAGAGGGCCTGAGCCAGGGGTTGCGGGTTGCTACATTGTCTAGTGCACCATTACCAAGAAGGGAAATTTAAGAGTTTATTCTCAATAGAACAACCAGACTCATCCTGAGAAAGTGACTTCTCATATAACTGGGAATAAGAATTGAAGTTCTTAGGAAGATTGACACGGTCCTAGGTGATCTACCCATCTCTCCTGCTGGAGAATTGCCTCTCTAAACTTTTCTGCCCCTCACCCATTCCGCTCCATTCACACTGGACTTCGTGCTGTTCCTCAAACATGGGGACCATTTCTTCTTTATGATTTTGACTCTCTTTTCTGTGCCTGGAATGCCCTTCCCCCAGAGATCTGTAAGCCCCACTCCCTTACTTTCCTAAGATATTTAATCAGATTTTACTTTTTCAAGGAGACCATTCCAGACCAACAGATCTAAAATTACAACCTTTCCCCAGTCCTTACTCTCCTTTCTTCTTGCTTTAGTCTTTATTTTTTAAAAAAATTTACTTGATTTACAATATTGATATTGTGTTAGTTTCAGGTGTAGAGCTTCAGATTATTTTCCATCATAGATTATGACAAGATATTGAATCTACTTCTATGTGCTAGTTCTAGTAAATCCTTGTTGTTTAACTGTTTTATATATAGTGGTATGTATCTATTACTCTCATCCTCTCAATTTATCCCTCTTCCTCCCCTTTCCCCTTTGGTAACCATAAGCTTGTTTTCTATGTCAGTGAGTCTGTTTCTGTTTTATAAGTTGATTTGTATTCTTTTTTCTGATTCCACATGTAAGTAACATCATACAGTAGCTGCCTTTCTATGCTGACTTCACTTACTGTGATAATCTCTAGGTCCGTCCATATTGCTACAAATGATAGCGTTTAATTCTTTTTTATGGCTGAGTAGTATTTCATTGCATATGTATTTCACATCTTCTTTATCCATTCATCTGTCGATGGACATTTAGGTTGCTTCCATGTCTTGGCTATTATAAATAGTGTCACTATGAACATTGAGGTGCATGTAGCTTTTCAAATTAGAATTTTCTCTTTTGGGAATACATGCTTGGGAGTCAGCTTGCTGGATCATATGGTAACTCTATTTTTAGTTTTTTAGGGAACCTCTGGACTATTTTCCATAGCAGCTGCACCAATTTACATTTCTACCAACAGTGTAGGAGGGTTCTGTTTTCCCCACACCCTCTCCAGCATTTATTGTTTGTGAACTTTTTAATGATGGCCACTCAGATCGGTGTGAGGTGATACCCCATGGTAGTTTCGATTTGCATTTCTTTAATAATTAGCGATGTGGAGCATCTTTTCATGTGCCTGTTGGCCATCTATATGTCGTCTTTGGAGAAGTGTCTATTTAGGTCTTCTGCCCATTTTTAGACTGGGTTGTTTGGTTTTTTTGATATTGAGTTGCATGAGTTGTCTGTATGTTTTGGAAATTAAGCCCTTGTTGGTTGCATCGTTTGTGAATATTTTCTCCCAGTCCATAGGTTGTGTTTTCATTTTGTTCATGGTTTCCTTTGTTGGGCAAAAGCTTATAAGTTTCATTAGGTCCTGTTTGTTTATTTTTTATTTTATTTCTTTTGCCTTGGGAGACTGAACTAAGAAAATATTACTGTGCTTTATGACCAAGAATGTTTTGCCTATGTTCTCTTCTAGGAGTTTTATGGTATCATGTCTTATATTTTAAGTCTTTAAGCCATTTTGAGTTTATTTTTGTTTATGGTGTGAGGGGGTGTTTTAATTTCATTGATTTATATGAAGGTATCCAGCTTTCCCAACACCACTTGCTGAAGAGACCATCTTTTCTCCATTGTATATTCTTGCTTCCTTTGTCAAAGATTAATTGACTGTAGTTGTGTGAGTTTATTTCTGGGCTCTCTGTTCTGTTCCATTGATCTATATGTCGATGTTCTTGTGCCATCTTCTTGCTTTATTCTTCAATTTAGCATCCTATTCAATCTCCCTGTGCCTTAATTTCCTTACATGTAAAAGAAGGAAAATAACATAAGCTACTTTCTTTATCTTGTTCACTGTTTGTCTAGTATCCTGTACATCTTACTCATTCTGTTTATTTGTCTAGGGTAATAAGATCTAGAAAGAATAGATTGTCAGCTCCACAAGGCAGGGATTTTTGCATCTTGTTTGTTTAACTACCATGTCCCCAGCAATTAGAATAGTGCCTGACACATAGTAATGAAACAATAACTGTTGACATGTAAATAAAAGGATGCCAAGGTTAAAGTTGAGGAAATCTTTAGGAAAGCAGGCCAAAAAGATTAAGTGAAGGAAATTGGGAGATAAAGCAATAAGAAAATTTCATATCCAATCTGCAAGGTCCATTATCCAAATAAGAGTTCTGAAGGAGCGAATGGAGACTAGAGAGGGTATACATTAGCTAAGGAACTTGAAAAAAAAGTCTCAGGGCATAAGTTTCCAGTAAGTGGCTTACCTAAGTCAGTGGTTGAAGTTAGATTGACATCAAAGAACATTTTAGAACACAGAGACAAAGAGAGATTTCTAAAAGTATGTTGAGAGGAAAAAAAATTATTTACAAAGGATCGGTAACCGTAATGTCCTCAGCTTTCAACAGCAATACTGGAAGCTAGAAGTCATGCCTTCAAACTTTAGAGGTGTAAAACAATTAGTAAATAGAAACCTCAATTCAGTAGAGGTGGGGGACCAGAAAGGGGAACTCTCATGCCCTGCGACCATAGCAGAACTCAGTGGAAAGAAGGAAGACGCCTCTTCTTTCCTGGCAGGGACTCAGTCAGTGAAAAGCCACGGACTCTTTGTTCACTAGAGCCACCCCAACAACTTCCTTTTCCTCTATGAAAGCATCCTCCTTGCTTTGCCATGTGGGGACTTGCACGTGGCTCACCCTGTTGGCAGACCCTGAATTGCTATTCTCTGCTGACCCTGAATAAATCCATCTTTGCTGTAGAAGTATCTGGCAATACCTATTTGTTGTAAGTCTACAGAGGGAAAGGCAGTGTAAACCTGAAATTCACCAAACTGTCAATTAAATGTGAGTCCATTAAAAAGATACTTTCAGACAGCCTGGGCCTCGTAATGTTTACTTCTCATGCAGCCTTTCTCAGAAAGCTGGGAGACAAGACTTCACAGTGTAAGGGATGAGACATAGAAAGTGGAATATATCTGAGATCCAACCCGAGACAGCTGAAGAGAAGCCAACGGGCACAGCCATACAGTATGCCTGGAGAGCATCCAGTCCAGACTGGGAGAGTCGGAAGCTTCTAGAACCATGTGTCCAAGTAAAGGAAACTGATAAATAGCTGAAGTGATTGACCATCTTGAGAGGAGTTTTACACAGCTAAGGGAGAGTCTGGGGGATAAACTGATAATTAGGATATAGGAAACTAAGAAAAGGAGCAAAACAATGAACTCCAAGGAGAAACAAGTTGTGCAAGAAAGGAAACGTAACCGTAATGCAGTCTGTGATTCAGCTGTGAAAATCATTTACAAGTCAAAGTCATGCAAATACTGCTTATTGGTACAACCAAAATTATGCTCTAGAAGTGTTGCTGTGATTGCATCTGGGAGGAGGCAGGGTGCGAATCACCCAAATCCTTAGCTGTCGTAGTGGTATCTCAGTAAATAACATCTCAAATGAAGAAAATATCTAGAAATAGCCAAATAAGCATATTATTTAGGCTTATAGAGTTAATTTCTTATAAAACCCAGCTCCAGTTATCAAGTGATTGTCTCTATGTCCTGTGAAATGGAGGAGGACGAGAGGACTACTGTTCATTTGTAATATGACTTTGAGCACCGTACGCTCCAAGGAACTATATGATGGACGATCTCAATAAGCAGCAAGACAATGTAAGCAACTTCAATAAATATAAAGAAAAATCTATTATGTATCTCATTTAATTTTGAAATAAAGGATACTTAATAATCTGACATGTCACAAGACCCCTTTGGACTCCAAACAAGCCTGTTCATGCCCATGACACTGTCACCTCAGAGAGGTGCACTTTGAAAGGCTTCCCACCCTTTCTGCATTGTTCTCTAGAAGGAACTCAGATAAAGCCAGCAGCTCTAAACTCTGGGATCTTGGTTCTGGTCCTCTTTTCACATGACTTAAGGGCAATATTAGGCAGATTGCTATTAGCTTCTAGTCTGCTTTTTCTCCTTTTTAAAGATCACCTACTTGAAAACACTGAAATGTCTAGAAATCAAAACTGAAGAAGAAATTGGGAGTCCTAGTGGGTGGTAAATATTTTGAAAGGTTGAGAAGGAATGCAGACACCGTCCTCCCATTATGAATTATATTTTACATGAAGCAGTGTGTGAGTTCTGTCTTTTAGGTAGCTTATAAGTGTACTCACTATGGAAATAGCTAGGCTCTAATGACCATGACAATTTTTAGGCTTTGGATTGAAAGCATAATACAAATATCACCAATGCTATTGACTGCAGAAAAGTGTCATGGTTAGTACTGAATTGAGGCTCGATTATTTTTTCTTTAAATTTTCCAAGATTTATATGAATTTATTTTCCATTTCTTTTGTCTAGCTGAATTTAAAATGAAGCTAACACAAACTCTTTGTTTTAAAATATGCTACTGAAGTATCTTATCTCATGCTGGTCTGAGTTATTTTTCAAGGACCCCAGGAGTTGACGGAAGGCACTATGATTGAGACATACATGAAATTTTATGGAAACATTTTAAGTACATTTCTGACTACATTTATTCTGAATTATTCACCATTAATTTCCCCCAAGCCAATTTCACTGTGACATGACACACACACATTCTTTGTGGCCTACACGTTCTTTCATAATAGGTAGTTTGGGTTGATGTTGCCGTCCCATATTTAACTTTACCTTGGTCTCTTAATCTAGCTGCAGTGATGAATCTGTAATTAAAATAACCTTTCAGTTTAATTTGAGCAGTTAAAGTGGTACCCTGAATTTAATATTTACACTCCATCTACTTGATGTAGTTCACAAATTAGAACACCGTGAAAGGTAGGACACAGAAGGTTAAAACAATATTACTGAAGAAAGCAGAAGAGGTAAATAATGTCAAGCACCAGAAATGAGCAGATTATAATACATGGGAGAAAGCTTATTTCTCAAGTTTCTCAAAGTGAAGGCTCTAGAGGAAACCATTTATTTGGTAATGCTTTTGTTGGTTTTTTGACAGCCCAGTGCCCACACATAAATTGAATGGAGATGAAACATTTCCTTAAGCTAAACCGGTGCTCCTGGCGGTCAGGACAAAAAGGAGCGTGCAGAAGTTTATTGTGTATAAATGACGTTAAGTTCACCCAGAGCCAATATCTTGAATTATGTTTATAGGACTAAGGTAGAAATTCTGTTTAACAAGATGATTCCCATTTCTCCTCCCAATAAAAGGCAGAAGGGGAGAGTCATACAGTAGAAGCATTTTGAGGTAGGGTGATGGAAGGAGGGGAATTTAAGTGAATGTGATACAAGTATGATCACCATGAGCGAAATTATCCAGTTGTGGTTAATAACAGGTTACTAACCATGAAGGCAAGTCTAGGTATTGGTGTTTTGTTTTGGACAGAGCTATAGAATGATAGAAGCTTAAGTCTAGGTCAGAACATGAGGTCTGAAAATTGTGTGTGTGTGTGTGTGTGTGTACACATCTGATAATGGCAGATGATGAAGGCGGAGGAGAACAGACCCATGAGTATTAATGTTTAATTAGTCAAAATATCAAGTTCAAGAACTGCTGAGATTTTGATCTTCAGGGCCAGGACTTGCAGGCACTGAGATGGATTATTAAACTTGCTTTCCACACCTTGGGCCTGGTTTTCTTCTATTAAGCAGAATTCCTTTGAGCATTTTAATGTCTGAGACCCAGATGAGACAAAGAAGAGCTGGGAGAGCAGAGACAGCAGACAGGAACAAGTTTTCTGGGAAGTGGGAAAAAGAGTCGGAGTGGGGCCAACAGGGAAAAATCTTGATTTTGAGTCACTGGGATCCTCAGGTCAGCACTCTTATGTCCGCACCCCTCCTCCCCTGCATAGTGGGATTGGTCCCAGGGTCAGGCATGGGTGAATGGACACAGGTGGCCTTTGAGAGGCTCAGTGATGGAGGTTAGATGTGAGGGTCAAGGTGAGGAAACAGCCTTTGCTGTCATAGTCCTCAACAGATATTACCCTCTGGATCTTGTCTTTTTTAAAATTGAAGTCTAGTCAGTTTACAGTGTTATGTCAATTTCTGGTGTACAGCATTGGACTTTATCTTTAAGGCACTAACAATTGGACTTTTCCCATATGCTTTAACTCTTTATATGTTTATATATCTGTCTGCATTTTGGCTGGGTTACCCAAGAATTTGCTCTTCAGGGAGATAAGCTATAGTACCTCTCATACCCTAGTTATTCTTTGTATTTCCTAGGCTTTCCTAACCATTGTGGGGGTCTGTGATGGTTAGTTTTATGTGTGAACTTGACTTATGTGCCCAGACATTATTTCTCAGTGTGTCTGTGAGGGTGTTTCCAGAAATTATTAGCATTTAAATTGATAGAATGAGCAAAGAAGATTCCCTCACCAGGGCAAGTATGGGCATCATCTCATCCATTGAGGACCTAAAGACAACAAAAAGGTGGAGGAAGGGCCAATTTGCCCTCTCTGCTTGAGCTGGGACATCCAACTTCTCCTGCCCTTGAACATCAGTGCTCCTGCTTCTCAGGCCTTCGAATTTGGCCTGTGACTATCCATCCAGCTTTCCTGGGCCTCCAGCTTGGAGACAGGAAGCTTGTCTCAGCATCTGCTCTGTAATCACTTGAGCCAGTTCGTCATAGTAAATCTCCTTCTGTATATCTCTATGTATCCTATTTCTCTGAAGAACCCTAATACAAGGTCTTTTAAAATATTTCCTTTTTTTTTTTTGTGGGGAAGAATTACATGTGCATTTGTGGAAACTGTCACAACATAAAGTGTGAAATTAACTAAATGAAAATTTGCAGGAACACAGTATTAATTTATTCCCCAGATAATACTCTGTATTTATTATCTGCTGGAGATAAAGTAGTGACCAAGACAGGCAGGGTTTCTGCCCTCATGGTGGTTACAATCTTAGGAAATCTTTGGGTAGAATAAGGGCCAAGGCTTTAGGTGGAGATGAGACGAAGTCTGTCTATGAAGAGAGCAGTATTAAGAGGTTTAGTACACACTACGCGCCAGCTGATAGAGCTGGAATAATTGCAGGGGGAGGAAAAGATGACTTCAGGTAGGAGAGCTGTGTTGACAGAAGCACAAACACAGGCTGTGATGAGGAGTGGACTGATTTGTCTGGTGTCTAGGGCTTATATATAGGAATAGTGGGAGACAACATTTGAGAGGTAGAGATGGAGCCACTGACAAGTTGTGAACAGGGAGTAAAATTGGCATTAGCCCAGCTGAGATGGAAATTAAGTCAGGAAGTAGGGATGCTGAAAAAGACCAGGGACAGACTGAAGGCGATGCCAGTGGGAATGCAAAGCTAGTGAGACATGTAAGACGTTTGAAAGGAAGACTCAGTAGGCTTTGGACTAGTGACTGTGAGGCCAGAAGGAGAGAGAGGAATCAAGCAAGGATTACACCAGCATGTCCAACCTCAGTTGTAATGAAGTGATGTTGGTACAAATGGAGAAGTTCAGTTGGGAGGTAGTTTGGGAGGGTCATTGATGAGATATAATTTAGATATACACAGCCAGGGAATTTGGGAATAGAAGAATTTAAATGTATTCCAGCTTCACTTTCCCCTCCAATTTTCCTTATCAGCATTTTCACATATACAGAGAAGTTGAAAGACTACTACAGTTAACATCTATATATCCCATACATCTAGACTGTAGATCCAACAGTCTCCATTTTGCCTTATTAGTTTTTTTTTTTATTGAAGTATAGTCAGTTGCAGTGTGTCAATTTCTGGTGTACAGCATAATGTTTCAGTTATATACATACATAAACATATTTGTTTTCATATTCTTTTTCATTATAGGTGACTACAAGTTTTGAATATAGTTCCCTGTGCTATACAGAAGAAATTTGTTTTTTATCTGTTTTATATATAGTAGATAATATTTGTAAATCTCAAACTCCCAATTTATCCCTTCTCACCCCTTTTCCCCCTAGTAACCATAAGATTGTTTACTATGTCTGTGAGTCTGTTACTGTTTTGTAAATGAGTTCATTTCGTGTCTCTCTTTCTTTCTTTTTTAGATGCCACACATGAGTGATATCATATGATGTTTTTCTTTCTCTTTCTGGCTTACTTCACTTAGAATGATGATCTCCAGGTCCATCTATGTTGCTACAAATGGCATTATTTTATTCTTTTTATGGCTGAGTAGTATTCCATTGTATAAATATACCATAGCTTCTTTATCTAGTCATCTGTTGACAGACATTTAGGTTGTTTCCATGTCTTGGCTACTATATATAGTGCTGCTATGAACATTGGGGCAAACGTATCTTTTTGAATTAGAGTTCCCTCCAGATAGATGCCAAGGAGTGGGATTGCTGTTCCTGTTTTACATCCATATATCTGTCTGTCTGTCTGTCTATCTGTTTTTGAATGAACTATTTGAAAATAACTTGAAGGTGCAATAAAACTTCATTCCTAAATACTTTAGCATGCATCTCCTAAGGATATAAACTTAAGTTTTGGAGAAGATTAATACCGAGGGTGTTTCACTTAGTGGTAAAAGCTGTATGAATGCATCAAGTCACCTGACAGTCAAATCTACTACTCTTGTCTCCTACCACGTATCTTCTGTGTTTTAATAAAGTGTTTATTGCTTGGCGTGTTCAGACATATAAACTAGATTTGGGCAAGTAAGGAACAATATAAGAGAGTATAAAAGAGGGCCAGTAAGGTTTTATGGACAGCTGAAGACTTGAGAGCTCAAAAAGGAAATGATGAATGAGAAGAACAGTGGAGCAGAGATTTTATTTTCAGGGGGGAAATTTAATGGTTATATCCAGTGGCCCTTGGTGACATCTGACTAGTGCAACCATCCTTTGTTTTTTATAACCACACGTCCCACTGAAGAAAGCAGTATTTTGGATTGATATGTAGGTGTACCTAGTGATGATAGTATTTTACTACTGGCCTAGGAAAAGCAGACAGACAATTATTGTGGTAGGTATGGAGGTCAGGGGAATATTTGAGGTTTGTGTCAAGGTGGGGAGAATATCAAGAGTGATCTTGTAACCTCTTAATGGGTTACAGTTGTGTTGTTAAAGTCCCTTTCAACTTGAGAGAGCCATTGGGAAGATACATATTCTTATGAGGAATGATTGAAGCACGTGGTTATTCTATTAATATCGTGACCCAGGAGAACATGACTTTGGGGGAATGGGCTTCCAGAGATTGACGTATGACTTACATGCTTAAAATGATGAAAAAGAGCCCTGAAGTATTCAAAGTTGCATGATAAGCTTTTTTAGTGTATTTACCTTTGTAATTTGTTTCACATCTTTTACTCAGTGTTCATTTGATACAGACTAGGTGTTGAGAGAGTAAAACATTTGAATCATAGACAGAGTGCCATCCAGAAGCTTACAGTCTAAGATTTGAGTGCCCTCCTTCCAGTTCATGTCTACTCAGAACCTCAGAATATGACCTCATTTGGAAACTGGGTCTTTATAGATGTAATTAGATAAAGATTAAGTTTTACTGGATTAGGATGAGCCCTAATTCAGTGTGACTGATGTCCTTACAAGAAAAGAAGAGGACATAGAGCTCCACTGAGATAGAGAGAGGCCAACGCCATGTGAAGACAGAAGCAGAGACTGGAGTGATGTGTCTCTGAGCCAGGGGACATCAAGGACTGCTGGTGCCCACCAGAAGCTAGGAGAGAGGCTTGAAATGGTTTCTCTCTAGCAGCCTCCAGAAGAAACCAGCCCTGCCCACACCTTGATTTTGGACTTCGAGCCTCCAGAACTGGGAGAATAAATTTCTGTTGTTTTAAAACCACCCAGTTTGTGGTACTTTTTTATGGCAGCCACAGGAAAGCAGTACAGGTTCTAAATCAAACGATTCATAACATTCAGGCCTTTTGTTGTTGTTATTGTTAATTTTTTATTAGTCTGCAATAGAATCTGAAAGAGTGCACTAAAAAAAGTGCATGTGGTCTAAAGCCAAATGAAGTACCGTTCCTGAGCAGGTATTGACTCTGAAAATTACGCAGATAGAAATCAATGTTCCATTTGATTTGGTTAGCAGGAAGGGTTCTGAAACAAAAATCTTTTCTTTGAGATGAAGAAGTGCTGCTCATTGAAAAAAGAAGCAGAGTCTACTTAAACAGGCACAGAATTTTTTTTTCCCAAGAATCATTTTCATTTATTATTTTAACTTTTTTTGGTACAGTATATTGGATGCTTTTTAGTGGGAGGTTTTGACCATCTTCTTTTTTTAGTTTTTTATCCAAGACCAGAGCCAGAGGTTATACAGTCTTAGGAAGACAATATAAACACAATATTTAGAGTATTGTAAAGTGGCATGATAGAATAGGCTTGTGGAAATGATCATGTGGGAGTATAATTGAGAATTTAGGGTGAAAAACCTGTCTAATATTTCAAAGTAAATAGTAGTCTCCTGATCTATTTATTAAGCTCAGTTTTCCTCATCTAAATAATGAGAACCACGTCAATGTGACATCATGAGCTTCTTGGTCACGGTAAAATCAAAGCAGCAGATTGAGTTGTTAATGATATAGTCCTTAATTTTTCACTTCATATCTGCCTTCGATTTTATATTTTCTCACCACTTGTTCAGAGAGTTCAAGCTTTTATGAGTCCTTTTTGGATTCTGACTTTGAAATGATATTCCCAGCAGCATCACTTCTCACCTTTGATAAACCGCTCCTCTCTGGCACTCCATTTCTGCTGAACACTGCGGCAGTCTTGGGTAGGATACGCTTTTGGCTCAAGTCTGTAAACTCTAGGTTGATGATTTAATCAAAGATGCAGCTGGGTGCTGGCCTTAGTTCAGAAATCCTGACTGAGCCGTCAAATATATGCTGCCTGTACATTTTGTCCCTTTGTTCAAGAGGACTGACGTTGCTTGGTTTGATGCCAACCCTGATGTCGAACTGTGTCCCTTCACTGGCTTCCACAGTAAAGCCAATCACACCGAGCATAGCGTGAAGATTTGCGGCTCATGAAGTTGGGTCAGGTTGCAGAGCACAAGCATTTGCTTTGAAAAGCAAGCATCACTACCCTTGTGCCTGATCTCAGAATTTTCCAACCCCTACTGCTGACTGAGGTGTCTTTCTTCCTGTTCTTTGCATGTCCAGTGCCCAGTCTGTCTGGCTCCTTTATGATTCTACTGAGATTTACCCCTTGCCCTTATCCTCTCCTCTTTCCCCTTGAATCTTAATATGCCTTCTCTTCTTTATCATGGAGAGCAGTTCAATCCAAGCTTTCACTTCTCGACATGCTCATGGCCAAGCAGCAAGCAAGGAATCTTCCAGGTAAAAGGCCTACTGCTCTTAAAAATGATGTATGACAAATATATTTTTTCAAGTTATAATCCATACACTCTGATCGCCTTCCAAAACAACTCCACCCACAACAAGCTCAGTGAAAGAAATCATAGTGTATTAGGTTCTCTGCAAAGTGTTTTCCTTTGGCAGTATGCAGTGCGGGTTTTAAAATCTGGAGTGCTCTGGCACATGAATTTGAACTAACCATCATTTCATACTGCCAGTCCACTAGAGAAGGAGAGTAAATTTAGTAAGATGTGGCCCGAGGTTATTCAAAATCTGTTCATCTTTCTGAATTATCATGCTAATTACTCTGTAATTGGTCTTTGATAATCTAATAGAGAAACAATTCTGGATCACGGACTTCTCTTTCAACAGTATAGTATTCCAGCTTTTGTAAGCATTTGGCTTCTGAATAACAAGTAGTACTATGGTCCTTCATGCTACAAGGCAGTATTTTTCATTAAGATGGTCATTGATGGTCACCATCTGCAGATATATGTGTCTTAAAAGCATAGATTAATGTTAGTTGTTGCCTTTTCCTGGTGTACTGATTCTACTTAAATGTTAGCTTTGTGGATTGGGATGATGGTTATTGGTCTTACAGGCTAACCTGACCACGCCTTACCAATATAAAGTGTCTGCTATTTCTGTACACTCTGCTAATTTCTCTACTTTCTGTAATCATGTGGCTTCACTCCAGAGTTTGCTACATTATGCTCCAGAAATGTCTCCTTTGCCTGGTATGGATGATACTAACTCAGCCAGATAACTGTAAAGGGGCTATAAGGGAGTTGTAAGGGATCACAATAATTATTCACTTTTCTTATGGGCTTGCTGAGCTGAATGGACTTCAGATGGCTGGAGTTTTAATAACAAGGTCTGATTATGATCAAAGATTTAAAGCAGGAATCTTGTGCCATTTTATGCTGCTGGACTGTGGTATTATCTCTGTAATTGAGTGTTTTTTGCCAACAGTGGCCATTCCAGATATTCAGTCCTTGAAGACAATTGGGCAAAAGTGCAGTCTGGCCAATTTTGATTTTTTGTGGTCAAGCCAGTTTGCTGTGATGTCCTTCCAGGCATCCCAAAGGCTCTAAACTCTGCATTTTCCTAATCAGAGGTTTAACCTCCATATCCAAATGCTAGTTTATGGAGAATATTCGTCCAAGTGACCATGTAACCATTGTGAGTTGCCTGTAAAGTTTATTTTGTACTGATGAAAAAAATTAACCTGTTTTGAGCCCACACTGCCCCTTACCCTGTTCTATATACTGGAGGATTATGGGGTGCTATTGTGTTGCTTTCACTTAATAATTAGAAACAGTATTCAGGAAAACATTCTAACCATGGGGGTGAAAAATGAATGCAAGGGAAATAGCCTCATATGAACAGGCAGATGATCTAATCAGCATATAAAACCAATGAGGTGGAACTGCCCCAACTGTGACAATGCATCAAATGGACAACACACACTTTGCTGCATACACACTCCCATTCTGATATATTAACAAGCATAGACACACCTGCTCTGGTCTCCGCGCTACTATCTAAGCCATGATTCCTGGCTGCCTCCAAAGACGGCCATGCCATTCAGATATTCTTCGTGTTGGCTGTCCCAGCTTACCGTGAAGGGAAGAGCACAGGCTTCAGAAGAGAAAAATTTGGGTTTGAATCCCGGTTCTACGCCTACTAGCTGTGTTCCTTTTGTTACAAGATGTCTCTGGACCTCAGATTCCTCACCTGTAAAATACAAAGAATCATGCCGATTTTGTAGGGTTGCTGATGAAGGATAACATGAGGTAATGTCCCTGAAATCAATAACACGATGCCTAGCACACAGTGGCTACACAAAATTTTTAGTTCCTTCCTCAGTCTTTTCTTTCCTTTTCCATAAAATCTAAATTTTCACCTTAGGACCCTGAGATAAGATCTTATGTGTTTCATCTGGTTGGGTCCACCCTTGGGCTCCCGTCGTCGAGGTGTATGCACTCTGCCCATGTCTCATGCCCTCAGGATGTCTTGGGTGGACTGAAACATCCTTGTTACCCCTGTTCCCAGTGTGCTATGCCCTCCACGTTATTAGTTGCTCCTTTAGATGTGCTCCTTGTCATAGTCCCTTTGTCCTATTGTACGTTCTTGTGAACTCAGAACATGCTTCGGGCACCCTTAATAAGAATGTTAACAAACTTCATAAGTTAAGCACTTTGTCATTTCTCAGATGACTGGGTAAAAGGAAAAGATAGCACAGAGTCTACTTCTAAGGTACACGGTGTGCTCTGTGGCAGCAAGGGCTGGATTGCAGAGGGAGGCAAGGCCTATTTACATAATGAAAGACTTGGAACCGATGGAGGAGAAAGTTAAGAAGGGTTGATGTTTGCATATTTCCATAATGGAAGATTAGAGGGAGCATCTGACATTGAAAATACCAGAGGAGCTACGATTGCTGTGTGGGGGTATAGTTATGTGGGACAATACAGCATAATAAAGCCAAGTTCAAATAATGGCCTCCGTTATCACTTGCTGTGTAAATCTGAGGAATTGATAACCTTCAATTTCCACGTTTTAAAAAATGGGTTGAGAAGAGAACGTAACGATAATTCTGGTTTGGGAGATGGTAGAAGAATTAATGGTTATAGAATGACTACCATAGTGCCTGGAACTTAGTTAACTGTTCAGTGAAGGTGAGGTGTATTTAAGAACATTCAGCAGAATCATGGAGAAATGTGGGGTGGACCATTGGATTCATGTGTTAGTGCTCCTCATTGGACTCAGTTGACCGGGCCATTTTTCTTGGTTTTCAATATTGACTGAAATGTGTTAGCTTCATGTATTGACTGTAAGCGCTGGTTTAAGACGATTAAATAATTTGCAACCAGATAATTTTTCATGGTTTGGTGGTGTTACATTACACAGGAGGAATATGCCACATTCAGCTAACATTCTCAACACTGAAACAGTTTATAAATGTTATATTTAAAAACATTAAAATTAGAAAGAGAAAAAACTAAAAGCATATTTTTTTTACATTTGCTAAGGAGATGAGTTTTGAAGAAAGAATTAGCTAACTGTGGCCAACTACATCTTTTTGGTTTGTGACTCAGAACCTTTTAAAATTAAGTAATTGACACATTCTAGCTGATTGCTTCAAAGATTTATAGGGTAATAACATTCTGCTTAGGCGTGTAAACATGCTGCTTGCTTTTAGATTGCTAAATATCGTTGTTTCGTGTTACAGTTTCCTTGTGTAAGTGTCACAGTTACCTGGTTTCATTGCAGACCAGACTAGTGCTTTATAGAAAGGGAAAGGTGCTGTTTATAAGCTTGCTAATGACTGTTTACTTATGACCTTAGGATTGGCTTGAATACAATGATGCTAAACTGTCTTAACTCTATTCAGAAAAATCACTGTAGTTAACATGTCAAAGCTTGCCTTTGATAACATATCAAGCTTTAACATATCAAGCTTTCCTTGATATTGTGAGATATGTCTGTGGATCTTATGGGAACACAGAAAGGTCAGCAAGAGGGACTGTCCAGGACCCTGGGGACTCTGGTCACTTCCTGAGAATGGTGGGAATTAAGATATTGCAAAGATGGATCCTTTTTATGAGAGGCAGGAATGCATTGTACTCGTGTATGTGGATATTGAAGCACACTTAGCATCAAACTTACCCAGTCCTAAAGAAAATCCTCATATTTTTTCAGACAGCCTGAGAAATTCAGGCAATTTTTAATTTTCTTTCTCTTTCCTCTCCCTCCCTCCCTCCCTCCCTCCCTTCCTTCCTTCAGACCTTCCCATTTGAAATAGAGGTTTTCTGTAAAAACTCAGGCAAGAATCATTGTTCTGTTCTGACTTTTATTTTATGAAGTATAATTACTTTTCATTAAGATCATTTAGAAAACTAGTCATTCAATCAGTTGTGACCTTTTTGCACTTTTATTTGTGTCTGGTTTGATTTCCTAGTATCTACAGAATCCTGGATGAAACTTTTGGCAGCTGAGTGTATTTTTAAGCATTCTACTTTGGTCTAGTGATTGCCCAAATTCTCTTTCATTCTCTTATCCCAAGAATCCTTTTTTTTTTTTTTTTTTTTGAGTGGGGAAAAAAGGGAGCTTTCAAAGTATTTTCAGAGTGAGAACTTACGAGTGATGTCTCATAGAAGAAACAGGAAAACTACTTTTGTTCTCTTGAAAGCCTCTGTTCACTCATCAGGCAGGAAGATGGGGAGGCATCTTCAAATATAAGATAATCTCCCCAGATGGCTTCACCAATGTCTGTTGGTAAACTTCTGCAATAGAAAAGTAAGCCTTGACCACAGGAAGCAGGTGGATTATTTGTGGTACCAGAAAAGATGAGCAAAGTTTATGGCAAGATTTTGGGCACTGAACGTAATAAGGAGAGATGCTGCATCTAGGTCAAGTAGCTACTCATTCCATTGCCAGCAGAGTTTGCCTTCTGTAGTTAAATGTGTGAACACTTGCTCTGAATCTTGGCGATCCCGAGGTGGTTCCAGCAGCAAAGTCGTCTATAATTAATTGCATGTGTATTGCCATTCACTTGGGAGGCAGGTGATTACTTGCCTGAGCCCTACTCTAAGACATTACAATATCAATAGCACTACTGATTTTAATTAAAACTTCAAAATGTATGTCTGTTGAAATATTCATTTTTGCACCGTTGATTGTGAGTGAGAATTCAAAGTCTTCTATGCTTATTTTTTTCATATAATAATAAGGCCAATTAACAGGAGACAGACTGCAGAATATTTTTCTTTCTTCATCGGACAATGAAATGGTTCCATGTATGTGCGTGCAGGTGTGTGTGTGTGTGCAGTATATTTGATATTATTCTGATTAGACTTTTCCTTTGAACTCTAAAAAATGTTTGTTCATTGTCGAAGCTAGTAGACAAAATAAAATGAGACAAATGGGAGAAAAGAGGTAAACAGGCAGAATGAATAATCCTTTCATTGCCAGTTAATTGTATTCTAATCTTGGTTTATTCCAATAGTTCTGTAGTCTGTAAAACATACTGATCTCTAGTATAAAGCCGCACCTGGATTTGCTTAATTAAGATATTTAAAGGGAATAGGGTACTAGCACTGCAAAAGAAGAGAGGAAAAGCTGCATGGAACAGGAAAGGTGTTGATGGGGCTGTCTTGAGTGTGGAGACATTTTAAGGCTGTCTGGTTTATGGACCAAATGCATCAAATACAAACTACAAGGGAGAGTAGGGATGATCCAGGCTAGTCCCTTCATTTTACAGATTGTGTTTCTAATCATCCTCTCTGGTAAGTATTGTTTGAGACCCTGCATGTGAAGAAACCTTCAATAAGGTAAACAATCTCATTAAATTTAGCATTATTTTTAAAATTCAAGTTTTTCAGGTTTTCCAGACAAAATAAAGAGAAAGGTCTCTGTGTGTGTATGTGGCGTATCTACAGTCTTTGTGGCCCTGTGTTGCATTCTGACATGGGAAATAAGGTTCTAAAACTTGGTGAGAAGTTGGTCATTAAATTATTGCTACTGTTTTTTGAACAATGTCGATTGTGCTGTGGTTTTCTTCCCCCAAAACCTTTAATATAGGGTTATATTTTTTATGGTTTTGAAGTTTTTAGTGACTCCGTTAGGAACATTTGTAGTGAGACTGAATCATGTTCACGATATCACTTCCTTGCTGGGGAAAGAGCAGTGAAATTATTGCAATAAAAACAAGATGCTTCTGAAAAACAAAAATAGGTGGTTTTTATTCAAATGGATATGCAGTGCTTAAGCAGCACGAGCGGAACAGGTAGGCTGCAGTGTCGCTGCGGATTTCTTTACAGGAGAGAAAAATCTGGTGTTGATTACTTCAACTCTATGCCGACTCTGGAAGGCGGTTTCAATTAAAACTTTCCCCCTAGCTTTAGAGGCAAATCTTTTTCTTCTTTATTAAAGTTGGTTTGGGGATGAAACTTTTGAAACCAGAAAGAGCCATATCATTAAGAGTTTAGATTCAGTGTGTGGAAAGCAAGATAAAAAAATCCAGATTTCCTTTGTAGGTTTCAGGTGAAAACAATACTTTAATTATAGCAGTATTTTTAGATAAGATAAGCAAATACCCAGAGCATTGGGACCTAGTTATAACATCAGTTCGGAGCTCTGACCCCATCTGTAATTTGTTTAATGACTTGGGGTGAATATCATTCATCTTTTGACTTCAGTACCTTGTGTAAATTGGTGACTTTCTTCCTTCTTTTTATGCTGTTTTCTTTCATTTCCTGTGTCAAAATTTCTTTTCCCAAAAGGACTTGTTTTCAGTGTGCCCTAGACATTGAGAAATCCCATGATCCTCTGTTTTGCCCTTACCTTGAACCAAAGTTAATTTCCAGTGTTGAAAAGTTGGTATTCCTCCAATTGTTTCTCAGTAGATGTTCTTGACATTGTCTTTAGACAGATGAGAATTTTCACTTCTTTTTGGAAGACTTCAAAGGAGGTGATCCTTGGCGCTTCCTTTTAAACTCATCCTAATATTCAACAGACCTTCGGGTTTTGTTCTTTTTGTTTTTGAAGTTAATATTTATTTACATTTTAAGGTAAGATTCCTATACAAAGAGGTGTGTGGATCTTAAGTGTATAATTTGATGAGTTTTGACAAATACATGCGACTGTGCGATTCATACTGCTAGTCAGGATGGAGAACATTTCCATCACCTGGGAAATGTTGTTCATGGGTCTTTTCACTTAATCTTCGCTCCACAGAGCAGCGACCTTCCCAGTTTTTTTCATCATAGGTTAATTATTCCTGTTTAGAATTTCATATAAAAGGAATTACACAGTATGATCTTTTGAGACCAGTTTCTTTTGCTGAGAATAATATCTGTGAGATTCATCCATGTCATTGCTTAAATCAAGTTTGTTTCTTTTAAAAAAAATTTTGCTGTTGTTGTTGTCTGTTATTTTTAGCAGGGAGGAGGTAATTAGGTTTATTGATTTCCTTATTTATTTAATGGAGGTAGTGGGGATTGAACCCAGGACCTTGTGCATGCTAAGCACGAGCTATACCCTCCCCCACATTGACTCACTTCTAATGAGTTGAATACAGCAGAGGTGATGGGGTGCTGCTTCTGGGATTGGGTGCTCTCTATCTCTCTCTCGACTTGCTAACTCTGGGGAGAGCCAGATTTCATGTTATGAGATGACCCTACAGAGAGGCCCATGTGGGTAAATTTGGAAGATGAACCACTGAGGCCTTGCCAACAGCCACGTGAATGAGCTCAGAAGCTAATTCTTTGCCATTTGAGCCTTGAAATGACTGTAGCACTGGCTGACACCTTGACTGCAACATCATAAGACACTCTGAACTTGAACCACCCCATTACGCTGCTCCTAAGTTCCTGACACTAAGAAAATGTAGGATAATAAATGTTTGTTGTTTCCAGCCATTAAGTTTTCACGTGATTTCTTACACAGCAATAGATAGCTAGTACAGTGCACTTAGGTGACCATGGTATTGTTTTATTTATTTTTTCAGTTTTATTGAGATATAATTGACATACAGCTCTGTAGAAATTTAAGGTGTACCACATGATGACTTGCCATACATATATTCTGAAGTGATTACCATAATAGGTTTAGTTAGCATTCATCTTATACCCCCAAAAATGTTTTTCCTTGTGATGCGAACTTTTAGGATTTACTCGTAACACTACTGCGTGATATATTTGAAAGATACTGTCTATAGTCATCATGTTGTACCGTACCCAATACTTACTTATCTTATAAGCAAAAGTCTGTACCTTTTGACAGTCTTCTTCTGATTCTCCCTCTCCTCCCCCCACTCCCCCCCCTCCACCTCTGGTAATCACAGATCTGTTCTCTTTCTATGAGTTTGTTTTTGATTCCATGGTGTGGTTTTATATAGATTCCTCGGTGGAGGATAGTTTACTAGGAGCTTTGTGTTTCTCAGATCCACAGCAGTTAGCAGAAGTTAGGGTAATCTTCTACAGAGAAAACTTTACATAGTTTCTTCAGGCATTTTTGGAAAGTGGCTAAAGAACTTTGTTGTTTTTCTCAAAATCGAGTTTTAGTTAATCATTATTGTGAAATAGCACAAACTCATTAAACTATTCAATTAATAAGGAAGAAATAAAGAAAAAGTGAAAATCTTCCCCTAAATCACTAGCCCAACACAATAATTGTTAAAATTACACTATTCATTATCCTAGATTTTTTTTTCTCCATAAAAATACACATATGTACAAGTATGCACACATTTTCACAAATGTAATCGGGCTAGATATGTTTTTTTATCTCCTTTTCCACCTTCACAGTGTAATCTAGTATTATTTCAGTGCCAACAAAAACAGACTTAAATGATCATTTTAATGATTTCATGGTGTTATGTATCGTCATTTATCCTATTCCATGCCATTGATCAGTTACATTCTTTCTACCTTTTTTTAAGTTACAAAAAGCCACTGATAATCATCTTTGATCATTCTTTCTGCACCTATGCACTAGTTCCTTAGCATAAAATTTATCAAGCATATATTTCCAGAAGGGTATGTGCATTTAAGGGCCTTGGATACATAATCTCTCTCTCTCTATATATATATTAAAAAAACAAAAACAAAAACAAAAACAAAAAACCCCCCGCATAACGGAATACTACTCAGCCATGAAAAAGAATGAAATAATGCCATTTGTAGCAACATGGATGGACCTAGAAATTATCATACTCAGTGAAGTAGGTCAGAGAGAGACAAATACCATATGGTATCACTTATATATGGAATCTAAAATATGACACAAATTAACTTATTTATGAAACAGAAATAGACTCACAGACACAGAAGACAAACTTAGAGTTACCAAAGGGGAAAAGGGATGGGTGATGGATAAATTAGGAGTTTGGGCTTTGCAGATACAAACTACTATATATAAAATAGACAATCAGGTACTACTGTATAGCACAAGGGACTATATTCAATATCTTGTAATAACCTATAATGAAAAAGAATATGAAAATATATATATACATAACTGAATTATTTTGCTGTACTCCAGAAACTAACACAATATTGTAAATCAACTATATGTCAATTAAAAAAAAAAACAGGTTGTTAAATCCAATCGGAAAAAAAATCCAATTGACATGTTCCAGTTCTCATTTTACGTGATCTTGTAGCTTTAACCACTTCTTGAAACCATCTCTTCTTGTGGCTTCTATTATTCACGGCTCCTTGGTCACTTCTCTTTCTCTTTGCTGTTCATCGTCTTCTTCCCCGCTTTTAAATGGAGTTATTTACTGCTTGAATCTAGGTCATTTCCAACTCTCTGTGCTCTCCCTTGGTGATCTAGTCTAAGCTTGTGGCTTCAAGTTTATTCTCAATACAGATAACTTATAAATCTAAACTGTAGCCCAGGAGCCCCCCTGAAATACAAACCTGTGTCTAATTGACTCCTGAACATTTTCTTGTTGATGGCCCAAAGTCACTGCAAATACCTAATGTCCAACTAAACCTGAGTTCCAATCTTCCTTCCAAATCTGTTTTTATTTAGTGCACCTTAGTTGAGTTGTGCAAGCTAGAAATCCACAGTCATACTTTATACCTCCCTCTCTCTCACTCCATCTCCAATTCTTCACCAAGTCTTACTGATTTTCCTTTCCCAGTGTCTTTTGAGTCTCTCCACTTTTCTTCCTTCCGGACAGCAATTTGTTTCTCTCCTATTAGTTCTTCACATGGAAGCTATGTATTTTTTCCCACATAGCACATGTGATATATCATCTCTCTGTCTCTCTGCCCAAAACTCTTCAATGATTTCTTAATTCTTTTAGGGTAAAGGCAAGGGTTTTGGGTGTTGGTTTGTTGGTTTCACTTTGCCTATGAGCCCTGTGTGGCATGGTTTCTACATACCTCCCTAGTCTCTTTTTTCACCTTCTTCTCCCATGATCTCAGTGATCTAGCCATGTGGTTCTTTTTTTTTCTGTCAAAGGACCTTGCATATGATGTTCTCTCTGGCTGGAACATTCTTTTCCTTCTTTCCAGTTAACTCCTTCCCATCTTCCCATTGCAGCTTTTGTCATTCTCTCAGGGAAACTATCTCCAGGGAAGTCTTTGCTTTGTTTGTCTCTTTTCATAGACCTCTGTCTCCTTAGCCTTGCATCCATTGTTCCTCAGGATGGCTAGATCTTGTCTCTTGTCAGATATCACCATTCTTTTCTGCATATATGGAGAATTTTAGGTCAGCTCTACCTAATATCTCTAAGCTTGCACACCTTTAGCCATTTTTAATACAGTTGTCAGATATGACGGTGGCTGAAATGCTAGGGATGAAGTCTCTTTTGTTCTTAGCAAATTAAAGATCCTAGAGCTCCACAGTACACCCTTCTTAAGAAATGAGGTGTCATTGGAGAGATGGGTTTATCATGAACAGTTATAAGCACGTGAAACCCTTATTTGAAAAAGGTGGGTGAGATGTGTGCATGTTTAAATCCTAATGGTAAGGATCTTGTTAAGAGGAAGAGATGCACATCCAGAGGAGGATATTCTATGGGGATGAGGTTCCTGACAATGAGGGCGGGAGAGATGTATCAGATGCTGGTGGCGAGGCTGGCCTTTTTTTTGAAACAAGAGGGAAGGAAGGAGACAGCGTGCAGTTGTGGTAGATGGCTGCCTTCAGTTTGGTTGAAAACCTCAGCATTTTGTGTGAATGATCAGGCTTGGCCATCTTTTAAAACTGAAAGAGAGATGGCGATCAGAGGTTTGCGGAGGATGGAGAGGTTTGAAAACCCTTTGCTGAGAGTGGGAGTTGAGCAGAAGAATGTGAGAGGGTTTCTGGTAATTGTGGAGGCTGCAATTCAAGTTGCCACTGTGAACTGATTGTGGTACTGCTTGCTCCATTGTGTGACCGTCTTCAGGAGCATCCAGTTGACCCTGGTGCAGGCTTACAGAGAGCAAATGTTTGGTTTCATCCGCATCAGGGGTTTACTTAGATGGGTCTGATGAAAGACAGATGGGTAATTAATTGACTTTAGAGTATTTGCTGATTTTTTTTTTGAAATGCTAATTGTGGATTCTCCTGTGGCCAAAGAGGAAGATGAAAAAAAGTAGAAAGACTAATGTTTGGGAGAAAGCAGAGAGGTCAGTGACTCTGTGTTCCAAATGAGGACAAAGTATAATGAATAAAAATTATTTCATTTCCCGCCAACATTTGGAACTGTTTCCTACTGTTTATCTGAAACTTAGAAAACTGTTTGTGAATCTCTTGTCAACATACTATAATTAAGTTTCCCGTCTGTGGTGAATGTTACAGGAAGTACTAAGCTAATTTAATAATGTTTCATCCAATTCTAGATGTAAAATTTGACCAACCTCTAAAGAGTCTTCATGAAAATATTTCTTCATTGATTGGTTTCACCTCGTGTTTTCTTGTATTAATTAGCAAGAATAAAGGAAAGTAAATCAGTCAAGGGCCCAACAGCCAACAAATGGCACACTCAGAAGATCATTTGAATTGAGGGTTTATTTAGAAAGGAGTTATTTTAAAAAGTGTGTCTTGGTGTAGTGGAACCACAAGGGAAATAACAGTGACCTGCAGCTAGTAATGGCTGAGCTTTACCATCCTAAGTATAGAAGGATGGTTGGGGGGCGGGGATTGGGCTCTGTCTGCAAGGATAGACAGCCCTATAGAACCTGGCAACCTTGGGAAATACAATGACTTTTAGTCAAGGAATATGACCAGGCCACACAGACCTTGGGGTATAGAATATAAATACTCTGACCTCATCATTCCCTTTCCCTCCCATCTTCTCAGGGTTTCCAATTGGCTGAACTCAACTGGAAGGGAATCCCGTTGATGTGGTACAAAAAGATTAGCTCTTTGAGGCTCAGAGCAGGATGGAGAAGGATGAACATGGCTCTTGAGGGCCTAATAGAAGATACCTGGCACAGGGACAGAGGAAACTAGTATTTTTATTCCTTTTCTAATTCAGATCCTATTTTAATCTCTTGTTACGCTTAAAGTGAGGACCTAACTATGTGATCTTCTGTAATCCAGTCTCTTTAATCATGCATTTAAAACTTGCTGTCTATGTGGTGGATACTGTTTTAGGGATTGTGTGTGTGTGTGTGTGCGTGTGCATAAGACATGGTTCCGGTCTTTGAGATGCAATATGTAGTGATAGAGATAGACAGAGGGACTGTATGAATATTACCATTATATTGTGTTTATTATTATTTATGTCTCCTATTGTTTGATATCTAAAGTCCTATGGTAGTCTGAAGAATGGAGGATGTAAATTTTCACCTATATATGTTTAATATGTGTATATGTATGTGTGGAAGTTGCTTGAGGGGAAGGAATGTGATTTCAGTCTTATTCAATGCTTATTACCATCTGACTAATTTAATTGAAATGTCACACTTATTACATCATTCTCTTTTCTTGAGAACTTGTAATGACTTCCTTTTAGAGGGACTCCCAAAAGCTTCTTCCTGCTTTTCAGAGGCCTCCATCCTTTGGTCCTACCCAGCCTCTCCAGATGCATTTTCCAGCACCCTCAAATTTGAGATCAGCAGGTCTTTTCTACCCCTTCTAGTGTTTTGCAGTAATTTCTGTGATGATGTGAGTACTGCTAACATTCCCTCACCCTCAACTTAAGTCCATTTTAAACTATCGCTGCTAACCATTCAAAGTTGTGTGCAACTCCTACCTTCTCCTATTAAGTCTTTCCCAAAATTTTAGTTGATAATCAACTCTTCCTTTGCTCAATTTTGCTGGTTCTCATAGATGGTTGGACAGTCAACTTAATCTTTAGATGTTGGACATGTGATGGTTTTGCCTCCACAGGTATACTGTGAACATATCTCTTACTTCCTCTGTGTCTCCTTCAGCACTTAGGAAAGTGCTGAGTTTAATAAACACTTGGTTGGGAGTGTCATGTGACGGTACTGAGGCAAATATGCCATTGCTCTTGGAAAAATCACTCAAAGGAGATGCTTTACCAACTGAGGACACTCATTGTGTAGGAAAGATCAAGCATCATATTTGCTTGCATAAGTTGTTCATGCTGTTTTATTGCTGTTGATCTGTTGTGGAGGTTAGATCTGAGTAGATAATAAATTAGGACTTTTAGCCATAGTCCATGTAAACAAAACTGGCCTTCAATTTTAGATATAATGTATTACCCACGTGGAGCGTCATCAACTCAAATTATAACAGCTCACACTTCCTTTTGCTAGTGTTGTTGGGCTCTATATGAAGTCCTTTCAGGTTCCCTCTGTGTTAACTTCCTAATTTGAATATGTGTGTGTGGAGTCTACCACCTACGGCTCCATTAAAAGCATTGATGTGATTAATGCCTCTTCTTAGGTCTGGTTTGCTCCCTCCTGATCACCTTTTGGACACTTAAGCCCCATGTTCAAGTTACTCCTCTCCTACATATATTTTCTTTTAGGTCTTCTAATTCACTATTCCTCTAGTATTTTTTTCAACCACATTAGAAAGAGCTAAAATTCCAAGATAGAGGACCTTTTGAATAAAAAATGAGGCATTTATTGGATTTAATCATGTGTATTTGAATAGTTAATCAGTATTTATGATGTGCTAAGAGAAAAATCAGATGATAAAATGTGTACAGTATTGTCTCCAATTTTATAAAAATATGACAAATAATGTGTTTTCATAAAAACATAAGAATATTTACCAAACATAATTAGCAAGTAATAAGTGTTTTTAGCAGACATTAATGTTTTTTAGCAAATATTTCTGGCTCTTTGGGTAGTGGTAGAATTGCACTTTGCCATTTCCTTTTTCATTTTTTAATTGAAGTATAGTCAGTTACAATGTGTTGATCTCTAGTGTATAGCATAAAGTCCCAGTCATATTCTTTTTCATTAAAGGTTATTACAAAATACTGAGTATAGTTCCCTGTGCTATGCAGAAGAAATTCATCTTTTTTTATATATATAGTAGTTAATATTTGCAAATATCAAACTCCAAAATTATCCCTTCTCACCTCCTTTCCCCTGGTAACCATAAGATTACTAGGTCTGTGAGTCTGTTTTGTAGGTGAGTTCGTTAGTGTCTTTTTTTTCTTTTTTGTAGATTCCACATATGAGTGATATATGATGGTATTTTTCTTTCTCTTTCTGGCTTACTTCACTTAGAATGACAATCTCCAGGTCCATCCATGTTGCTGCAAATGGCATTATTTTATTCTTTTTTAATGACTGAGTAGTATTCCATTGTCCTTTGACAATAAGCATGGCCATGTGACTTGCTTTGGCCTGTGAAGTGTGAGTGGAATATGTGTCATTTCTGAGTGGTACTTTATGAGCCATTGCGAAGTTTGTGTTTTCCCCCAGCTGCTGCTTATAATAAAGGCTATAGTAAAAGCACTCGTTCAAATGATGCCTCCATTTGCCAAGTTCCTGAGTGACCAGTGAGTGAAATGTGACCTTTTGTTATGCTAAACCACAGGGATTTGGGAAGTTATTTGTTGTTGCAGCATGAGCTATCCCATACTGAGTGGTTTGATATCCTTTTAGAATTTTCAGAAGATACAAGTAAGCAAGAAGGAGGAAAGGAAAACCGCCTGTGACCCCACACTGTAGGTATGCAGTACGTTTTTTGGGCAGTTGGGCTTTTGCATAAGCTACGCCAATTTTCCTGATTTTTTTAATACTGATTATAATTTCCATAAGTGGTAATAAAAAAGAACTGAGTCTTGTGGAGAGCCCTATTCCTAGTGTTCTGCCACCCAAGTCCCTTATCGATGTTGCTGCATCATCAGGCACACTGCTACTTAGCACTGACCCTAAGCAGATGAAGGAGTGAGTAGTTTAAGGCATCCTGAGCCTCTCTTTTCTGTTACTTTTATTGAGCCCTTCCTTCCCTTCCATTTTACCTACCTACTTAAAGATATTCCTAAAAAAGCTATCATATCCTCTTTAGCAGGAGATGAGTGCATTTAATGCTCTGCTGACTTAAGAACCCTTCAGACCTGTCTTTAATTATGTTCTTAATTATTCCTCTTGTCCTTGGAATAATGTTCACCACCTAAAGTATTTCATAATAAGATGGAATCCAGGTTAAAGAAAATACTTATTTGGTTCTCTTCTTGTGTGCATGTCCAATATATGAATAGGGGGAACAATCGAATTTATGAGGCTTTGAAACAATCACTTGTGAATAGTCACTTAGCTCAGTTGAACAGTGAATTCTAGAAGATCAGTAGGAATTTCTTTTGAGACATATAGAGGCAGACAGTGTACAGAAACCATCTTATGTTATAAACGATTACTGTGAAAGAACAGCGAAAAGATTTTCTTGTTTATTGCATCAATATTTTCTTTTATTTGCTTTCCTCTAACGCTCTCACCAACCTATTTCTCGACATACATTACAATACATCAGCTTCTGCGCCCAGGACCCTGTTAGACTAATGTCAGTTATAAAAGTATGGCATGGCATTTAACAAAAATTGCAAAACACATATTATGCAAATTCTCCTTCGCATCTTGAACATTAAAAGAATGAAGAATAGTATCTTTCTTTATAAATTCATTTTCTACTGTCAGAGCCAAGACTCATATGACCTTGCAACTCACAATTAGGATTGCAAAAGAACCAGTTTTTGACAGTCAGCCAACTCCATAAAAGAAAGGGAAGAGCAATTCAAAGAGTCAAAAATGGGCCGTTAGATTGAGGCATGGGACCAGGAGATGGCTCTCCGTTTGTAAGTGAAACGCCATCATTACAGAATGACACCTTTCAGGACTTAGGTTTTAAATCCTAGAAAAAATAAGAAGGTGAAGTTGCCAAACAGATATGAGGCTTTCATGCAAATGTCTTTGGTAATTAAGGGGCGGGTGCTAAATGTGCAATATTCCTTTGAAGCAGAATTGTTTCTAAATTCAGGGGTATGTTCACACTGCAGTCTACAGTGGCAACAGCTGTTCTTAAGAGGACGCTGTCAATGTTGATAAGTTACTTTTAAAACTAAATCTGTTTGCTGAGCTCATGTTGTTTGGGCAACCATAAAGGATGAAATCTTCAAAATGCATTTTTTTTTCCCTTGGAAAAAAGGGAAACATCCTATCAATTGCAAGCAAAAGCAATTTTCGAAAAGCCCACAACCTAGAGAGATCCGAGGGTAAGCTCATTTATATGAGCGAGGGAGGGAATCACAAAGCAGATTGGAATTCTGAGTCCCTAATCTCTGGGTAACAACTTAAACTCTGAAAATGCACTGATTGCATTCTTTTAGTTCTTTGTTGGAGTGACTGAGTGTTGAACTGAGAGCTAGTTTGAATAGCTGCCCTTTGGTTTATTTTCCAGGACACACTATTTATTGTGAGTCTATTTGTTGAGAATGATATTCCAGCCAAGACACTCCTGGGCATCATTCTTCTCTTTATGTCATGTGGAACTTTGGCCATTGTTTACCTACGAGGGTGGAACAAAGCATGTAGTCTGGTGTCTGATGAGACTATACGACTCTGGCCTTCAGGAAAACGTGTGAGAAATTATTTTCTCTCTCTAGTGTGGTTCCCTTCTTCCTCCTACTCAATTCCATAACTGTTTAATCTTATTCAAGCGCCCAGACCAAGCCCAAGAGAGATGCAGTCAATCACATTGTTTATTCTTCTAATTTTTGTCTTTTTTACAAACTAACCATTTCCTTGTCTCATAAGTGTGAGGGCCTTTGACAGGTATAGAATCAGAGTGCTGGAGAGGATATTTTTAAGGTTTCTTAGTCCTTGCAGGAAATACAAAATTCCATCCCCTGTATTTGACTGATGATCTAGTTTTTGCCCAAACATGACATTTGGGGGCAGTTTTAAATGTTAGAAAAATTTCTCTTCTATTAAAGATAGTTTTACTAGTAAATTTTTACCTACTAGTTATAGTTTTGCCCTCTGCACTACAGAATAATCTCACTTGGTTGCATAATTAAGGACTGTGAACCCAAACCTTAACGGTGGGCATATTAAGACCTCAGCTCAAATTTGGCATTGAAGAGTTAGAGCTTTTTTAAGAAGAGATGATCGAGGGTGTTCAGCTTGAAGATGGTAAGGACTGAGGGAGACATGATCAGTCTCAGGTGTATGTGTGTCACATATCTGAATGGCTATTGGGTAGAAGAGTAATTAAGCTTTCTGAATATGGCTCCAAAAGGCAGAATGGAGGTAGGGTGTATAGCTCTGTGGTAGAGCACGTGTTTAGCATGCATGAGGTCCTGGGTTCAATCTCCAGTACCTCCATTAAAAAAAAAAAAAAAAGGGAGAATTGGAACCAGTGGCTGGAAACCAGTGGTAGGCAGATTCTAGGTTAACCAGATGGTGAACATGGTCTGTTCTTCATTAGGAGCGCATTTAAGATTGAATAGTTGGATTTGATGACCTTCAAGGAGCTATGGCACTGTTAGAAGTCTGATGTCTAACAGGAATATAAAAGAAATACTAATATATTTAGAAGATGTATAATACTGTGTAGTTATTGACATATGAGGGATATCAGCATAATGGAGAACTATTAGATGAGACTGCTAGAAAGGAGAGAAAAATTCAAGTAATTTGGCGACTTTAAGATTGATGATCTGTCTCATGAAAGGTTATAGAACAATAGTTTTAAAAAATCAATTTTCTTATGATCTAGTTTACATAAAATAGTCCAATTTTGTTTACATTTTGATGAGTTTTGACAGATTTAGTCACTTATGTAACCATCACCACCAAGATTTCCACACCTGCCCTCCAAAAGTTCCTTTGTGCTCCTTCCTGTTCAAATCCCACTTTATGCCCTGTCTGGCTTCTTGTAGCCAGCATTATGTTTTTGAGATTTGTACATATTGCTATGTGTATCTATGTTGTCTTCCTTTTTATTGCTGAGTAGTATTCCATTGTGTGCATATACTGCAACTATATAATGTCACCATTTGATGGACAGTTATGTTTACAATGTTTACAGTTTTTGGCTTTGTGAATAAAGCTGCTATAAACATTCACGTCCAAGTCTTCTTGTAGATGTATATTTTTATTTCTCTTGGATAAATACCTGGAAGTTCAACTTCTAAGTCATAGAGAAAGGCCTGTTTAGCTTTATAAGAAAACATCAAAGTATTTTCCAAAGTACTTGTGCCATTTTATATACCCAGCAGTAGTGTATGAGAGTTTCAGGTCTCCCGTGTCCTTGCCAACACTCGGTGTGGTCAGTCTTCTTCCTTTCAACTATTCTACTGGTTGTGAAATAGTATATTATTGTGGCTTTAGTTTGCATTTCTCCACTGAATAATGACATGCATCTTTTCTTACTGGCCTTTTGTATATATCTTCTTTCATGAAGTTGGACCAGTCTTTTCTGAGGTGGTTGGCACAGAGCAGATATAGCATTGATAGGTACTATTATTATTTAGAGAATGGTTAGTAAACTTTTTTCTGTAAAGGGCCAGATAGTAACTATTTCCAGCTTTGAGGTCCATAGACTGTTGCAACTACTCAACTCTGCCATTGTAGCCTGGAAACTGCCATAGACCATACACCCTGGTGTTCCAATAAAACTTTATTTACATAAAAATAGGTGATGGGTTAGATTTGGCTGGACGCTGATCTAGAGAAATAGTCTAAGTCCATTTTGTGGTAAATAATGCCTCTGGTTATAACATCTTTTCTCAGAAGTTAAAGACAGCCTTGAGCGGAAATGCTGCTGTACACTCAACTCTACTCATCAAATGAGAATTGGTAATGGTGAGAACTAAGGAAAAGAGGGCTGGACATCCTCAGGATGGCCGTTATATATCTTGAGTAGCTTTAAAAAGTAGATATTTAGAAATGCAACGTTTCTGAGAAGCACTAAGAATTAGTGTCATCACCAGTAGGCCTTCTGAGTCTGTCTGAGGAGAACAGTCCAGAGGGATATGGGTAGTTTTGCCTTTCGTCACTCTGGTACCCATTTGTACTACAGTCAAGGAGGGTTGTGCCCCAGTGTTCGGGTTGTATACATTAGAACTTCGTCTCTGGTGTAATAAGTTGTTATTACCCTCTTGATGATTCATTTACAGCATCTCTTACAAACTGCGACTCTTGCTAATGATGAGTTTGGGTCTGAACTATTTATCCCAAGAAGAATCTAGTCAAGTGTAAATCAAGGAGGAGGAGACATTTTTCTCTAGATAGAAGATCTACTTGATTTCTCATATCCTTCAGGTGATAGATCATATTTTTCCTAGTTGACTTCTAATAGCTTTTCTCTTATCCATATATTAGTTTTACCCTTTTCTGGAGCAAATACAAAGTTAAGGTAGAAAAGCCAGTAATGTAAAGGAGACGTGTAATCATATAAACAGATTTTATGTTAAGCTTAAAAGACCACCAGCAAAATGGAAACCAACCAGTTTTATCTACTCAGACATTTTTAACATCCTGAAATTTTTCCACTGGCCACATGCCTGCCTATTTGGCCATCCTTTCCTCCTGCCTGCTGTGCTCACCATTTTCCTTCTGTAAGGTTTAGACAGTGTAGTTATTTGTTGGAAGAAAAGGCTTCAGATATTCCTCTTTCTCTGTGCTTGAAACTACAATTCTTTGATCATTCTTCTCAATTGAGAATTTTTGATCAAGTACTTAGAATATGATCAGCTCTGTATCAAATTCTGTGGGGTATATAAAGATAATAAAACACTTGATTGCTTAAAATCTAACCAGATGTGAAACAGAGGGAAGTTTTATCTGTTAATGTTATTGTATACATTGATTCATTTCCTTTAGGCTTGTAATTTTCCTGGCCTGAAAAGATATTGAAAGGTTTTTGTTTGTTTGTTTGTTTGGGGGGGGGAACGTAATTAGGTTTATTTACTTATTTAACGGAGGTACTGGGGATTGAACCTAGGACCTCATGCATGCTAAGCATGCGCTCTACCACTGAGCTATACCCTCCCCCTGATGTTGAAAATTTTGTAGAACTTTGTGTCCAACTCATCTATTGTGATTAATTTTCTTTTTCCAATCATCAAAGAAGGCTAGAGGCCATGGTCATCTTCAAGATGAGAGCATATCTTTCATAGCTTTATTCACCAAAGGCATGGTGGCATGGCCCATAGTGTGGGTCAAGATACATTTCTTCACTTAAGCTGAATTAGCAGAGGTGTCGGTGAAAAACATAGGCTTGTTTTGGATGAGATACTAGTTTAGTATTATTCAATAACTGAATCAACCAATGTAAGTGATTCACTAGGTAAAAGAGGGAAAGGATATTTAAATTTTTTTTTCATTTGCAGGAAATGTAGTGGTAAAAGCACTTTAGGAATTGTTACTTACCAAATATTTTGAATGCTATAGGGAGTTAGGAGAGAGTACCCAAAGTACTAAATACAGAGATAGTGAATGCAGATATTGATAAAACATGTAGAGACTATTATAATTTAGTTAGAAAAAAAATGAGTCATTCAGGTGTAGGAAAGAGAATGAGACGAAATGAAATACCTCCTCACCTGTAGTGCCCTGTGAGGAACAGAGCCAGTTGCCAGTTTTAGGTGCTGGACCCAGAAGTAGCCTCTGCTTGGCATGAACCCTGTGGGCAGATTAGAACATCTCAGGGAATGTTCTGAGGAAGACTTCTTTAAATGTACTGCATCTGACCTTCAGAACGCTGACGTTTTCCTTTTATTCTTACCATGTGGACTCTGAACATTTCAATTTGTAAAGTAGTTTCTCTGCATGTTGTCTGTGACGTCTAGGTTAAAAAATAAATCAGGGGTCACTTCAGGCTTACAGGCATGTATATTTCCTCCTTGAAGGCATTAATAACTCAGAAAATGGAAGCATCCCTTGTCCACTCCCAGCTCCTCCCACGCCCGCACCCCCTCACTGTCTGACTTCACTGATGCTAGGCGGGCAGGGAAGAAGCTGTGTCTTCCCTCATTACTCATCCGCACCTTACTTATCTCTGTAATCCTGAGTCAGAGGAGAAAGTATATATTTTGCTCTACAAACTTATTAATTTTTCCTGTTAAGTCGTTGGTTTGACATCCGCATTTCAATATCGTCCATTTTGCATTGGGGGAGCAGAACATAGAAAACCTTTTTTTGTTGTGTACGCCTCTTCCATTGGCCTTGAGGTGGTCCCAGCACCATGAGCCCAGACAGGTCCTCGGAGGAGAGCACCTAGGGAGATGCTGGGGAAAGAGAATGGAAGCCCACAGTGAGAGGTGGAGGAGGCCAAGCTGGGCTCCGAGCCGGGTCTACAGGAAGGATAGAGAGAGGGGCCTGGGAGATCAGTGTGGTTATAATGCAGATACATACACACGGATAGAGAAACGCGATGGATAATCTAAACAATTCCAGAGCTCGAGATTTCCATGCCTCTGTGGCAGAATGTCCTTGAAATTGTCATTGAGCTTTGGGTAACCTTTCAGAATAAGACTTTGCTGCCAGTGAAATGTAATGGGCTTTGTCTTTATTTATATTCATTTTAATAAAGGAGAATAAATAATCTCTTCAAATGCATTCTTCTTCTCCAATGAACACACTTGACAGGAGTCGAAAGGGAGGGAAAAATACCCTTATTTGCTCCCTGATGAATATATGCAAAAATAAATCTATTATGAAGCTCCCTTGAATAAGCATGGCTTAGCTATTACAACATTATATCTAACCTTCCAGTTCAACTACATGAGTATATACTTAAGCACTGAAAATTATTATGAGATGCATTGTCAAAAAACACATTTCAAAAGTAGAAATGCATTTAGGTTTAATAGATATTTAAGTGATTAGGGTTGTGGAAGATTGTTTTGGGGAGCTATAACAAAGTATTTATTCCTATATTAACAATGCAGGTATTAACAAAGGATGACTGGATAGATTATAAAATCTGAAAGTACATTAAAGGCATTTTTCAGGGTAAAATACGAGATTTTTCTCTTAACAGTGTATTAGTTTTAGGGCTCTGTGTGTGTTGTTTAAAGGAAGCAATGGAATTGTTCTCAAACTTTACTTAACACACTGAAGTGCTCAAAGAGTTAGTGGGGAACACAAACTTGATTTATGTATAAGAAACGTCATCCTGTTGTAGGGGTATAATTGGCAAGACACTGTTCTTAATGTGGCAAGTAAAAGGCACCTGGAGAAGTAACTGGCCAGGCAGAAGTGAGGGACCCAGGGAACGTGTGAGCACACACTGTCATGGACTGGTAACACCTGCAGAAAAGCACGAGAATCACAGAGCTATGGCTGGCCAGGGGCATGGCCTTAAAGTGGTAAGTCAAGTATGGGTCATGTGAGGCTCGTTGCAGGTTGGGGAGAAACCACCAGGGACGAAATGGAGTTCGACGGCTCACCCCACCCTATGACTGCCTCCACTGTCACCTTAGTGGTGGCAGTACAGTCTCTGGACTATCCTTCCTCATGAGACTTAACAGTTTTTAATGATATACCTTCCTTAACGCCATCCTAGAACCCAGGGTAATCACAGGAGTCTCAGCACTCTTAAGGGCCTTTCAAAGGATCTATTACAGATTCAAGGTCATATTAATTAAAACAATTATAAAATTTTGGGCACAAATGAAGTATAAGTTGAATAGAGGTATACATTCCCATCACGGCTCTGTAGAATCAGACAGCAGAGTTCTGTTTTTATGAATTCTTGGGGGTTACTGTTGAAGACTTAGGTTGTTTCCAAATTTGAGTTTTTGATTTTTAGCATATGTCTATTTAAAAAATCAGTTGTATTTCTGTAGAGCCACACATTGTGTTACTCTATCACCAGGTATTTTACACTGCTTTATCACGTGGGTTAGGTATTGGCAAGCATAACTAGGGCTGGACCTGAGCGTTCCAACAAAGCACAAAATAACCCGTGTATATTAAACTCAGTAATGGGTGAAAAGAAGCTATAACTGTTACTCTGAACTCATAAGTGAATCCAGGAATCAGGAATTCCTCTTGTATGTGTGCGTTATTTATTTGCACAAAATTAGGCTGATAAAGAGAAGTCTTTTTTTTTTTTTTTGACTCTGTGTATGTCTGTGTAAGTTTTACTTTGCTCTAAATGTAGCTCACAAGATATAACCCCAACAGGGAATTGATTTTATATGCAAAATTTCAGAACCAGCCAGAGCTGTTTTAACCTTGATAAGTGATAGGAACCTAAGGACTAAAAGGCTGGCTGTGTGTGTGTGTGCGTGTGCGTGTGCGTGCACACGCATGCACAGAATTTCAGAGCCCAGCACTTTTCTGTAAAAATAACCTGTGATTTTACTAGAACCTGCCCTGCCCTTAAATACTCAGGTCCTCTTTCTGCCATGCTTGATACTAGAAGACTCCCAATGCCAGGGTGCTTCTCTGGGCAGTGAGACTGGTGTGTACCTGCGCTTCTGCCTCTTCTGGGTCTAGGGAGTCACCTGGGAATAGCATTTAGCCAGTGTTGGTTGCTGAGTCTTGCAGCAGCATCATGGGTCTGTTGCAGAGTGGTTCTGCAACTTGCTGGAAGCTTTTCATCAGGCTTCTTCTCTGGGGGAAATGGCTGTAGAAATGCGTGCACCACAGGGATTAAGTTGGGTCCAGCAGGCCTAATGATAACCAGACTGGTTGGGACAGCCTGGTTCTTGCTGGAGCCTAACCAGTTCAACTGGAATGGAACCAGTTTGGGGAATGAGGCAAGTCTAGCAGCTGTTTAACTTCCTGTGTTCAGCTAACTGGGAAGCTTCCAATTTACCTGGCAGTCTGTTTTGAATAAATAGGAAAAAATTGTCCAAAATTTTTATCTCTGAGTTAAAATTCCCAGAGAAATAGTTCTCTTTCCAGGAGTCCTCTCCAAGTTGTAATAAACCACCTGCCTTCCGTAGGCAGAGTCCACAGAAGTAGAATATTGACCAACACAACTGCTCACATTTCATTTCATTTCATTGCTGACTGTAGCCTCCTCTCAGAACCCTGTATCCAGGTTACATGGTCATCTTCTTACTTAGTTGTAAAGGTGTTAGCGTTGGGTCTCTTGTTTTATTAATTTTTCTGGAAAAGAATTGGTTATAATAAACTTATTTGTGTATGACTGGAAAGATATCAAAGCTCTACTTAGAATCTGTTTGATACAAGAAATAATTTGGGGCACTTTATGCTTGAGTGTCCAGATTGATAACTGGTTTTAAGAAAACACAAATTATATTTAGGATAACAGGGGTTTAATATGCAAACAGAGATGGAAGGAGATTAGGCAAAGTAGAAGGAAAATTTGAGGCATTGGACATCATCTTCAAGGAGAATATCATGATTGCCAGGAGTCTGTATAATACATATCTTTTCTAGTATTTCTTCTGTTTTTCCTGTTATTGGTTTTATTTTATTTAAAAAGCTCTTTTTAGTTTTTATTTACTTATTTATTTTTCCCCTAATGGAGGCGCTGGGGATTGAACCCAAGGCCTCGTGCACACCAAGCACGTGCTCTACCACTGAGCTCTACCCACTGCCTCCCTCTTGCTATTGGTTTTAGAATGCTGCGGCTAACTTCTCACGTTTACTTTGTAAGTGTAGGTAACCTGGGTGTGATACTGTGATTGATAATCAGAAATATATATTGGTCTCTGCCCCATCTCCTGACACAGGGCTCCTGAAACCCCTGTAATTTCCTCGGTTAGAGGAGTATCTTTTGTGCTGATGAGACAACTTTGGGTGGACTCGCAGAAGGGAGCTGGTCACTGGAAAGCCCAAGCCATGATTAGAAGCTTGGAATTTTTAGCTCATTCACACATTATCTTGAGAAGGGAATGAAGCTGAAAATGGAGTTAATGATCAATCATGCTTCCCTCCAAAAAAAATCCCCAAAGTGTCGAGGTTCAGAGAGCTTTGGGGTTGGTGAAGCTGGCAGGTGCCAGGAGAGGGGCGTGCCAGCAGAGGGCATGGAAGCTCCGCGCTCCTTCCTCGCAGACCCTGCCCTATGCAGCTCTTCCATTTGGATGTTCATCTGTATCCTTTATCATGTCCTTTTATAATAAACAGTAAACATAAGTAAACTTTTCCTGAGTCCTGGGAGCCGCTCTAGCAAATTGGTAGAACCTGAGGAGTGAGTCGTGGGAACCTCTGATTTACAGCTGGCTGGTCAGATGTACAGTTGAGCTCACGACTGGCCTCTGAAGTGGGAAAGAGGGAGCAGTCTTGTAGGACTGAACCCTTAATTTGTGGGATCTGATGGTACGTCCAGGTTGTGCCAGAATTGAGTTGAATTGTAGGACACCCAGCTGACGTCACAGAGAATTGGTTGTTGTGGGTAAACACCTATACATATTTGGTGACCAAAGTTGTGGGATGTGTGAGTGTTCGAGGAAGCTCATAGTAAGGAAAGATGTAGTGGGGAAGAACTGAGTTTTCCTTAATGCAGGTGGAAAGCAGGGTTTTTCCTTTTCCCGGGGTGAGCAAATTCGAAATGCCAGGGTGCAAAATTGTACTAGATGATATTGTATACACAGTGATATCACAGAGATGGTCACCCCGTCCCACCCTTTCCTCTAGGCTCTAAAAGGCACACAACACAGTAATTTCTCCTGCTGTTCCTGGTGGGAGAAATGTCTGTGGTTTTTCCTAAATCTGGACCAAAATACATTCCTTTCGGGCAACTTTGCGACATCACATGGTTGTCCCTTATGTTGACTGAGATTTGTCCTTGTAGTTTTTGGTGCAGTGGATATGATATTTCCAAGTGATGTTTTTTCCAAGGGTACAAAATTGTGACTGTTTTTCTCTAATTCACCTTATTTTGAGTTGAAGCCCCTGATCTTTCCAGCGGCTTAACACTTAAAAGCAGTGAATTCTGGACAAGCAGATATTTAAGGTTTCAATACACTTCATTAAGAACTTTCCTTCTTTCTTCTCAAGATGGCAGCTAAGTTGCCACGTTTATGTAGCATTACAGCTCTGGGTGCTGGCTGGGCATGAGTTGAGGGTGGTGGTGGGGGAGGTGGCATCAGGCTTCTAAGCTGTGGTCATGTGACTTGCACTGGTATCTACTGAGGTCAGCTGTGCTGTCTGTCCTCAGCTGTGGTCACTCCTCCTCATTGGCATCAGGCTATCCGCTCATGGGCACTCTGGGTGCCAGCAGTGCCATGTGGGAAGATACTTGGTTTTTCCCCAGGATGTGCATTGTGGCAGGGGCAGCTGCAAGGATGCAAGGTTGATTCAGGCCTATTGCACTTAAGGCAGTGGTGACTCAGGCCTGATAGACTAAATCCCTTCTCTCCTCAGCTCTTGATTTTATTATACTCTCTACACCTCACGGGAACTGGTTCTACCATGATAATCGCTCTTGCAGAGTAATGGTGGCTTCATTTCTTAGAGCCTCAAATCACAGTGGTCTGGGGTTGTATGGTTAAAAGGAAGTCCAGGATGGGGTGAGATTGCATGGTGGAGTGCATAGGTCTATCAGTTAATGCTGAAAAAGTTCATCCTACCATAAGAGGTTACCAGGTGAGCTCAAAAAGGTCTCAGCTGCTGTGGGGAAGGTTCCGGTTACTAGAAACAAAGATAAATAGAATGGAATAAATGTGTTGCTATAGGAGAAGTTACGTAGAGGTGGGTATTGACCTGGGACACTGGGTAGGGCAGGTTCAGGTTGATGTGGGCAGAGAAGAGGGGCTCTGCACAGGGATGAAAAACAGAGTAGACAGAAGATGGCAAAGCAAAACTAGGAGTGTGTATTATGTCTAGGCATCACACACACATATGCACATACACATATTCATTTTTTGCTAGTGTAAATGGAATTTTTGCCCATTATATATTCTAGGTAGTGACTGCTGGTATGCAGGGAAACTGCTAGTTTTTAAAATATGTATATAATATAGATAACAGCTTACTCAACTTTCTCTTTATTTTTACTAGTTTTTTTTTGGAGTGTTCTGTGTAAACAATTCTGTAAATAATTCTAAATTTTTATCTTTTCCCTAATTTACCTAAAATTATTCTGGTTTTTATTTTATCAAAAATAGGTGTTAACACTTGACATTGATCTTTTGGGATTTATGTGGATACACATGTTTCTTGTGGTAGAGGGTCTTCATAGTAAATAATTCCTGAATTTCTGTAATAAAACATGTTTTTGGAGGATTTTTCTTTTCTTTTTCTTTTTTTTTTTTTTTTAACCTTTTTTAAAGCCAGTTTATTTTATTTATTTTTTGGTTGGGGGAGGTAATTAGGTTTATTTATTCTTAGAGGAGGTACCGGGGATTGAACCCAGCACCTCATGCATACACTCTACCACTTGAGCTATACCTTCCCCCCTGGGGTTTTTCTTTTAAAATGTCTGTTCTCAATAAGAGTATATTTTAATTTGATTTGCTAATGACTACTAGGAATTTTTATTGGATATATTAATATTGGAGTGCTGGGTTGTGTGTGTGTCACAGGCTACTTTTGCAAAGCTTTGGAATCACAGCTGCATTAGATTCATAAAATGAATTGAGAAGCTTTGCTTCCTTTAATCTGATCAGATATGTTTGACAAAATATAGGAATTAGATGTAATACTGAATGAACATAACTATAAAATCATGTGGTACCTGGCTAGGTTTTTCAAATAATATTTAATATTTCAATTGACTTACACTTTTTGCTTTATAAGATTAAGATTTTTCTCCCTTACTGTTCTTTTTCAAAAACATATTTTTTGTTGTACTATTTTTTCAGTTACCATTATCAACTCCTTACTAATTTCGTTGGGCCTTTTTTGTGTATGTGGATTTCTTGTTTCTTGAACGAAGTGTTTGGCCCTGTGTTTTTATTCTTTTGTGTGCTAGTGTGTGTATTTTCCTCTGAAGTTGACTTCGGTTGCCTTCATAGTATAGTGTGTGCTTTGACCTCATTACCTTTCCTGGCTAAAGAAACAGTAATTTCAGTTTTGATCTTTTCTTTAACCCAAGAGTTCTTTGGAAGAGTGTTAGATTTCTGAACAGATAGACCTTTTTATCCTTTGTTTTATAAATTTCTTGTTTACAGCTTGCTGTAAGAGAATGAGGCCTGCATAGTTTCTACTTGTATAAGGCTTTAGTGGGTTGTTAGTGATACAGGAAAATTTTAACATTCCATGTTAATTTGATAATTCAGTTTCTATTTTAGAGATTCAACATTTTGTGTATATATTAAATCACTCACCTATTCAAAAACATGAATGCTTATCATTAACATGAGGGGGGACCAAAAGGGAGCTATTTTGATCACACTGAGTCTCCATTTTGTACTCTGCTAATGATTCAGCTGCCTGTGATATTTTCCCATAGGCCGTGCCCCATGAATTCATAAATTCCTGTTTTGTTTACCATAAGCAACTGAGACAGACCAGATATATCCGATGAGAAGCATTCCAGATTCTCTTAGCAAGTTCTATCGATGTACAAGGAGATTTTTTGGCCAGATTCTTTATTTTTCTCCCCAGGAAATAGGAGATGGGATATAGGCAAGCTATGAATATTTTCCTTCCCAATTGTTAAAGAAATAATTCCAAATAAACAAAGGGGAAATGTTTAAAATCTGAAAATAAAATTCCAGATGCTCTCAAAATAAATTGAAAGTGAGAATTAAGGTAATAAAGGGGAAATAAAAACTAGAGATACCAGTTAATTCTCAACAATGATAGAAGAATATAGATTAAAATATCTGTTACTTCTCATCTCATTCTTCCCCTTACTCCCTACCCTCCAGCCACCCTGGCCTACTTGTCATCTCTCAAGTGTGCCAAGTTTCTTCTCTACCTTAGCCTTTGCCTGGACCGACCCCCCCCCCCAACCTGAAACATCTTTCTCCCAAGTGTTCAGATATCTAATTCCTTTTTGTAAATGATGGTATGGTTTAATGATTGAGACTATACACCCTGAAATCAGACTCTGTGGATTCAAAAACCATGTCCACCACTAAACAGCAGGGTTATGTAGCCTCTCTATGCCTCAGTTTTGCCATCTGTAAAATGGAGGTAATATACTTGCCTCCTGGAAGTGTGAGAATGAAGAGTCAATCCATAGTAGGTGACACATAACAACTTAGCCATCATTGTCCTTCATGAGTGAGTTATTTGTTCACTCTTCATCTTATTCACTGTAATTTAAATAGTCAAAGAATATTTATATCTCTGAATTATCCTTTACTTTTTTTTTTTTTTTTTTGCAGTGTGGAAGTTAACTGAACTCACTGTTGGCAGTGCCCACTAAATTGATTAGGGTGTTGGTGTCAAAGTTTCATTCTTTTGAAAGTGACAAAACATTCTAAAATGAGTTAATGATATTATCACTAAGCGCTACATCAGCATGTCACTGATGGTACTGAACATGTGTTCCACTGTTTTCTTTGAGATTAGATGTCAACATTAATATGATGTTACCTTAAACTTTATTTTTATTCTCAGAGGCAACGTTCCCTAACGAAAGACATATTATACAGGTTATTGTAAGCTTCGTTACACTTGACCCTGGCTGCTTTTTATAGTTTAGATCAACATTTATTGACCAACATGATCCAGTTGACTCATTTGGATTCAGTCAATATGATTGACCTGCTATTAATGTCAGTGGAAGTCAATAAATTTATATTCAGACATTAAAAACTTATTAGATTGAAAGCTTTATGAAGCAATTCAAGGCAGTATCTTGTTAGCTACATTAGTTCTGTCATTCATTTGACTTGGAGGTTCTGGCCTAGGGTGAATAGAAGGTTGAAGCAGAGTTTAAGCGAAGTTTGAGAATTAAATTAAATTCAGAGATGTTCTGGCAAAGCTTTTGCCATCAAGCATTGCAAGTCATGGAATGGATAGGATTCAGAGGCCAGCATTTTAAAATGGTGAGGCTTTAGAAGGGGTTCAGAACGAGCTTCCCTGAGATGTGTCACCTCAGCATGTGGATTATTTTGGACTAAGGCAGTTGAGACTCTGAGGGCTCAAGAGAAACCACTGTCCCTCCCGTAACCACCTAGAAGAATTCAAATTGGGGGTGTTTCCTAGAATGAGAATTATTACCAGAAATAAATTTTATCTGAATGACTCATCTGTACAACGGGGCCAACATTTACTTACCAAACATCCACTCTTCTCATTGTCCTGTGAACTGCCCTCCTCCCCTTTGAAGCCCCAGATCGCTGTCCCAGTCCTTAGCTCAGGAAAGCATCTATTTTACCCTTCTGTATTGGAACCTCTCATGTTGGGGGGATTCCTGCACATACAACATTGATTGATTTGTTCTTCTCCTGTTGATCTGTCTCATGTCAATTTGATGATCAGACCAGCCAGAGGACCTTTGAAGGGTAGAGGAAAATTCTTTCTCCCAAACACATTCAATACATACATTTTAGGAGACTTGACAGAGTAAAGGCATTTGTGTACAATTACCTTTTTGTGCCTTTTTGTTTGTTCCCAATACTGTTTAATCAGAATATTTAATTTCATTCCTCCTGAATCCACCTCCTTTATGCATTGTTTATGATTGTGAATATATATTCTTCTCAGCAGGGCTTTGGATTTGAATAGTTTCGTGCATTCAATATTAATAAAGGGCCTGTCTTTATTAGGTTTCTCCACCTTTGCATCCTAGAACACGGCTTTGTGTATAGTATTTGTCAAGATATGAAAAGAAAAAATATTGCAAGAGAATTTAGATGCCTCTCTATTTTTTTTTTTGTTTTGTTTTATATGATCTGAAATAAAATACAGGCTTATTTCACTGTTTTTGGTTGGGGGGTGGAGCCTTGGGGGAAGGATGTGACAGTTAACAAACAGTGTTACTTTCAAAGTGTTTTTGGATTTGGGAAAGAAAGCTAATTATACCAGAATCAAATTAGAAATGTGAATAAACCTACCACGTGAGCCTTACAGTATTTCATAATGTTCTGCCTTCCACTGGACCAGTGGTTCTCTACCAGGGGTGACTTTACTTACCCAAGGGACATTTGGCAATGTCTGGGGACCTTTTTGGTTGACACAGCTGGTTGTAGGGGTGGAGTGCTACTGATACTTGTTCGGTAGTGCTCAGAGATGCTGTTAAACATCCTCCGATGAGCAGGACGATGCCCACAACAGAGCTCCCAGCTCCAAATGTCAACAGTGTCAAGTTGAGAAACCCTGTTCTGGAGGAAGCACCACCCTTTGCTTTAGCTCTGGTCATTCAGAAGGAGCATCCAAGATTCATTTTCCCAGCTAACTCACATTATGCAACCCGGTTTTTAAATTCATATCTGTCTGTGTCGGATGCACAGCAGTTAGTCTGCTTCTCTGTATGAGGGAAATTGTTTTCTACTAACTGATGACCTCAGCTTAGCAGTTTCTTTCCCAGCACATCAAAGCTCACAGTCAGACTTGCAGCAGCAAGTGCACTTCTGAGCGGCTTTATGACATGTAAAGACCCTCTTTGGCATTCATACTGTGCTGCTCTATTGTTTACAAGCTAGCAGTAAATTATTTATGGATATTGCTGGAGATAGGACTCCTTTGCTCTCTTTTTTAACCCTAAAGCTGTTTTTTATCTGGTGGCAAGATTTTATATGAAAGCTATTTTGGGGGGTTACGTCCTCTTTGCATTTATGTGACAGGTTTTACAGTACCCACCCCATCCACTTTTTATTACTTTAAACTTGTTCTGGAAATTAGTATTAACTACCTCATGAGCTCAACAGATAGGATTTTTTTCCCTTAGAATTACTGGTTTAACATGATTTCAGGAAGGCTTTTCCTGAGTCAGTCTAGAGGGAAACTGAGAAAAATCTCATTTTGGATCAAATGCAAAGCAAAAGATCTTCAGGTTGCTTTGGAGCATTGATCTGTTAAAAGATTTAGTTTGAGAATGGGTTTTTGTTTTATATTCAGTTGATCACCAAAGGAATCACTGTATGGTTGGCAGTTATTTCTGTTGGCATTAGTGTCCTTCAGTTTTTTGTTTTTTGTTTTTTGTTTTTTTTAATACACAGACCATTCTTAATGTGTTTCCACTGACATATTTTCAACCACTGCCTCTGAGTTGGGGACATTTTCTTTTGGTCTTCATCACCCCTCCCATCAAGTGGTAACATCTTGTTCTTAAATTTGCCAGACATTTAGGAGATTGACTATTTTCTAAACTACAATAAATCTGAAAGTATATGTAGAATGCAGTGCTAATCAGAATGTGTAACTTAACCCACGTCGACTGAAATAAATGCACAGCGTAAAAGTTAAGAGTTACGTTTTATTTGTGGGGAGGACTTGAGCCGGGGTGACAGCCTCTCAGGTCGCTCTGAGGGACGGCTCCGAAGAGGTAGGGGAGGAGCTAGAATATATAGGAGCTTTACAACAAAGACCAGGTAGTTGGAACATTAAAAGTTGACCTGTTAACTAAAGAAAACCAGACATCTCAAGTTAAAAAATTTAGTGCTTTTCTGTGTATGGGAGGAAGCAAACATTTGGGCTCACTGAATTCATTCCTTTGACAAGCACCTAGCTATCGAGGGCCAGTGTCCTGTCTGTTCTTATTCTGAGTCCCCTCAGGCTGCAGAGGCTGGGCTGCAGGCTTGTCTGCACCCAGAGCTCACTGCGGGGTGGTGGCAGCGGCTGATGACTTGATGGCTTCAGCATTCTTTGTCTACTGATATGGTTTGCAGTATTTTTTTGTTCACACCCAGAACCCCATAGCTTTTTCTAGTAGATCTTTACTTTTCATTGTGGCTGATAAAAGATCAATTGAAAATTAAAAGAATGACTGGTTAATGAATTAACAGGGGACAAACTATTGGATGTCAACAAGAATGTTCTTCTTAGTGGATTTCGTTGATAGACTGAAAGTTCATGCCAGTAGTTTAGGCTCTAAGGAAACTCAAAAACCAGATTTGAAATAAAGGACAAAAGGTGATGTTTACTTGGAATCAAGTCATTAGTCCCTGAGTATTGTAGGGGAGGATGAAATTTTCCTTTGCCTTTCTGGTTCTTCTGGCTGGTCTAAGAATTAAATTGACATGAGATGGAGTAATAGAAGAAAATCAAACAAAAGTTTAATAACATGTAGACATGGGAGAGACCCAGGAAAACTGAGTAACTTGCCAAAATAGCTGAAACTCTAACCTTAAATACCATCCTCAGTGACAAAAGAGGATGTTGAGTGTGGGGAATATCCATTATGGGAGGTTCCCAGGAAAAGCACAGTAAACAAGGCTGATTTTGATGCAAATTTAAGTCATTACCTTCTTCATTTCTAGATACGTGGTCATCCTCCACTTCCTGATGCTGGGAGAAAAACACCCTTACAAATAGAGATTTCCCTTACAGATGTAAACGTCTCTTACAAAAGTTTAACTCTTACTTAATTTTCAGAGTTTCTCACGTATCTGCTGTTTCTTACAAAATAACCAGCTTAGAATAATAATTATGCCAAAGAGACATATTTTAGGTTGGCACATTCTGTTCTACACTACAATAAAGCTTATTGGTAACAAGGAATAAAAGGGTTAAAGAAAAGATAAACATAGTATTATTTTTAAATGACTTCTTTGTTTTATAGAGGCATCATATTGCAGTCTTGAGATTTCCTATTTTAGAGGTTTAGTTAAAAACACAATATAGGGGGAGGGTATAGCTCAAGTGGTATTGTCAGAGCAGGCAGATAGCTAGATATGAGCAGAGAAAGGGGGACACAGACCAAATGGCAGGAATTAGGCAGAAAGGAGGGGCACAGGCCAAATGCAGGAAACCACACATCATGTGAGCAGCAGGGGGTCCCTGGGCAGAGAAAGAAAAGCAGGAACCTTGGGGCTGATAAGGGATCATGCCTTTGGGGATGACAAGTGGCCTGGAGAAGAACAAAGAAAGGTGAGAAAAGGCAGGAATTTCTAGTGTCTGAATGTAGCCTTTTGCTCATTATGCCTTCATTTCAATAAAATTAGCCTTGCAGATCAGAAGTACCCATCATGCACCAACGCCATGACACTTCTGATCCAGACTAAATAAGGACAAAAATCCCTCCTCCCTTCGGGAAGGTGGAGTTGGGATGATAATCAGGGAATACAACCCCAAACCCTTCCCTCCCCAGTGAATATTCCGCCCATTCATTCTTACACCCTATGTAGCTAACTTGCCAAAGAAATGCAGGGCAGCCGCTCACCTGAGCCTGCCCGCTCTCCCCTGAGAGTGTACTATCCATCTTTTATAAATCCTCACTTTACCTTTTTTTAACCTCTAAGTCTTGTCTCTGAATTCTTTCGGGATGGGACAATAACCTGGAACACCGGTTGCATCTATCGGCAACAGTATTTGGGTTTCTGCCATACGAAGTTTTAGAGGCTCTTCTGTCCTATTGGGTCCCCCAAGAATCTTGGTCCTTGCATACAACTAGATTTTATAGGAGGAACTTGTTCCTTGGTGAGAAAGTAAAATTTGTAGGTAAAGACTTGAAAAAAAGAAAAAGTCTCATGAAAATTGCATTTCTAAAGTTGGGTAAATCAGCCAGTATATAAGGTTGGTTTATATATGATTTTAGGGCTATCAGTTTGGGTCCTTCAATAAAAAAAAACAAAGCAAAGCAAATAAAATGGGGGAAAACCTGCCAACAAAACAATAACAATAATAAAACCTCAACAACATTGGGATGACCATACATCCTGGTTTATGGCTGTTCATTATTTTTAGGGCTCCTTTTCACTATCAAAAGTGTTCCTATTTGGGTGAGAAAGTAGTTTGTATTTTCCTAATGACTTAATGGTCTTGAGCATCTTTTGATGTGCTTATTTGCATTCCATTTATCTTTGGTGAAAATATATGGTAGACAGATAACTAGCAAAGCTTTAGCCCATTTTTAAAAATTGGGTTGTTTGTTTTCTTATTGTTAAAAGTTTTGAGAATTCTTCATGTATTATACCTACAGGCCCTTTGTTGGATAAGTGATATGCAAATATGTTCTCCCAGTCTATAGCTTGTCTTTTTATTCTTCTAATAATGTATTTTTAAGAGCAAAATTTTTAAATTTTGATAAAGTCACATTTCTCTTTTTTACCTTTTATAGATCAGAACTCTTTGTTTAACCCAGTATCATGAAGATTTTCTCCTAGAAGTTTTATACTTGAAAATTTTACATTTCTGCCTATGATCCATTTTGAGTTAATTTTATGCAAGTTTGGGGAATACAGGTTGATTTCTCTTTTTCTAACCACCCCCCCCCTTTTTTTTTTTTGCTTATGGCTGTCCATTTGTGCAGCAACATTTCTTTAAAAGACTATCCCTTTTCCACTGAATTGATTTTGAAACTTATCAGTTGGCTATCTATGTGTGGCCATATTTCTGTGTTCTCTAATTTGCTCAGTTGATCTATGTTCAATCTCTTGATTATGGTAGCTTTATTGTTAAGTCTTAAAATCAAGTGGTGTGCATCTTCCAACTTGTTCTTTCAATAGTCATTTCTTAATATTATTTATTATCTACTCTATTTTAAATTTGTTCCAATTCCCTCAAACTTACTTTTCTCCAGTTGTTTTGTTTGAATCAGGATCTAAATCCACTTTCACACATTGAGTTTAGCTGTATGTCTCTTAAGTCCCTTCTTAAGAAACTTCATGCTAGAAAACTATTACACCTTTCATGCCGTAAGAAACCAGGTCATTTGTTCAGTAGCGTGTCCCACATACTGGTTTTGGCTGATTTTTTTTTTTCCTTATGATGTCATTCAAGTTGTTCTATTATTCCTCATACATCTTGTGAGCAAGTGATGAGATTTTCATTGGGTTTGGGTTTAAATTTTGGGTAAGTGACTTCACAGTCTACTTTCTAAGCTTTACGTCAAGAACCTAATAGTTGGTGTCCTATTTGAAGTGCTGCAATTTTATGTTTAATCAGTGGGTTCAGGTGTTATCGCCTTTATCCAAGCATTATAAAGTTGCCCATCAGCTTCTTATCTAATGGCTTTAGCAGACATTCCTGCTGTTTCTCTAGATTCATTATTTTATTAAGAGTTGTGCAATGGTGATATTCTGATTTTAGAATTTATTTTGCATGTATTAGGCGGAAGGTTTATAGACAAAAAGCCTTTACTCATCAACTCTTGGGTTATCCTAAAATATACTTAGCATCAGAGAGGCAGGACAGATGTTTCTTAATTTATCAATTTTTAGAGTAATGAGTTAGTGCCCTGGCAACTTCTAATTGTGCTAAATTATTATTTCTAGTATCATTGTGAACTTAAGGATTTGTATACACTTGACATATTTAAATCCATTGAAGGCTTTTTTTTTTTTTTTCTTTTCTTTTTAATGCTCAAATTATCACATCTTAGTCCCCTGGAAACTCCTTCATCTTACATTAACCCATTCACTTTTAACAGCTTTCTTGCTTTCTCATACAGTAATGTCCTAAACTAATCTTGTGCATTTCCTGTTCCATTCCTGAATTCAGTCATTTCTCCAAGAAATCCTTGGAACCTTTTAATGGAAGATAGAATTTAGAGACTACATTTTGGGAATTATGGTAAAATAGATACATTTTCAGTGTTGGCTGTCTGGTAGTTTTTAGAGTTTTGATTCTAAAGTGCCATAAAAATCCTCAAAGAAAGTTTATAATCATAATATTCCCATTATCTATTGTTAAAGACTCAATTAAAAGGACTTTCTCAGGGTGGGAATTTACCAACCTCAAGTCCTAAAATGGCTGCCCTCAATTCCTATAACCATGTATTAGTCACTTGTGGTTGGAAAGGGTTGGAGCATTCTGGGAGGACAAATTCAGTGAGAGATTGCTTTTAGGCAATGACTGACTATGTTGTCAATACAAATGCCCCTGCCAGTAGGGCTGAAAATGTCCTTACATTATAAGACAGGACCATTCATCACCATACATCAAAGTTTGGTTAATATTGGGTAACCACCTTCCCTTTCACCAGTGCCACACTTACTTTCCTGTCATATTTGCTCACTGAAGATGAGGAGAAAAAGACATGCTCCAAGATTAAACCTGCTGTGCTGCGAGTATACAGATTTTTATTAAGCTCGACAACAGTGTCAATGCTTAGGCTTTAAAGTGACAATTTTTGTATGGAACTGGCTACACATTTTGATTTCATTACCTTGAATAAAGTTATCCTGTACTTTGCATAAATGTGTTTTTTCTCCTGTTTGCTTTGGGAAATGACCTTTCACTCAGTACTGTTGCCAGCTGCAATGCAGAAAGCACTATATAACTTAGCAGGCCTGTGACAGTATTCAGGCAGGTGCTGTGTATTGCCTCAGTCTGTCTACTATCGCATTTTCAAGAAATGAGAAAGGTCAAAGATTGCTGCATCCTGTGATTTAAAATTCAAATGGGGAACTTTCTCTTATTCTATGAACCAAATCATTATCTATGTTCGGTATATCCTTTGCCTACTTGATTTTTTCCTGGTTTTTTATCACTTGTGCAGAATACTAGAAACAAAAGTTTTCTATGAGAAGATTCCCCAGTATTAGATTCCCTTTATCTGTCTCTATTATATCTACATCTGTATCTCTGTCTATATCTGGATCTGTCTAGCTAGCTAGATGAGTAAGAATTTGGTGAGCTTTTCATTATGTTTCTGTTTTCATTGTTTGCTAGCACTTAACACAACATCCCAGAATACTAATATTTTCTTCTAAACCATTTATGGAAACCATTCATAGAAAGTAACTATTTACAAGTATCTGAATGCTGACACATATACGTACTTGATGTCACACCAAAGCTGTAGTGTAAAAAATATTTGCCTAAATAAAGACTTGGAGATAGTCCACTCTCCATCCAATGCTCCATCATGAACCATGGTCCCTGGCCTGTGCTCCCCGTGATTTAGCCGGGTGCTTATATTGATGGCGACATTAACCCAGTAGTTTTCTAGGAAGAACTGAGCATATCCGTTTATTATACAGCATGGTGTCAGAGGCCTTTATAAATATTTTGGCTCTACATATATTCCAACTGAAATAAAATAAACTGCAGTCAAGGCTTTAAAAACAGCTCCATTGACTCAGCGCTCGTACCACATGACAATCCATTGTGTAACCCTGGGGCCTACCATCCCCCCTGGTCTTTGCATTTTATTTATGAATTTTATATGAAATCATTACCATTTCTGTATTCAGTTTTTCTGCAGTGGCGGAAGCAGGAATCTAAACAGGCTGCTACATCTCAAAGACACATTCATTAGGCCTGAATTATGAGTTCAGCACATCCTGAAAATAGGAACTGCTCTGAGCCTCCGCACAGCTGGCGTTTTGCTTCTCTCCTACAACTGCCATCGCCCTGTGCAAAATGACGACTCCATTCCACACCCACCAGATGTTTTTGCCCCCGTTTTATAGTGTCAGCCTTGAATACAGAAATCTTGGGTCTTATGAAAACCCAAATAGGCTGCTTTGAAGGAAGATGAGGAGAGAAAACACAACGTTGTTGACATTAATATAAAGGTGCTACAAAAATCTGTCTGTCGACTTCAGTCACTCTTCAGAAGGTAGAAAAATATATGTATTTTATATTGTGAAAAGATTAATTTGAGAGATCTAACATTTTTTAAAGATAGTGGCTCATACCATAAAATACCACATGTTTTGGTCCTAAATGTAAGGTAATAAAAATCGCCAGCAATCTTCTTTGGAACCAATCAATTAAAATAATCTTTATTAATTTTTATTAATAGTAATAGATTTATTGGAGAGTCATCATACAAAATATAAGATTCTCATGATTTGAATAGAGAGACCTCTTCAAAGAAACCAGTTACCTATCTAGTTACACCGTCTACTGTACAAGCTTAATTAAATCTTTTACATGAAGAGTATTTGGCTGAATGCAAAAAGAAAAGAGGAATAAAGGAATTCAAGGTTTCATAAAAAGAAGCAAAGAAGTAAAAAATAGTAAGGAAGTTAGAATTAATATCTAGTCCTCATGTCTCTTTGTTCATTCATGTTAATATAATTAACACATATTTAATGTTTATTATTTGTCAGATGCTCTGGTAGTTGGAGATAATTATATCACAATGTGATGAGAGCTGGAACAGAGGAATGACAGTGAGCCTTTATCATGTGTCTGATGTGTTCTAACTTCTTTTTATGTATCCTATTTTATTTAACCCTGACAAAATTTCTATGAAGGAGAAATTTATGTCATTTTGTTACAAATGAAAATATTAGCTTGAAGATGATTAATTGCCCTTTTCAATGTTGCTGAGCAAAAATGGGGCAGACCACATTCTCTTCAGGTCTGTCTGTTCTGAGAGGATGCTACTTCACGTGAGCAATGTCAGAAAGAATACATAAGAGTTTGCCAGTAAGTACACAAAGAAGGAAGGCTATTCCATGTCGAGACTCGTGGAAAAGAAAAAACTTTGCTCTTTCTGGTAATTGCCCGGAGTTCAGGGAGATTGGTGTGCAGGCTGAATGAAGGGTCATAAGGAGATGGAGTCTGATTTAGTGGCCCACAGCTTAGGAAGTGTTTCAATAAAAATCAGTTTTACTCATGAAAAAATCATAAGCAATATAATTTTCTAGGTACAGTTGCATGAATTTTGACAAATGCATACACCTGTGTCACCATCACAATCACAACAGAGAACATTTCTGCTACCCAAGAAAGTTCCCTGGCACCTCTTTGTAGTCAATACCTCCACCCTCTCCATCGCCCCAGGCGACGGGTGATCTGCCTTCTAGCACTATATATATTAGTTTTGCCTTTTCTAGAATGTCATATAAATGCAGTCATGTGGCATGTGTGCTTTTATGTCCGACTTACTTTGCTCAGCATAACAAACTTTAATCATGTTGCTGTGTCAGTAGTTAATTGCTTTTTTTAGTGAGTAGAGGTCTACTGTATGGATGTAGGACAAACTGTTTGTCTTCAGTTGTTGAGATATTTGGGTTCTTTCAACTTTTTGACCATGATAAATAAAGCGTCTGTTAACATTTACATCCCAGTCTTTGGGTGGACATATATTTACATTTCTCTTGGGTGAATTCCTAGTTATGTTTGCACGGTACCTTGTTTACCATCCTTTTACTTTTAGTCAGTCTTTGTCTTTTAATCTGGTTTCTTAAGGAGAGCACAGAGTTGGTTCTTGCATTTCTTATCCAGTCTGACCATCTGTGCCTTTTAACTGGAACATTCAGGTCATTTTTAGTTAATTTAATTACATATTCAGCTAAGTTTAAATCTGCCATCTTGTTATTCATGTTTGTTTGTCCCATCTGCAGTTTTCCCCCTACTTTCTCCATTTTCTTTTAGATAAATTGAGTATGTTTTGTTTTTCCATTTGATTTCTACTGTTCGTTTCTTTCTCTTTTTTTCTCAGCTTTTTTTTTTTTTTTTTTTTTTTTTGGTAATGGGGAGGTAATTAGGTTTATTTATTTTTAGAGGAGGTACTGGGGATTGAACCCGGGACCTTGTGCATGCAAAGCATGCACTCTACCACTGAGCTATACCCACCCCCCTCTACTATTTGTTTCTTAGCTATAATTCCTTGGTTTATTTTCTCAGAGGTTGCTCTAGGACATACGGTGTGCATTTTAATTTATTAATTTATCACAGTTTACCTTCGTATATAAGTATACCATTTCACAAATAATGTAAAACCATTACAATAGTACACTTTGATTCACCCTACCATCCTTTGTGCTGTTCCTGTCATACTTGTTATCCTATATATGTTTAAAACTCCACAATAAATACATTATTTCACTGTTTCTCTGGTCTTTTTCTCATTTTAAAAATTGAGGAAAAAATTCTTTCACACTAACCCATATATTTACTATTTCCAGTAGTCTTCATTCCTTTGTGTGGGTCCAAGTTTGTATTAGTCAGGTTTCTTCAGAGACACAGAATCACAAAGATACATAAATATAATACGAGATTTATTATAGGAAATGGTTTATGCACTTATGGAAGCTGAAAATTCCCATGATCTGTCATCCATTAGCAAGAGGCCCAGGAAAGCCTCTAAGTGGTGTAATTCAATCTGAATCCAAAGGCCTGAGAACTAGGATCGCCAGTGTCCCAGGGCAGAAGATGGATGTCTCGGCTCCCTCATAGGGAATGCACCCTTCCTCTGCCTTCTGGTTTCCTTTAGGCCCTCAATGGATTGTATGATGTCCATGTGCACCAGTGAAGGTGATCATCTTTACTTAGTAGTGATTCAGAAGCTCATCTCTTCTTCTGGAAACACCTTCACAGACGCACCCAGAAATGTGTTATCAGCTATCTGAGCATCCTGTAAGCCTAGTCAAATTGACACACAAAATTAACCATCAAATTAATCAATTAGCACTCTCCTTCTGTCTGGAAAATTTACATAACATTTTCCCATAGTACATTGGCAATAATCTCTCTTAGGTTTTGTTGGTCTGACAACAATTATTTATTTCAACTTAATTTTTGAAAGGTATTTTCATAATAAGTAGAACTCAAGATTGACATTTTTTCTCTCTGCATTGAAAAAATGTTTAATTTTCTTCTGCTTTGCGTACTTTCAGATGAGAAGTCAATGGTGTGTTTATCTCTGTTCCTTTGTATATAACATGTCCTTCTCCAGTTGCTTTTGTGCCTTTCTCTTTATTATGGTTTTCCATCAATTTATGAAATGCCTTGGTGTGATTTTCTTTGTGTTTTTCATTGGGCTTGTTAAGCTTCTTGGACCTGTGGGTTTAGTTTTTATCAACTGAAAAATTATTGGCCATTATTACTCCAGATACTATTTTCAACTCACTAGCCCCCCATTCTTCCTGTGGCGATGTATTACATATATGTTGGACACTGCTTAATACTGTTTGACAGAATAATGCTACTAATCCTCTCCAGTTAAATTTTCATTTTAGATACTGCATTTTTTAATCTTCTGAAGTTCCACCTTGCTCATTATTGCATATTCTGTTTCTCTCTTCATTATGTTTGTATTTTCTTTAAAATTCTTGAGCATGTTTATAATACCTGTTTTAAAGTCCTTGTTTATTAACTTTATCATCTCTGTTATTTCTAGGTCTGCTTATTTTGATTTATTTTTCTTGTGGTTATGTGTCATATTTTTCTGCTTCTTCACATATGTATTAATTTTTTTGAGTTCCAGACACTGAAAACTTTATGCTGAGTGTTGAATTTGTTCTGGCAGGCAGTTTAGGTATTTGCATATCAGCCTGATCCTTTAAAGACTTGTTTTTAAGCTTTTCTTTGGGCAGATCTTTAAAATAACCTTTAATCTAGAGCTAGAGTTAGTCTAGTCTAATTCTAGACTCACAATCCTTTAGGGTTTATACCAAATACTTTCATATATTTAACAAGGTCTCTCCTCCTAGGCTGGTGGGTAATTGAACAATTCTCAGCCCTTAGTGTGTCAGCTCCCATAATTGTTCTTTCGTAGCAATTATTTGCCTGGCCTCAGGGAGTTTCATCTGGTGTATATTCAGATTGATATTCAGATAGAGTCAAGAGGACAAACACAAAGATTTCCAGAGGATGTTATCTGTGTAGCACTCTCTGGTTCGGTACTTTCTCCCCCAAATTCTAGCCACCTCGGCCTCCTCAAATTTTATTTTTGTCTCCTCAACTCATACTTCCAAATATTGTTTGGTTCCCCCTCCCTTTGTCATGGTTCAGAAACTTCCTCCTGGCAGACAGCTGAGTCGGAGAGCACTTATTTCCCTTCTCACAGGGATCATATTCTTGTGCTGTCTGTTGTTTAATATCACAAAGCAGTTATTTCTTACATTTTTTCCCAATTTTATTATTCTTGATGGTGAGAGAGTAATTCTTATAGCAGATGTTTCTTTGTAGGCAGAAGCAGAAATCCATGTAGTGAGTTTTTTACATGGAATGATCATTGTACACATTGATCCCAGACAAAATCCTGTATTATCATAAATCAGAGTAACTGAATTATAAAAATTGGGAGGAGGGTATAGCTCAGTGGCAGAATGCTGCACAAGGTCCTGGATTCAATGGCTAGTATCTCTATTAAAAAATAAATAAATAAACCTAATTACCCACCCCCACCCCCCAAAAAAAGTTTGGTGATTTTTATTTATTTATTTTTTAGCTATATAGTAATGTTGCATTGAACTTTGATCAGTATTCCAAATGGATCATTTTTCTACCAGTACCTGATTAACTCAGTGGTTGTGTATCAATATTGGCAGAATAAGGCTGTAAGAAGTTTTGGAGGAGGAAGCAAGAGTCACTTGACTCAAAATCTTGATGCAGTATCTTCAACAGCATCCACATCATTTTTGTTCTGGTTTCTTTGGAAAGTCCAATAATTAGCTGCACATATTTGAAGTAGTTCTAAAATAATAGGAGAACTCTTCTTCGTACTTAAACATTATGCTATTGACAAGATGTGATGTGGAGAGAAGAAAAATAGTTATTGTAAGAAGCATCAATGGACCATGAAACTCTAGTACTACGTAGGAGCTCTTTATTTTATTTCCCCTGTGCTTTTTTTAATCTCTGCAAATATAGATCAGAAATTGTTTTTTTTAACAATTTTATTGATATAATAAACATACCATAAAATTGATCCTTTAAAAGTAAACAGTTCAGTAGTTTTTTGTATATTCGTTGAATTGTGGAGTCATCACTACTATATAATTTTAGAACATTTTCATCAGCCCCCATAATAAACCCTGTTCTCAGAAGCAGTCACCTTCCATCTCCCCCAACTCCCAGGCCTTGGCAACCATTAGTCTACTTTCTGTCTGTATGGATTTTCCCATTCTGGACAAGAAGTTCCTTATAGCAATACTTGGCTGCAAGCAAGATATAATGTTGCCTAAATCATCAATGTACAACTCAATGAATTATCTTCAAAAAGTAAATGCACTTATATATCTACCAGCCAGATCTAGAAAAAGAATATTATCAGTACTCTAGAGCCTTCTTCTGCCCCCTCCCTGGCCCTAATCCTCAGAGCTAACCAACTATTTTGAATTCTGTCACTCTGAGCAATTTTTATCTGTCTTTGAACACTAAGAAAATATTCAAATGCTTAGTTTCATTTGTTCAGGATTATTTTTGAGATTCATTCATGTTTTATTTATTCTATTTAATTGTTAATTCCTTTCACGCTAGTTTGTCTTTTTTCTTTGGCTGTTCTTTTGGATTTTCTCTTCATTCTTGATTTTTCTTCAGTTTCATTATAATATGTCTTGGTTTAGATTAACTTTTATTGATCCTCCTTAGAGTACTTTGGAGTTTTTGATTCTGTGGATTGATTCTTTCCATCAGTTTTAGAGAATTATCCATCATGATACCGTCAGATATTTTTTCTCCCATTTCTGCCCTCTTCCTGGCTCTTCAAGTAAATATTATATTCTAATTTTTCTCCACTCAGTTAAAAATTGTATTAATGTATATTTTATATGCATCAAAATGCTCATTTTTAAAGTAGAGAGTTGAATACACTTTGACGAGCTTGTACACCACATGGCCACCACCCTGATGAATATACAGCACATTTCCATCACACCAGTAAGCGTTCTCATCCTACTATTAAAAAATAAAATTCACCCTATTAAATGTGAAGATCTAATTGGATTTATTTAACCATTCATGAATCAGGCAGCATCCCATCTAGCAAGTGGAAAGACAACTCTGAGAAACTGTACAAAATGGGAGGCCTTTATAGGCAGAAATGAGGCAGGACGAGGAGGTTATTAGCAAAAGAAAAAGGATTGTTTTAGGCAAATTCACCTTCCTTTTGGGACTGAGAATGTCAGGCATCTTAACAGGCACATTACCTCACTAGTGTCTATTAGGAAATTCTAGACTGGTTTAAAATTCCACTCAAGTGAGGCTGAAACTGCAGTTAGGTTAACCATTACGTGTTGGTTTTGGTGATATGGCTTAGCACGAGTGACTGCATTTTGGGCCTGTTGCCTCTTTTTTTAACACTGGTTTCAGTCATTTTGCTTCCCCCATAACAACCATTGCTCTGATTTGTATCCCCAAATATTAATTTTTGCCTGTTCTTGAGTTTCCTATAAATGAAATTAAACAATATATTGTCATTGGTTTACAGCTCTTTTGCTCAAAACAGTGTTTTGGGGTCACATGTTTCATATAGGGAAGATTCATTCCTTTTCATCAGTGAGGAGGAATTCATTGTATGTATATCTGTTTATCCATCCACCTCTGATTACATTTGCATTGTTTCTCGTTTGAGGCTATTACAAACAGTGCTTTCTGAACATTCTCATGCACATCTTTTTCTGGGCTGTAGAGGAGGAAAAATAATTTTCCTTCTACCCTTTTAAGTGCTTGGCTGAGGCCTCCCTGTAATAAAAGATTAACTTAAAAACAGATTAATAGGAGAAAAACAGAAGTTTAATAGCATGGATACCTCTTATATACATTGAGACTCAGGGAAACCGAGTAACTTGTGAAATGGCCCAATTCATCAGCTTCAACAACATCTACTGCTAAAATCAGAAGGGGATGTTGGAGGAGTGAGGAGCCAGTTATGAGAGGTTTTCAGGAAAAGCACAGTAAACAAGGGTACAGTTGTTATGTAGGTTAAAGTTATTGCCTTCGTCATTGATAAAGAGTTTCTAGAAACTTAGTCATCCTTCTCTTCTTGCAACATAGAAGGAGGCACCCTTACAAATGGAGATTTCTCTTATACATGTAAATGTCTCTTGCAAAAGGGTGACTTCTGCTCAGGTTTTCAGAGCTTTTCCTGTGTCTGCTAGTTCTTAAAAATAATCAGCCTAAAATATTCTTTATGCCAAAGAGGCAGATTGTGGGTGGCCAATTCTGCTCCCCTCTCAGTCTTCTGAGAATAGTGACTGCTCCTTCTCTTTCATCTTCCAAATATTACCTTGTTCAAATTTAACCTGAGTCCAAACAAAGAAGAGATTCTGGGAAATGTATATAACTATCTGAGATAAAGAGTAGGGAGATGAATTTGTATTTTTCCAGTTTAGATTTTCTTAAACATTTTTTTTTCAAATCGACTCTGTCATTTTTTTGTATTGGCTATGTTTTCAGATGTCTGTTAAAATTTATCATTCTGTTTGATCTTTGCTAATCTGGTTGGACAAAAGTTTCTCATTACTTCCCTGTTTGCAGATTTGTTTGAAACTTTTTTTTCTTCCTATTTTTGTGCCTATTTATAATTATTTTATGACTTGCTTGTTTTTTCTGTTTTTTTGGTCCATTCTTCTGTTGAAGTGTATGTTTTTGAAATTAATTTATAGGATTTATCTATATAAAGAAGTTTTTTGTTTTTCCTGTTCTGTCATATATAGTGCAAATATCTCTCCCAGGCTATCATTTGCTCTTTATATTTGTTTATGGTATTATTTTTCTAAAAACCTTTAAAATTTTTACATCACTAAATCTGAATATTTTTCCCTTATAACTTGCACCTTGAAGCTCATTCTTACAAAGGCCCTTCCTAACCCAGAAGGTTATGTTAAAATGCATATATTGCTCCTTTGAAACACTTTTTAAATGTTTATGATCATATTTTAGAAGTATTTGTACTAAAGTTTGAACACAAAGAGGAGTTACCTGTTATTTGAGTCCAACATAAATGCCCACTGGATACTAGGTGTTTTGATGAGAATATAAAAATGAATAAAGTTCCTGTGCTTGAAAAATTCACTTCTAGTGGGGGATCCAGATATGTAAACAATCATCATAATGCAATGTGATGGATATGTGTTTAGAACTGTTACAGGAACATAAAATTTGGATAAAATTTTGCTGAAAAATGTCTAAAAGGGATGTTGTTCAATAATATAATTAACTAATGCCATATGAAGAAATAGGTCACAAAGGTAAAAATGTGCTCATGTTAGTATGTAGTATTGAATCATAAAATAATGAATCTTACCCTGTAACAAACTAAATAATTCACAGGATACAGATATAGAGGAACAAAATTTGCCATCTCAGAATATCTCCTTAGCATGAGGATTATTTTGAGCTGAATACAAGGCCTGAAAGATCGAGGAAGAAACTTTGACCTTGTCCCTAACTGCCTAAAAGAATGTAGACAGAGGACCTGCTCCAGGAGGGGAGCCATCCCCATAGACAGCAGTAGTATAGTAGGTGTATGTAGTATAATATAATATGGCATAAGTAGGCATGGAAACAGGGAGGAGCCTAGCAGAGTCTGTCTGTTAAAACTCCTCTCTGGGTCCCATTGTCTCTGCATAGCCCAGCAAACATTTATTTACCAAACATTTGCTTTTCCATCTCCCATGTGAATTGCCTTCCTCCCCTTTGAAATTTCTAACCACTACCCACAGCATCCTCTTTTGTCTTTAGCTGAAAACAGTATTCAGTGTGAGGGCTTTGGCCATTTTGGTGAGTTACTCAGTTCTAGTCTCTCTCATGTCTACATGCTATTAAACTTTTGTGTGATTTTTCTCCTGTTAATCTGTCTCATGTCAATTTAATTCTTAGACCAGTCAGAAGAACCTAGAAGGGTAGAGGAAAATTTCTTCCTCCCCAACACAGGTGAGCATTGGGCACAGGTGAAACATTCTACCACTGAGAATACTGAAACAGTCAGAATCAGTCTCCAAACATGTCCTTTCCCCTCATATTGTGGTTGAACACAAGTTTAAGTGCTCGATGCACAGTGAGGCCAAACAAACCAAAATGCTGGAGTTTGGAGAAGAGAAAGGTTTATTCCAAGGGCCAAGCAAGGAGAACAGGCAGCTTATGCTCCAAAAAGTCTGGACCCCCTGTTGGCTTTTGAGGAAGAGATTTTATAGGCAGACTTGGAGGGGGAGGCCTGCAGGGTGTGTGACCGTCCTCTGATTAGTTGGTGGTGCAGTAATAGGGTGGAGTTCCAGGAATCTCAATCATCAGTCCTCTGGTTCCAACCAGTCTGGGGCCCAGGTGCTTGTGCTCAGCCTGAAGTTACCATCCTCTACCTGGGGGAGGGCGCTTAGTTCCTGTTGAAACGGAGCAGGACCCGGTGGGGTCCTCCCTGGCACAAATCCTTTCCATGTACCTCCTTTCTTGTTTGTAGGAAATAGGCTTCATTCAGCCACCTTGACCTTCCCTGAGTTCCAAAGGGCAGATTCAAAACTTGCTAATTAGGGAAGAGAGGAGATGCAGAAACAAGGGAGGGGCAGTCAAGAATCAATAGTGCCGCCTTGGGGGCAGGGTCCTGGTGCCTCCTCAAGGAATATACATAACAGTATCTTTGAGTTCTTCGGTGGGAGCCACCCTGGTAGAGGATGGTAACTTCAGCTGAGCACAAGACTCCTGGAACGCTGCCCTGTTACCTCACCACCAATCAATCAGAAGAAAGTCACACACTCTGCAGCCCTCACCCCAAGTTTTGCCTGTAAAAACTCCTCCCCAAAAACCATCAGGAGTTTGGGGTTTTTGAGCATGAGCCGCCTGTTCTCCTTGCTTGGCCCTGCGATAAACCTTTCTCTGCTCCAAACTCTGATGATTTGGTTTGTTTGGCCTCACTGTGCCTCAGGCATATGAACTTGTGTTTGGTAACACTGCAGAAGGACTCAGAGATGTGTATCAGATAAGGTATCCCCCTTGAGGAGGAGCCAGGACCCTACCCCAGTCCTGCGCTATTGTCTCTTTCCTGCCTTTCCCTCACTCCTTTGCTTAGAATGGTTTGAATCTGCCCTTTGGAACTCTAGGAGGCTGAAAGCCTTTTTCGTACAGACAAGAAACAGGGGACACGGGAAGGCTTTTGTACCCGGGAGGGCCCCATAGGGTCCTGCTTGGTTTCAGTATGAGGTGCTTTTTGAATCTCAGCATAACAGATGAGTATCGGGAAATGTATGCAAACTCCTCAGGACAGGAAGCCAGTTTGGTTTGTTTTTTAAACACTATTAATTAGATAGCTTATTGGACCACCTGTTATCCCCAGGTGACTATATCTCACAAACCCACAAATTCTAGGTTTATTTACATTTAGAAAAATCTGCTGGCAACATCATTAGCCTGTTTATAAGGATGTCCAGTCAAAATCATTCATCTGGTGGGTGGAGAGTCAGTTAAAGGCTTGCTGTTAAACCTTTCCCACACAGGGCTTTTTCTCTTAGACCTTTTAAATCCTGTCTTCAGTGGCTGTCTCACCGACTGCGCAGGAAGGAGAGCTGGACGGATTGCATTATGGTTTCGATCATATGAAATCATGCGTTTGAAAGCCTTTCTCTAGATGTGGCATTGATTGTTAATCTTTGAGTTGCCTAAGTATTTATTTTATTGTCCTTGTTCAGTGTTTTCCTTTTCTAAACAAGTGTTGTCTGAGAACCTAATATTTTCCAGGCCCTGTGCTAAATATTTTTCAGAAATTATTTCAGTGTCAAATCATAGACTCAACACTTGAAATTGCAGGGGTGGAAAATTTTTCCCTTCTTCCCTTCTAGGTTTTTGGGCTGCTCTAATAATGACATTGATATAAAACAGATTGAGAGGAGAAAAACACATTTTGTAATTATGGGAGCCCCATAAATATGTGAGACCCAAAGAGCAGCCAGGTCACTGAGGCTCAAATACCACATCCCAAGCTAAGGAAATAAGTAGGGGTCTGAGGATGCGAAGGGAAGAAAGGCCTTTAGAAGAGGAGATGTTTGGGAAACAAACATGCCCTGTTATGCATGTAAGTTTCTTAGGTAAAATGGTGTTTCTGGTGAGCACGCTCTTCCTGGTACTGAGCCCCTTTCTAATGTAAATTTAGGTAGTGGAGGGGGAGGAAAAGAGCTTTTCCTTAATCTTCTGGATTTTGATCACCTTTAGGTCAGATCAAATCAAAATAATCCTCATGCCAAACTAGCATATTTTGGGGGTAACCCACTCTGCTCCCCTTCACAGCCTTTAAGATAATGATATTAAAATGAACTCTTCAGAAGAGTGAAAATAGATGGCTGTAACTTTTACTTGCTGTAATGAATAGAAGTGATTTTTCTTTGTAGCATCTCTCTTACAGGGAATCATCCTGAAATTGGAAACATAATAAGGATATTATCATTTTGCATTTTTCTAATGCTGGTAAGAAACCAAACTCAAATGAGCTTGTATGAGTTATAGCTGTGTAACAAGGCACCCCAAAACTTAGTGGTTTTGTTACGGAAATGACAGGCCAGTCAAGAAACAAGCACCACTCGGAGGGTTGGAGTACTCAGATGTATTACGCCGGCGGGCTCAGAGGGGCTTCTCCGAAGCTCTGAGCACCTTCAAGATGTGCACATGAGGTTTTATAGGGTAAAGTACAAGCTTGGGGTATTCGGCCAATAGGAATGGAACAACTTTAGCAGCACTATCATCACAAAAGTGGAGGCGGGGAGGCAGCAAACCAACATTCCAAAGCCAGATATGTATCTTTGAAAATCCAGCTGGCTAGCAAAAAACATAAACAGCAAACACTAATTAACTTAGATTTACAAGTTAGTCCAGCAGAACTCAGATCAGTATTCCAATACTTAGACTTGTTAGCCCAGCCCAGCCTCTCCTTCACATTCCTAGACCTGTTGAGTTATCTTGTTAGACGAGCCCAGCTTTTCCTTCACAGTTTAAGACAAAAGCCATTAATTTGAGTCACGATTCTGTAGGTTGACAAGCTAGGCAATGCTGAGCTGGGTAAATAATTTTTCCTACTGCCCTCTTTCTTTTATTAAAAAATAATTTATTTACTTATTTTTGTGATAAGAACTCAATGTAAGATGTACCCTCAGCAGATTTTCAAGTATACAATACAGGATTGTTAGCTGTAGGCTGTACGCTGTACAGTAGATCTCCATGACTCACTCATCTTACACTGTTGCCGAAAAACTAGCCTCTGCACCCCGATAGCTGCATTGAGAGTGGGAGCAGAGTTTTGGGAGGATAGAAAAAAAGAGCTTTATCGCTTTGCGTGGCAGAGGGAGTCACAGCTGGCTCGTGCCTTAAAGCCTGTGGGCCCCTCTTGGGGTTGAGGTCTTGCGGTTTTGTAGAAAAACTGGATGGAACAGAAAAGGTGATAACACAGGGCATTTCACAGGGGGTTGCGTTCTCTTCATCTTGATGAGAACTTGCTGCTGTTGTGGAGGAACTGAGGAGGGTCTGCCCATTTTCCTAAGGTTCAGTGCGTGACCTTCTTTCAAGACCTCTAGGGTAAAAGGAGAAGTTATTCTAAGAAAAGAGTGTACAGGGAGGGGACCCTGTTAGTCGTACGATCAGTTTAGCCAGAAGTACAGGCCTGAACAACTCAAGAGCCATCTTGTTAGTTTTCTACTCTTTCAGTACCACTGAAACTTTGTACCCTCTGATTAATACCTCCCCATGTTCCCCTGTCCCCAGCCTGTGGCAACCACAGTCTACTGTCTGCTTCTATAAATTTGACTATTTTAGATTTATGATGTAATTGGGATCATATAATATTTGCTCTAACCCTAATTTTTTTTTTCTTTTGGTCTTAGTGGGGTTTCTTCAGGCATCTACATTTAGATGCAGGTCAGCCATGTGGTCCTGCTTTCAGGGCTGGCTGCTTGTCAGCCAGGGTGACAGGACAACTGGTCTATGTGTCCCTAATCTCCTAGCAGATTAGCATGGGCTTGTTCACTGGGCCAGCAGTTTCCAACAAAAGGAAGCGTCTCTACTCACAGGCATTTTTCAAATCTCCCAAGGACCAAGGGAAGTCATATGGCCCAGCCCAGAGACTGTGCAAGAGGGGAAATCTGAAAGGCACAGATATAGGGAGATGTCAACACACTGTGGACCATTATTGCAATAATCTACCATTAAAACTGTGCTTCGGTTTTAAGAATATTTTCTGCCTGAAATTTTTTTCCAGGTCCTCAAATTAGCATCTCGTCTCTCTCTCTGTCACTCTTGTTCTTGCTCTTACACACACACACACACACACACACACACACACACACACACACACACACACACACACTTTCTGTCATCTAATAGAAATCCGGTATCCTCGATGGAGTACATATGAACCAGTACATCTTGGGGACTGTACAACCAGATTGCTCTTAGGAATAAAATCCTTAAATTAGCCTTTTAGAGGGAACAAAAACTGCCTGTGGACTAGACGTCAGCAAAGAAGCGCTGACCACAGCAGCCAGGGCCGCGGGGCTTCGCGGGGAAGCGGCAGCGTCCCGAGCAGCCCACCCCCAGCCCGCTGCTTCCGTAGCTATTCAGCAGGGGCCCGGGCAGCGTTCAAGTTTCAGTTTCTATTTGTGCTTTGCTTCCGTCTTAACTTCCAATTTAGGCTTTTTAAATGGAAACTCAATCTCAAAATCAGTTTGGATGCCAGAAAAGCAGTTTTTGAAGAGGCAAGGAAACGAAGACATTATATAAAAAAAATAAAAAAAAAAAAAAATGGGGCAGATGAGGAACTGTAAGAAGAATTTCAAGAGTGACTCTTATTCTAGAGTGCCTTTTTTCTTCTTTCCTACCACAGACTCTTCTTTATTACTAGATAACTCAGAAACTTTGGTTTAAAAGTTTTAGAGATTACTCCAAAAATGTATACTTAGAAGAACAAAAACTAGATGATCAGTTCATTGGTCTGAATATGAAGTATCTGCTTGACCTCTGGCTGAGCAGTTTTCAAATACGTATTTAGATTTAATCCTTGATTTAGCAGCCTCTGAGGCTGAGTACCACCTTCTTATTCAGGCTAATATTCACCAAGGCATTAATCCAGAAATTAAAATGGGAAGGTTACCAAAAACGAGTTCCTGTGCTTGAGGCACAGTGAGGCCAAACAAAAGGAAACATCGGAGCTTGGAGCAGACAAAGGTTTATCGCAGGGCCAAGCAAGGAGAACAGGCGGCTCATGCTCGAAAAACCCAAACTCCCTGATGGTTTTCAGAGAGGAGTTTTTATGGGCAAATTTGGGGTGAGGGCTGCAGGGTGTGTGACTTTCTTCTGATTGGTTGGTGGTGAGGTAACAGGAATCTTGCGCTCAGCCCGAAGTTACCATCCTCCACCTGGGTGGGGCCTTAGTTCCTGCAGAAGATCTCAGAGATACCGACCATTATGTACATCCGGTGAGCAGGAACCAAGACCCTGCTGTAATAGCTGCACTGTCATTTCTTGCCTGTTCCTCTTCTTCCCTCCCTTCCCTGGTTGTAACTGTTCCCAGCATTCCCTCCCTTCTCTGGTTGTAACTGTTCCCAGCATTCCCTCCCTTCCCTGGTTGTAACTGTTGCCAGCATTCCCTCCCTTCTCTGGTTGTAACTGTTCCCAGCATTCCCTCCCTTCCCTGGTTATAACTGTTCGCAGCATTCCCTCCCTTCCCTGGTTATAACTGTTCCCAGCATTCCCTCCCTTCCCAGGTTGTAACTGTTCCCAGCATTCCCTCCCTTCCCAGGTTGTAACTGTTCCCAGCATTCCCTCCCTTCCCTGGTTATAACTGTTCGCAGCATTCCCTCCCTTCCCGGGTTGTAACTGTTCCCAGCATTCCCTCCCTTCCCGGGTTATAACTGTTTCCAGCATTCCCTCCCTTCCCTGGTTATAACTGTTCCCAGCATTCCCTCCCTTCCCAGGTTGTAACTGTTCCCAGCATTCCCTCCCTTCCCTGGTTATAACTGTTTGAATCTGCCCTTTGATATTTAGTAAGGTCTAGGAGGCTGAAGCCTTCATCCTGCAAATGAGAAATGGGGACACACACAGAAAGGCTTTTGTGCCCTGGAAGGTCCCAAAGGGTCCTGCTTGGTTTCAGGAGCTTAAAGATGGCATATGTTAGTAGAGGTGGGATATAATTCAGTGGAAACTAGTAGGCCAGTCTAAACAGGATATTCCTTCTAAAGACACTCAATAATGAAAACAATCTGTGCCAAACAAATCATATCTACAGATATTAATTCCTAGTTTAAGCTCTTTTTATCCTTACAACAATTACGTGAATTTGATAATTTCCTCCTATTTTATAGAAAAAGGAACTAATCAAAGAAGGTAAGCATTTATTCTTAGCTGGTAGAGGGGTGAGGCTGGGATTTGAACTTGAGACTACACCTCTAACTCTAAATCTCATATTACCATTGCTTATTCCTAGTTTCCCTTAAAAATCAACAGAGATATCCTCTCTTATATGTAGAAGTTGGTAAGCAGCTGTTTGTTAAATTGAATTAAATTAAATGTTCGCATTTTCAATATCTATCACCTTGGCCGAGTTAATATAATCCTTTACTTTCTACTAAAATTACTTCTTTAAGAATTTGTCATTTTAAACTTGTTCTTTTTTTCTAACACACAGAGAGTTCCTCTTAAACAGTAGGAGAAGAAAAGGTGTCTTTTAAATTCAAAACTAATTGTGGACAGATACTTTTATAAAATACAATAAAAATTAATCACTAGAAAAATGAAGTAACAGAGATAGAAAATACAATCCAAGTTTTAGAAAAGATTATAAGATTCAACAGACATAAAATTACTTGGCCAAATTATTAAGGCAAGTTTGCAAGAGTACTTACTTTCAATCTGTATCTCTATGTCCTTGAGGACTGATAATACATAGTTAGTGAACCATGTCTGTCCACGAGTCCACGGAGCCACTTTTAACCAGCACTATCCTATACAATTACTGACCTCACATAAAACACCTTGTTTAGTGCTCACCTTGGCAGCACTTACTCTAAAATTGGAATGATACGGGAAAAATAAAGCATTTCACATATTTGCAAACTGAAAAGAAGTAGTTTCCAGTATCTATTGTTAAGTAAAAAACAAAGTGCAAAAGAAATATTGATAGTATGCTACTTTGCATAACAAAAGAAGGTAAATAAGAAAATGTATTAGTATCTGTTCCTTTTTCTAAAAATTTACCCAAGAAGGATAAACTGGAGATTAATGATTAGTTACGTATAGCTGGTGAGTGGGAGTGGGGTTATTAGGACATATGGCAAAAATTGGAAGACAGATTCTATACTATGTATTAATGTTATGGGGATGTTAAATTTCCTGAGTTTTCTGATTGTATTGCAGTTATGTATTAGTAGGTTCTTGTCCTTGGGAAATACACACTGAAGCATTCATGTGTACAGGGCCCTAATGTCTACAATCTACACTCAAATGCTTCAGGGAAATAATGTTAGCAATTGATGTATCTGGCTGAGGGCTGTGAAGGTGTTTTTTGGTTTCATTCTTGCAACTCTTCTCTAAGTTTGAAATTCTTTCCAAATAGACAAAGGATACTTTGTTAAGTCAAAAGATACATATTTACAACTTGGGGGTGGGGTGGGGAGAAAAATCAGCTTTTTCATCAAGTTCACCAACTTCCTACACTTACTACTGCATTGATATACTTTTAAACTTGAGACCTTGGGAGATAGACAGTAAATTTTAGCCTGTATTTACCCTGGCAGAATTGTGTGCAATATTTAAAAATCATGCAGTAGATGTTGCATCTAATTAATCTCCTGCCAGACGCTTAATCTCCTGTGAAATTCAGCTGCCATGGAAATAATTTGACAAAGTGGCTTCAACTGTTAATAGTAAGGCTATTTGAGTATGTGGACCACATTCCAGACTCCTCCATCATCTGTAGCTTGGAAGCAGCCTCAAAAAGCAAAACCAGTGTCCAAGTGTGGCCAATTTTGGATTTCTTCAGATTTCTTTGGATTTTGTTTTTATTTGTGGAGGTGTGAGACAGGGCTTTCTGCCTCTCAATATTATCCCTCGCCTCCGGTTTCTAAGAGTGGGTTTCAGATATTTGAATTCTTTACTGTCCTCTGTTTGAATAAAATAAAACCACGGAAGGTATTAGATACTCTGAGCCCAATACATTGGTTGACAGTCAGCTAAAAATGACACATTTTGAGAATGGAAAAATCAAAGATGTTTCTAAAAGTGGGAAGTGGCCCTGAGGACCAGCTGCTATTTTCATGAGGTTCTCAGGGCCTGGATGAGGCTCTGGGACAGGGTGACAGTCAGCACTGGGAACGTGAGCAGGATTAGGGTGAGGTGCCTGCTGAGTACTTGACATAATAATAAAATGAGCTCAAAATTAAAAACCAACAAAAACGCACAAATGAAACCCAGCTCTGTGAAAAGAGCCAGGTCAAAATATTTGCTGGGTGGAGTAGGGGAAAGGATTAAGGCCCAGAAGGGAGGAGGGTGTGTATGTTTAATATGTTGGGAGAAACAGAATGTGTGAAAATTGTGAAGCTACTCTTCTCCTAAAGGCTGTGAGACCAGAAGGATCGGCTGTAGGGGGTCCTTCTGGGGGATTCAGAAAGGGTTGGTTCAATGGCTCTTTGCCTCTCATGAGCAGCCAGGTGACCTGGTATGGGGTCAGGGGTACTCCCATGATGTACAGGGTGACTTCACCTGGTTCCGATGGCAGTGCTGTTCCGTTTTTTGTATCTGGTTTTATACATTTGCTAGTGCTTGTCTCTCTCTCTCTCTTTTTTAATGAAATATAGTCACCTTACAGTGTTGTGTGTCAACTTCTGTTGTACAGTGTCATAGTTCAGTCATGCATATAAATATATATATTCGTTTTGACATTTTTTCATTATAAGTTACTACAAGGTATTGAATATAGTTCCCTGTGCTATACAGAAGAAACTTGTTTATTTTATATATAGTACTTAGTCTCTTAACTCTGAAGACGTTTCCTGCCCAGATTCGAATCACGGAGGGTGTCTCCCTTGAACGAATTGGTTAATGCCATGAACATTTTAAATAATCTCAGCTCTGCCCATTCAGTACAAATCGAACAAGGGAAGCCTCAAGTTTTAATTAAGTAGCATGTATTTTTTCCCCTCATAAAATATTCCTGGGAACTCTCCTGATACTTTCTATTAATAGCTTGAGGTAGGATACAGTTTTGGAAATACTGAACCAGTCTGTTTTCCATCTTTGTAATCCTTAACTCCAAATCATCCTGGAAGGACCTCAAGTCGTGAAGTTTTCCCTGCCACATAGAGATGATTCCCTACAGGTTTAGGATGTAGGCTGTGAGGTTTGCTGCTTTGGGCAGTGGGGTTTGTCTTTGCCTGACTTACTTCACTTAAGTGATAATCCACATTATTGTTTCTGAAGAAGAGAAAACTGTTATTAATTTGGTTAAGGCCCCATTTGTGTCTCCTTGACACTGGCGAGGGAGTTAACAGCACAAATTATTCTTCTTCACTTAAATAGTTTCATATTCAGAGTTTCTTCACAGCTAACAGACAACCGAGTTTGATTCCCAGTCGTCCTCTGGCTTTTGAGTCTTGTACTATATATTCTTTCAGCTCAGCCATCTCATAATCAGTTCCATCCAGAGAAGGCTCATCCCTGCCAATTGGGGCTCCTCCAGGAAGAACAAACCAAGTGGAACTCAACGCTCTAGTGTCTTAGAACGTCATAAAAGGCAGTGCTTGCATAGCTCTTGTTCACAGAGGATATACAGTCCTGTCATCAGCTGCAGGCTTTCTGGATTGGATTAGCCAGCCCACCTCCCTGCCTGCCTTCTCCCCTACCCTCCTGAAATATTGGTTACAACTTACCACAGAGATGATACGTTATTAATTTTATTGTATCTTAGCATGAATGTTATCAGCCATTATCTTTTCCAGGTATGTTAGTAGTTTAACCATGGTCTCTCATTGATGAATAAAAGTGCTGTAGTTCAGGCATACAGGCTTTCAAGACAAAGAAAATATGGTGCTTCATTTTTCTCCTATTTTTTTTCTAGAAGTTTTATAGTATTAGTTGTTACATTTAGCTCCTGGATTTCTTAACAGTAAAGAGATTCCTTCTAACATTTCATTATTTAATATGATATCTTTTGTGCATCAAAAGATAGCTTTCATTAATATGAAGGAATTCCCCTCATATTCTGTTTGCCTAATGGACTTTGGTATCCTCATCTTCCCTGAGGTCTCAATCGCTTTAATAATTTCCTTCCAGCTCCCTGGGTTCTCATTCTCTTTCATCTGTTTCTCCTCTTTTTCTTGTACCTAATTTTCTGAGGTCTGCTTCTTGTCTTTCTTGATGCTACAGTTTATTCTGTTCTCATGGTATTGAGAGAAATGTGGCTGCCTTAGGGGAGTAAGTAGTCATGGATAACATGGTTTGTTATGTACTAAAATAAGGCTCCTGCTGCTTGAACACTGAGGGGTGTGGCAGAGAATACGTTTGCAGGCCGGGAACACACTAACCCAGCCAGCGTCAAGCACTTGCTCACAAATTCAGAAGAAGAGCCACCATGTTGTATTCTAATTTCATTAAGCAAAAAACCCATCTTACTTCCCTTGGAAAGAAGTGAGGGAGGGAACTTGGGGATGAGTCTATGTTATTTTCCTAATATTGTTCTCTCTTGGGGAATGGAGCAGAAGTTAAAATATGGAAATAGGAGGAGAGGGAACTAGGCCTCCTGTTACAACCATTGCTCTGTTCATTACTTCCAAGTACGTATCTGTAGCAGAGACCTGTCCTCAGTTTTCCTGTGTGCAGCTGTTTCTGTGACTTTCCCACTGAGATGTAGCACTGGCAACTCAGGGTTAGCACATCCTACTTGTTAGCACTCAGTACTAGTAGTGTACTTCTACTCATCAGACTTTGCACAGTAAATGTCATCTCCACCTACCCACCTGTGCCAGCCGGGAGTCTAGGAGTCTTCTTTTATTTCTCTCTTTCCATTCTTTTGGTTCCATGTCCAAAATAAGTATTCGTTCCATCCGTTCATCTCTGTCCCTACTGCCACCAGCCTGTGCAAGGCAATTACCACACATCATCTGGACGATTACTGTATTGTTCTAATTCCTTCCTTGCCTCTATCCTTATCTTCCTCTAGTCTGTGACAGCCACACAGTAGCCACAGAGAACTTCTAATAATGCAAATCAGATTTGAATGAGCCTCTGCTTTAAAAGTTTCCATGGCTTCTGATTTTCCTTAGATTAAAATGCACAGTCCCCCCCCCTCCAAATCCCCCCATCTCAGGAACTTCTTTGTTTCCTTTTTAACCCTCCATGCAGTCATTGTTTTCTTTCAAGAAATGTCTTTAATAGATGTTTCCCCGCTCCTCTACTGTAACGTCAGCTCTGTGAAGGCAGAAGCTGTCTTCCACTGGGTTCATCACTGTGTCCCCAGAGCTGGAAACCTTAATATGAATGAATGCCAGGCTGTGGGAAATTCTTTGTATACCTTATTTCATTTGATGCTCATAGCATCCTGATGATGTTGTTAATGTCTCCAGCTTAGATACGAGGAAAGAATTACCCTGAGATTTATCATGGCTAACTTGGCCAAGATCACACAGCTCTTAAGTGATAAATATGTAAATGTGGTATATGAACCCACTTTTGTTGGCCTCAGGACCCGAGTACCCCCACCACTTGCTATTCTGTTATCTGTACATGGAAACTGGGAAAAAAGCTAAATACCTGCCCAACTCTTTCTTTCCAAAGGAATTTACCCAGCAAAGAGGTCGGCTCAAAGCAAAACAGAACCAAAAACAGAAAAGAAAAATAAGCATTTTCCTTTCTACAGGGAATATTTTAGCAGATCAAATAACTAAATTTTAGGAGACCATCCTTGCCTGTGAGAGTAGACCATTTGCTGTTGAAGTGAAACAGCCCCCGAGGCACAGTTAACTACAAGGGGAAATTACCGCAATGTGCAGAAATGAGCTTATCCTCAGACATTTAGACTTTAAGCCATTCCTTGGTTTATAATTAAACAAAAAATGATTTGGGGTGGGGGACACTTACTGTGTGTCAGTCAATATAACTTTGTGTTGTAAAAGTTACACAGACACCATCTCTGCTCTCAAGGAGTTTAAAATTGAATGGGAAAGATACCTGGGAAAAATAACTAAATGAAATACAAGTCAGAATAAAATCAGAACTAAAGCAGAGGAAGAAGCCAGGCATCTTGTTGCCATTCAATTTGTATTTTCAGTACTGAGTACACCCGTGCATCAAATACCTGATAAGCTTGACCATTCTTGTTCAGTTGTTTTCTTTTCCTAAATCAAATGCTAAACACCTGATATTTGTATTTGCCATGTGTCTGTGTGTACATGAGACTCAGGGTGTGTGCCATGGTGTTGAAGAGAGAGGCTCATGATGGCATTGACCAATGTTCCAGCGTTCGCTGTGTCTACCAGCTCTGTCTCCTGGGGCAAGTTCATTAACCCTGTGAGCCTTTCCTTCCTCATCGGTGAAAGAAGATAATAAAAGCATTGAACTCCCAGGGTTTAGGGGAAGATTAAACGAGACAGTGCCTATAAAATTCTCAGGGTTTCTGGCATCTAGTAAGTTCTCAGTGGCACTGGCTATCATTGTCATGATGGTAATGCAGGTTGAAGTGCTGTTGGATTCTTTATAAAATACAGAAGTGTGAATGGTGTGGGTATGTGTGTGTGTGTTTTTTTAAAGCACCTGAGAAAAAAGTCACATGCCGTTAAGCTCTCATTCTTGCGCTGTGGCTTTCTACTCAAGTGACTTGAGTGATGTTCCTGATGTTCACTCTTGATCTGTTCCAGAGATATCTTGGTGACAAATGTCGTTCCCCTTCACATATAGGCAGTTGTGGCAAGGCAGCGGAGGGAGACTGTTCCTTCACTGACACACAGGAACACACAGAAATTTGATACATTCCGTTTTCACAGATAAACCAAAAACTGATTAAGTATGTATATTTAAGTTTGTTTGTCAAAGGATATAGATCTTGAGAAGTAAAAAAAAAAAAAAGTCTATTTCTAGTGTATATTATTGCTTTATTCTCATAAAACTTCTGATGGCCTTCCTAAATTTCATGATTGAAATATGTCAGAGGACTAGTCATGCATTCCCAAGGGAATCCAAATTTCTCAAGGGGTTTAGCGACGATGTGTTCATGTCTCCCAAATGGAGATCTACAGCTAAGATTCCCTTGGGTCCCCCTCATTTGTACAAACAATTCCTCTCTCATAAAAACTTCCAATGCCATTTATCCAAAGCAGGTACCCACTGTTGTGCTGCACAAGTCAGTTCTTAGCCTTCCGCTCTCACATGAGACAGTGGTTCTTAATCAGGAGTGATTTGGCCTGCCGGGGGATGTTTCACAATGTCTGGGGATATTTTCCCTTCTTGTACTCAGGGAGAGGGGTTGGGAGGATGCTACTGGCATCTAGTGGGTTGAGGTATGGGATGCTGCTCAACATCCTATACTGCCCGGGACAGCGCCCATCTGTCCCTACAATGGGACTTTCTGGCCCCGGATGTCAACAGTCCTGTGATCGAGAAACCCTGATATTTAGGTGATTTCCACCTGGTAGCCCAAACCAGAAACCTGGGAGTCATCCTTGATTCCTCCTTCAACTGCATGATAAATAAATTATATATAGATTGCATATAAGATATATATGTATTATATTATATAGGATTATATATGGAGATTATATATAGGTTATACATATAGGACGGTCCAGCAAGAGAAATTTTTCTGTCTGCTCATCCTTTCAACCTTCTGTTACCATTTCAAGCCAAAATAACTTTGCCTCCAACTTCTACAGTTTCCTCTGAGTGAGTCTTCGGAACTTGCTCCTTCTAATCCACTTTCTTTTTTGTTTTCAGAATTTCTTTCCTGAAATGAAAGGTTGTGCATGTATCTATTCTACTTGTAGTATTTCAAGATTAAACTAGAACTCCTAAGGACAGACTAGAGAAGGCCCTTCAACATTAGAAACCACTGGTCCATCTCTGCAGGACTCTCTTAAGGCTCTCTTAATGAAATACCCTTCCAGCAACTACATTCATCTTTCTAAGGTCTCACTCAGACATGGCTGGCTTGGGAAGCTTTCTCTGACCCTTGTGTTTAGATTAAACACCCTCTCTTTGTAAATTCTTCTATAATACTATTTATCAAAATATACTGGTGCCCTAGACTGTGAGCTTCTTGAAAGTAGGGCTGTAGTTTAGATCTTAGTGTCCCCAGAACCTAGCAGTATCTGGAATGTAGTAATGGTATTTAACATTGTTGAAAGAGGAAAATCAAACTATGTATAGAATTTTACTTAATAAATTGAAAAAAACCATGGCTGTATCAGAGGGTAAGCAGGAAACAGATGGAACACTCATTAAGTAATTTGAAGATAACCTAATAAGGGAACTCTCTACAAAGGGGTTGGACCCACGAAAGAAAGTGCAGTGAACTGGGGCTTGTTATATCGGGGAGATGACAGCACTAGGGCCTAAATGAACAAGAGGTGGGAGCTGTTTCTGGAAACTAGGGGCTGGGATGGGGAGAGAGAGAGAAGGAAGGAAGGAGGGAGGGAGGGAGACAATGAAAAGAATGAATGAAAAAATGAGGGGGGGGCAGCTTCTTAGACAGCAGCTGTCAGAGCTCCTGCAGGGGCTCCCTTTGGCTGAACCCAGACAAAAGCCAGAAGGAAGTTAAGAATGTTGACGTAGTCCACATAGATCCAGCTCCAAGGACCAAAATCGGGATGGAGAAGGGTGGAAAGCTGGACAGGGTACCTGGAAACTATCCAGCACCCTGACATAGTCAAAAGAAGCATAGGTTTTGAGGCCTGACAAACCTTAGTTTCAGATCCAAGTGTTTGTATTGTCTAGTGTGATCATGAGTAAGACGCTGGACGGATCCGGACTTTAGTTAGCAGTAATTGTAACAACGCCTCTTTAAGGTTATCATTGGGATTAAATGACATAGTGTATATATGTGCCTTATAGATTGCCTAGCACAGAGTAGGGTTAATAAAATCAAGATGTCATGGTTTTATATTTTTAAAATGTTATTTTCTCTAAACTAAGTTTAAAAAAAAAAAGCTCTCGTGCCTAATCCTTGCCAGTCCTCTCACAGACGGTGGAACCACAGCACAAACTAGTCCTGCTACTGGAAAAATTTCCCAAATCATCCTGAGTCAGTATTACGCTCTCACAAGCTTTTGTGTATATGTGCATACAAAATGAAGCTGGGAAGCTCGAAACTGCCTGCATCTGTACCTTTAGTAGCCGTTTGTTATTTTACAGTGATGCAAAATTTGCTTGAGAAGTATTTACATTTTCCTCCTATAGACTGTATCTGCTTTCAGAAGCTGTCCAGTTTAAATAGCAAGAATTAATCCATTGAAGATACACAATTTGGTTGAAACATCTGTTTGATATTCTGTGGAACCAACTTCAGCTATTCTTCATACAAAAAGAACACAGTCTTACTTATAATAAACATTTTTTTTTGGTCACGGCAATCACGCAGCTGCAGAAAACATGGTTTATCATTAGATAATCACATCCTTGGGGATTGGATGCACCCAACTGTGTCTTATGCTTTCTGTGTTGGAAATTTAATTTTCTCATAAATGTCAGAACTGTTGCCTTGCCACATATTGCTTAATTAATAATTAAACCATAATTCCATCCTCATAAACTATATTTAAATTGATACGCTATATGTATATATACATAACATGAGCAGGACTAAACATAGATAACAGAATCTTTTGTATCTCAGATAGCTGCATTTACATTTCATACCCTAGTATTAATACCCTAGTATTAACTTGTACTCATTGGTACGTTTATTCCATCAGTGAAAACATCAGCTCATGAAAATGATTTAATTCAAGAAACAGCCCAATTCTTAATGTCCTCCCTCTGCTTTCTAACATATCATCAGCCCAGCTTTTTAAGAAATCAACCTAAGGGAAAGAATGAATGTAAGTAGTAAGTAAAAGTTCACTGATCATTTTTGACGTTGGACCTGAATCCTAGTCATGATTGCCAACAGACTAGAAATATTTTGCTCATTCAGAAAAGACTGGCTGCGTGTGTTGTTATAGCAGCAAGTGGCACATCTTTTCCCAGCATTGAAAGTGGTAAATACCTTTCACTGCTGCGGTCAGATTTCTGATAGCAGGACGATTTGTGATTACCTACCTATTATATCATGTGCTGTTTCTGAGCAAGATGGCCCTGGAGCATGTGCCTCCAGGGTGAATCCTTGTCACTGGGAGGCAAGAGAGTGTGGGGAGTTCTGTGCTGATGAGTAAGATTTAGAGGTGGACTGCTCAGGCAGCTTCATACTGGGATTAGTTTTAGTTGGCAAGAAAGCAAGTGGTAAAGTACAATGAAGTTACTTTTCTTAACTATTCAGTATTCCTCTCTTTCACATCTCTTCTCTCTGTGGGACAAATATACTAGTCCTGGGAGGAAAATGAGAGCCACAAAGAGCAGCGCCATTCCCCACTGACACCAGCCTAATTCAGTGGAATTTCCAGCTGGCAGTGGACACATGGGTGGGCCCAGCCTGCATCAGCTGACAGTGAAATGTTTCTTAGGGTATGCCATTGAGATGCTATGGTTGCTGGTTTTGTAGCATGATTACGACCATAATTACCTGCCCCTTGCCTTTTTGAACTTAGTCTCCACTATTGACATGAACGTAGATTTGTTGGACAGCAGTGGTGGTGACCATTTCCTCTGTTACCTGCTATGTGCCAGGTTCTTTACGTATGCTGTCTTGGGTTCTCACATAATTATTACCCAGTTTTATAGATAAGGAGAACAAGTTCAGAGATGTGAAGTTCATCTAATTGCTCTCCTGACATCTCCACTTTATGTTCTTATAGGCATTGCAAACATTTGTTCAAAGTGGAGTGCCTTATCTTCCTCCCCACAACCTGTTAAACCCCTAGTCTCCCCACCTCGGTTAATAGCAGTTCCATCTTTCCAGTTACTCTGGTACAAAACTTTGGGGCTGTATTGGACTTTTCTCTCAGACCTCAAATCAAATTTATCAGTAAACCCTATTGACTGGATATTCATAATATTTACAGGATCACTTCTCAACACATCCGTTGCCACTACCCTTGTCAAACCATCGCCTCTTGCCTGGATTATTGCATTAGTCGTCTATCTGATCTGGCCACTTTCACTCATGTCCTTCTGCAGTTGATTCTTCGCACAGAATCTAGAGTAAGCTTCTAAAAATATGTGTCAAATCATATCACTCGTCTATTAAAAAAATTCTCAGAATAAAATCCAAAGTTGCTGCAATGGCATATAAGACACTACGCAATTTTTCTTCCATGAAATATAAGCTTTGTGAGGACAGGGATTATTGTGTTTTGCTCACTGGTATTTCCATGGAGGCCTGTACAGTGCCCAGTATGGTTGTAGGTGCCTAATAAATCTTTGTTGATTGCATGGAGGAAGGTAACCCTGAGTACAGGTCATTCATTTAGTAAATGGCTGAGATGGATTGTAAATTCTGTTTGATCTAACTTCAGTGACATTCCGTTTTTTCACCACTTGCCCAATGTTCAACTTTTATGTATTGAAGACGAGTAATTTAGTCCCTTCTCTAATGACTTGTTTGTCTCCTTCTTTTTGTGTGTGCTTTAGTAAATGTTACCAGATGAAAAATGGATTGATGGGGGGTGGTGATGATGGGGGTAATTTGCTAAGACGTTTTATTTGCATGATACTAGGATCAGAGAGTGAAAGGTATGATTGTTATCTCCTCTCTTAGTGGCAAAACATGAACCTACAAGGTAAAGTGGGGTTGGAAAGGGGGGTAGGTAGGGGAGCTTGCCTCTCTTCTTTGATAGTGATTTTTATTTCTATGTAACTAAAAAGATTTCAATTATATAACCTGAAAATAGTGTTTTCTAAGCTTGTGACAGAATGTATCACAGCACTTCACCACAAAATAGGTGGTCTGTTAATCTTTCAATATTTCCTTTTATTCTCTCGATACGAGAGATGGAGACTGACTCCTTTTGTAATAAGCCTTCATGTTTTAGAGATCATTATTAAAACCACCTGCTGGTTTTCTTTTCTTTAGGTTTAAATAATGTCAAATCATTTAACCTTTATTCCTCAATCCTATTTCCGAACTTTAATCATTTTCATTATTTTGCTGTAAATCCTCTTCAATTCTTCACATATTGAAAGTTGAAGGGCCTCTGTTGGTATTCTTCTATAAAGGATTTTTCTGTTTTAGTGTTGAATATATATAGGCACAGACATGATTAATTACACACTCTTCTGAATCAAATGCTTAACCAGAACACAGATAGATTTAGTATAAATACTATCATAATACTGCTTTGTTATAGTGATATTTTCAACTTTTAGTTTTTATATTGTTCTTTCAACTTTAGATCACTTAAAAAACTATGTATATACCATACTCTAAAACTTTAAAAAATAGCTTTAATTAGCTTTCCAGGGCCTTATGATCTGTGTATCACTGAATTTTTAGATTCAGAGCACTAAACTTTTAATTTAAGAATGAAATGATTATTGCAGTGATATTTCAAAAAACAAAGACAAAAAAACTTTGAGTCCTATCAAAAAAATGTAATTCTATGATATTGATATCGCTTTTATGTATGTTACCAAACCACTTCCTTTCCACTAGGCTAAGAAACACTGATCTGGAAACAGAATTCTCAGATTCTTTGTGAATATACCCCCACCCCTAGCCATGCTGGAAACAAAGACAATGAGTCAACAATTTGTTCATGCTTACTTTCTGATCTTATGTTTTTAAGAATTAAAGAGATAATGTGCATCACTGGTTTATAGGCCAGTTGTAACATAATCTCTTTCACATAAATTTAACCAATCACAAAATTCTTGGATTATCCTTAAAATTCAGGATACAAAGATGTACTTGGTGTGCCTTGATTAATTCTTAAGACTTGCAGATTTACTTAGTGGGGAAAATATAACTTGACTGTCTATTTTTACATCCATGTTCTCTTGAATAAAAAAGAAAGAAGAATTACATTTTTTGGGAAAGGCAAGAGAGACTTTTTTTCTAAGTCCCTCTTTGGCTTTGAAGAGATGATTTCTGAGAAAGATGCTTTCCCTTTGCTTCTAGAAGAATTATTTTACAACCTGATTTTCTGTAAGTGAAGTCCTCATAAGTCAAGTCAGTTTACTTAGAGGGCGCTTGATCCTATGTTGAAATTCCTTCTTCCTTCAACATCAATAAATTGCCATCAGGTACATCCAGGAAAACTTTTGATAAGCCAATGTATAGCTGATCATACCCATTTTTTTTTTTTTGGGAATCAATGTATATCATGTAAATTGGTTTTACAGAACAAGGTAGAGACAGTGCATTTTGCTGGTTTTGGAAGACAGAATTTTTTGTTACTGTTTCACATGAGAAAATTCCAAGACATAGGCTAGATCCAATACAATCCTCAATCTACGCTAACCTTGAAATTTTAGTTTATTTTTAAAATAAAAATTATTCAATAAGCCAGGATCCTTGATCATCAAAGAGTAGATGAAAAGTATATTTAAGTAAAAGAAGAGAATTTTTCTGGTTAATACTAGATATTTAGAGCTGTGCTATTCAATAGAAACTTCTGTGAAGACAGAAATGTTCTCTGTGGTAATATGGCGGCCTCTAGCCACAGGGGGCTGTCAAGAACTTGAAATTTGACTAGTGTGACTGATGAATTGAATTTTTAATTTTACTTCATTTGTAATTTTATTTCACTTTAAATATAAATTGCCACACGTGGGTAGTGGCTACTGTAATGGATGGCAGAGAATTACAACAGTGACTGAGACCAGTCCCCTAAACATACCAGTGAACAATCTTGACCAGACTTTTTTTTTTTTAATTCTTGTGCTTTATATATTTATTTAAATTCCAAGCAGTACATCTAGAACATGCATAATGAGCTGGGGTTACAGAGTTGCCTTTTCTAAAAAAAATTTTTCTCGTATGCAGCATAGTGATTCACTTACACACACACACACACACACACACACACACACACACACACACCACACACCACACACACACACACACACACACACACAATCTCTCTCTCTCTCTTTCTTTTCATTATAGGTATTGACCAGACTTTCTTATTCAGAACCCATGTGTGCTTTATTGGCAGAAGATCCGATCAGTGTTAAGAGTTTCTTTGTTGACATGATCAGTCTTACGGGATGTGTGATCAGTGAAGAAGAGAGTCTCAGACAATCCAGGATGGTAAAGAAACAGAGAAAGACGGGTTAACTGCACTCTAAACCCACCCTCTAGTTGTAGGAGATATAAATTTAGCTCTAAGCAATGTTTTAATCTTAGAGGCTACCATGCTGTGTAGGGCTCCACAAAGGCATATTTTACTACCCAGGGTTCTTAAGATAGTGGGTTTTTAACCTAAGGGATAGTGAGATACCAAGGGCTGCTCCTGGCATTTCATTTTCCTGAGATTCTCAGTGCCCAGTGGGAAAAGAAAGGAAATGAAGCCTGCTTTGGTTCTTTGTTTTCCAAGTTTACAGCTTGCTAGAAGAGGCGGTTGCACTCTCTGTGGCATCTCGAGGGTTTTCTTCAGTTCCTACTCTAGGTCACGCAGTGACTGAGGGTGAGGAACTCTGTAGCCTTGTTGATGGGTTTGCAGGCTGCATGATCTCTGCTGTGTTCCCATTAATTTCCCATTTTCCTTGCAGAAGCTGTCCACTGCATACAGAAAGAATACTTGCAATTTTTAAAATTAAATAATGTGCTATGGAAACAACAGTAACAGATTTCTTGAAATAATTACATTTTGATTCAGAAACTTTGAGGTCTACCAGGTGCTCTGGTCCCTGAAGGGCATGGCTGACTCATGACATTGATTTCTCTGGTGCGGCTGCCTCACTAGTATAACTGAAATGATTTTAGCAGAAGGGTAACCAGTTTATAATGTATAATTGCATCTCAGGTGTACATGTGACTTTCTTTCTTTGTACCAAGCTTTAGTTCACAAACCCCCATTTCTACCAATTTTCCAATCAAAAGTAACTTAATTACTTCCAAATGTAAATGTGGTTAACTCCGGATTTAAACTCAATTAATTTAATGGTTTCCATTTTCCTATTCTTCTCACTTCTACCCAGGGTTATTTAAGGCCTTAGAGAATTTACACAGAATTCATGCATTTTCCTGGTTATGCCAGTTAGCTATTACTGTGAAATAAACCACCCCAGAACTCAGTGGCTTATATAGTAAACATGGTTTATTGCTCACAAGCCATCAGCTAGAGGTTTCTTATGCTCTCAGGGGATTCATTTAGGTATCTGCAGCTCTTTTGAGCTAGGGCTCACCCCCATGTCTGGGGTTCATCTGTCAATAGTCGGGTCCAGAATGACTTTTGCTGGGATGACTGGGCTCTCCTGCCAGTGATCTTGCATCTCCAGCAGGGTGGCCCCAACTTGTCCAGGTGGTAGTGGCAGGGTTTCAAAAGAATATGTAGAAGAATGAATAGTCCCTTAAGGTTCAGACTCAGAGCCACACTCTCCACTGCGCTTGGTTCTCTTCGCCAAAGTAAGTCACAAGGCCAGACCACTTTCAAGAGCTGGGGAAAAAATTCCACTTCTGGATGGGAATTGCTACCAACTCACATTTCGAAGAGTTTAAGTACAGGGAGAGGTGAAGTACTGTAACCATTTTTGCATTCAGTTGACTCCACTGGCATTGGGGGAGGAGCCTCAGGTTTGTTTGAGAACTCCTGCCCTTGCCTACCTCTCTCTAATGTACTTTAACCACCACCCTCCGACCCAGGTTTTTGAACATCAAGCCCCTTGCTTAGATCCACCATTGAGGGCCTAAATTCTTACGAAGGCCTTTGATCATGAAGGCGATACACTTTGTGTTCTTCTTATCCTGCTAGCAGATTCCTTTGGGGCATCTACTCTAGTTCTTGGCCAAGTGTTTGAGCTACTCCTGTACTACACTGAACTTCACAGTTATAGCCACACAACTTACTAAACATTTGACTGAGTTATCTCATTTTTGGGGTCTGTCTCTACCACTTAGAATGTAATCTTTGAGAGAGGCATTTTTGGCCTGTTTTAATTATTGCTGTATCTCCAGCACTCAGATTGGTGCCTGGAACGTGATAAGCCCCCATAAAAGTTAGTTGAATGAGTACATGATCGAATTGGAGGACTCAGAGTTCTCTCCCACACATTTCCCTCATTTTTTTATTCTCTGCTACTTAAGTCTCAGTCCTCTAAACACTTGCTTGGATAAGTCTTTATAATAAAAAAGGAAATCGAACAATTTCTCTCTCTCTCAAGTTCGTGGCTCTTGAGATTGAAAACCAAGGCTTTCAGAAATATTGTCTCACTGTTTGTCTGTTTTCATTTTTATTTCTTTCAAAAGATCAATTAACTTCTTGACTATATTCATTCTCACCCTGAGGATGCTGAATGGTGGAGAGAAAAGTAATGGGCTTGAGGAAACTTATACAGAAAAAAAAAAAGCCCCTTAATTAATACTTCAAAATATGATCTTGCTTTACAAGTTAAAACTTTGCTGTTTCCAGCCAATTCCAATTATGATGATTACTCAGAAGATTGAAAGTTTAGCTGAGCCAAGCAATTTCATTGAATTAATTTCATTTTTCAGAATTTAAGGCAAAAAATATCATGTCTCAACTAATTTGTAATGGATGAGATAGCACTGAGTTGAGTGTCAAAAATCACATACTTGTGTTGTCCCTGTTCTAATGGAAGGAAAGACCAGTCTGAATTACTGTGTAAATATGAATAACTGTATTAAAACAAGCTACAAGTACACCTGAAGAATAGATTAAGTTACCTGCAATGGTTCCCAAAACCTAGTCCCAGAATTACTGTCATTGTCTCGGTTGCTCTGCCTACGTTAGTCTTCTTTTCTGATCTATTGTGAAGGATGTCAGATTAACTTTCCCCAGCCTTACATAATATCAGTCCACTGGCTAAAAACTAGAAGTATCTCAACTATTTCCCATTAGATCTGACCCAGATTTCTTCAATCTTTGTTCAAGATTTGCTCCAGAATGATCCAAATACTTTTTCTTTATATTCTGTTTGGACCACCTCTGTGTGACAAGTTTACTGAAAGCTATCATGAAACTGAGTCTATGATGTGGATGTGAAGTGGGCCAGAGTTAGATAATACTGTATTGAACCTAGTAAAGGATGTCACAGCAGCACACAGCAGACCCCAGAACACACTTTACATTAAAACTGGTCCTAAATGATACAAAAGGGGAGGTATGCATATTATAGTGGACATAGCATAATCGAGACAAATGCATTTGGATGGGGTTTCTTCAGTGCCTCAGGCTCACAACTGCTCACCTCTTCCCAGGGCAGCAGCAGTCATGTGATTCATGCTAGATCATGCACATGAGCCTGGTGAGCCAGTCAGAGTCTTCTCGTTGTTTTCAGAAGCAGTCTTACTTATTCTAACAAGGAAGGAAACTGAAATTTATTGAGAAATTACTGTGTGATACTTGCAACTCCCCAGATTTGACAGAAACTATGCCCATGGTGCCTCATGTTAGTGGTAGGTATCAGGTCCTCCTTTTCTCTTATTTTTCCTTTTTTGGATGCTATCACTGCAGATAAGCTATTGATTTTTTATAAATGTTACTGAAGATTTAGATTGTGACATACCAATTTACATTCTGAATTATGATAAGCTTCCAAATCTTAGAAGATTTATGTAAATAATTGTTCATGGGAGTGTTTACATCTGTATGCCTAAACCTGGTCAAGTAAAACTTTGGCTTTTCATTTTTTGAAAGTGAGGAAGAAAGGTTTTACTAGCTATATCACTCTACATTTGTTCTTTTTGCCAGTCTTTATGCATGTTTTATATTTATGGATGAATAGGAAATAGTTAACTTCTGGATTTTTCCTGGAGGTTAGCATCTTCTTTGTAGAAGATTTTGGTTGCTGTCTTTGTTTTTGGCAAGATGCAGTGGAAATGACAGAAGAATGTAAGAATGATAGGGGTAAATAATTCTAGTTGTTAGGCATATACAAACAATAGGAAGAACAATACTTATAAAATTGAAATCACTACGCTCACAGATGATAGAGAGCAGTAACAGCTAAGAGAAGACAGTATTTAAGAAAATTATGGACAAAGACATATCTCCCTGTATATCATTTGAAGTAAGGGAGACTCACACGGAGGACAGAAGGTTGTTACAGCTATTGTGTGTACTCTATTTCAGAAAAAGAACTGGTATTATAGCTCCTAAAAGTAAAGTTTCATTTTTAAAGAATTTCATTTTTTAGAAACTATAAGAATATTTGCTACTTAGGAACAGAAATTTCATCTTTCCCCAAATTAATCATCAGACAGCTACGGAGTACTTCGTACACATAGGGGTCTGTGGCAGACGCTGGCGCTCCCTAAGGGCGGAGGAAAGCACGCCTCCTCCGGAGGAGAGTATAGTTGTCTTCCCTTGGTTTCCAGAATAATATTAATTTTTAGGGTGTTTTTTTCTGGCTCTCTAGATCCTTTTTGCTTTTCTTCTCCTTCGGGGGCCCTCTTCCTCCATCTTTCTCTTGGTCTTAGTTATTTCTCCGGTTCGATTAAAATCTCCATTAGGGTGATGCCGTCCTATAACTCTTCTTTACCTACTACCTATGTACTGATGACACCAAAAGACTTATCTCTAAATTGGACACAAATGGCCCAAAATCCTGTGCCATATGACTAAGAGGACCATATAATTTATTGACAAAACTAGAACATTTGGTGGGATTGAAAGTCAGTGCTATTAATGATTTTTTTTTCTGGAACAATAACCATAAACAAAAGCTATCCTGGGCAAATCTGTAGATATGGCCAGCCCCACATGTATCCAGGAACCCATGGGATAGCTCTACTTGGGTGTCTTCTAGGGATCTGGAATATGATGAGCTCAGAGAACTCAACTTCCTCCCCTTCCATGTCCCTCCTCCTGCATTTCTCTACCTCAGCACAGTCATCCCTCCAGTTGTCCACGCCAGAATATGGTCAGTATCCACAACTCATCCTGACCTTCTCCTTTATGGGTCACCAGTTTGCATTGTATGCTTTCCTTAATAATGACTTCTAAATCTGTCCCCTGATTCCATGTCTCCATGCTTGTTGCTGTTGATTTAGTTGAGTCTCTCAATTTCTCACTGGGACTAGGAAATAGCCAATTAAAGGGTTTACTATAGCCCTTCTGACCTTCATTTCTTTAATCCAGTCATGTTGATGAAGAAAACGTTCAGAGTGTGCTTGCTAGACCCATCAGAAAGTATGGTCATCATATAGGCTTTTACATTTTCATAGATGGCTTTCAAAGCCGATGTTTTTGGAATTCAGTAGTATCTTCTTTTTCTCTAGTCAAAATGAGGAAGAGAATGGGTGTCTGCCTCATTCAGCAAGGTTCTGCTTAATAAGGCATACTTGTAATGTTAGAAAATATGCCAGCTATGAGCCAGAATACATGTAACTTGAGCGAGACTCCTAATGAGCTCTGTAGGGGCAATTGTGCATTAGAATTCCAAATAAGGAGGAGCTAATTGTCAGCCACATTTATACTCAAAGGAGAAGGATCAGTGACTATATTAATGTCGAGATTGGGAACTATATTGTGTATTAGGATGAAAGCCTAGTGTGTTCTCACACATTACTTCTTGATTGAGGCTACTTTTATAACAGGATCTTCTACCCGGAAGTGGGGCAGGGAGGTTCTTTGTCACATTGCAAAGCAAATGGATTCAAATGAGGGCAAGAACTTTATCTAGTTCACTAAAATTAATTGTTCAACAACACTGAGAACAGCATCTGCCATAGAAGTGACGCTTAATGGTTAATAAATAAATGAACAAATCATTTTGGTTATTCCTAATGCATGGGAGTAGCTATTGAATTTTTGAGTATGCTATCATAGTTAATAATCTTCTGTGGAAAAGAAGTACTTTCATTTCTTAAAATATGTGTTCAGCTCTTCAGTGAAATACTGTGTTTACAAAGTGGACTAGTTGAGACTTTGGGAAGGTCCAGTGAGCCTTGCTGGTATTGTTGGAGAAGTTTTGATAGTTTTAAATGACATGTAGTTGGAGCCAGACTCCTTCCACATGACATATAGGTTCAAACTGCTGGCGGTTTTTCAACTTTGGGCCAAAGCCCTGAATTTCCACCCAACCGAAGTTCCATCCCCAGTCGGCAGCCATCTCCACCACATAGTGCCTTTCAGTTGCTAGCCTCTGAAGGGCTATACTTTTGGAAAAAAATAATAATTTTCATTTTCCTCAATGCAACCTATAAACCATATGAATACCCCATATTTTTTATGAAATTGCTATAGAACTGAGAAAATAGGTATTGACTGAGGCCAAGGACCAATTCTCACACTTGCTTTTAAGAATGGGGTAGTCGTTTGTCAGACTGTACGGAGCTGTAGCTTAGCTGGTGAATGTTGCAGATTGCAAAGTCACTTTGCCTCTAAGGACCTTTTAAAAAGTGAATTGTACATTCAGAGAAGTCATTGCACAGCTGTTTCTCCCAAAGAGAATGTGCTGTCTATGCAGGGGAGCAGGTATTTTGTGTATGCTTCACTGGGGAGTCTAAAGCCCATTACTGTTTACACACACTCATTAAATATATTCAATATGTCATTTGGGAGTTTGATCTGGGATCTTGGATAGTGGAATTAAGAAAATAAGATTAATCAGTTGAATGGACCACAGAAGAAAATTTAAGAGGTGTGGCTTACTGAGTTACCTTGATAAAGTCTTTTGAGTTCCTTGGATTTCAAGTCTCTTGTTTGTAAAATGAGAAGGTTATGTTCTTGAGTCTTTGAAATCCCTGTATCTCTAACTAGCTGAGATGTTGTAAGAAGTTTATTCTTGCAATGAGAATAAGAAAGATGGAAGATGGCTTTTTATAAAGAATTATGAATCCACTTACAATACTAGAGAGACCAAACACCAGTGAACAGGACCACCTCCTCCAAAAAACTTTCTCTTCTTGGAAAAAATTTGAAAGCCTGTAAAATAATCAAGGAAGTTAATTCCTTGGTTCCTGTTAAGCTGTACAGTAAGATGTTCTGTGTGGGGTCTTAACAATGATTAAATTACCCTAACATTTCTTTGAAATGAGTATTGGTTAATTAAATATGGGACTGTTACATTTCTCCAGCAGGAAAGTCATCAGAAGGGGAAAGAGGGTGGGAGCATGAATAGAAACTGGGTGATTAAAGCTAAACAAGTTGACATCAAAATTGAAAGGGCTTAGTTCCTGAAAAGTAAACTACACATATTTCAGATATACAATTTGATGAATTTTGATAGATGTATATACACCAATGAAACCACTGCCACAATCAAGATAGCTAACATTTCCATCACTCCCCAAGAGGTGCAATGTTTGAACTCCCAGTTTATCCCTTCCCACCCTTTGCCCCCTGGTAACTGTAAGTTTAGTTTACTGTATAGGAACCATACCACAATAAAGGGGTTAAAAAATAAATAAACTCTAGCTACTTAACTCCATTTTCCTACGAATTTAGTCATTGTTCAGCTGTCATGTTTGTGTCTCTTTATAACCTGAAGTAAAGGATAAAAACTGAATGATAAAATAAAATGCTTCACTCTAAAATAAAAAAAAAAAACACTGAAAGGGCTTGTTTTTCGGGCATACAAGTTCTTAAAGCACTTTCAGTACAACAAGGCAACTGGTTCCTTTATAATTAGAAATTTGTTTTGGCCAGGGAAATGAAGTGTTCTTCTAGAGATCTTTTCTGCTCAGCAAGTAGAGTTGAAATGTAAGAAAACAGAGCCATGAAAGCAGCTCATGCTGTGTGTGGGGCTGAAGGACTGCCATTACTGACACCAGGGGCCCCATGGGCTGGGGTTGATGACGCTTAAGCAGTAGTTCATATTTTTCCAATTAAGTATAAGTTGTGTTCTTTTCTGTATTACAAAAGAGTTAGTCATTTAGTCCCCATAAGGAGTATTTTATCAAAAGCAATGATTATAGCCAGAAACAAAGGTGCCTGTAACTGGATTATAGGCCTCCCCCCATTCTAACAGGTTCACCTCCATACATAGCTAATTGTGATGTAATGGTGATAGCTTTGAGAATGAAAATAGCTGTCAATAAAAAAGGAAGCTGGCAAGATATGAGGAATGCAGTGATGATGGGGGACTGAAAATCTAATACGTTAAAACTTTTACAAAAAATGTTTGGATATAGTTTAATATGACTGGCGAGGAGGCATTTTAGGGTCTTGTAGATATGTTGCGATCATGACCCTGGCAAAGAGTAGAAGGGCTGGTTAATGGGGGTGTCCAGTTGATAGAATGCTACATAAACCAGCTTTCAGGATACTTCTGGTGATGATATCCAGATGAACTTGGAGAGATGACACAGCAGAAATACATGGACCAGTATCCCATTATCGGTCTTGGAACCATCCAGTGAGATTCAGTTTATCTGTTCTGTGTCATAAAAGCCAAATGAACAAGTACAAGCTATTGATTCAATTGGTAATGGAAAAGCTGTGTGGCCTAGAGATTTACTGGGTATCTGCTACAGTATCAATCATATTAAAAATAAATGCTCAACTACACACTCTTAAAAGGTATACTGGAAAAGAAATTGAACTGTGGGGGTGTTTGCATATGTTAAGGCCTTCAGATATGCAGGAAAATATGTCTGAGTGTGAGAGAACCGAACTACAGTTAATTGGCCTTTAATAAAGTTATTTAGCTCCAATCCTTAGGTGGATATAAGAAAATCAGAGGTGCTTGATTCAGAGAGACACCAGGTAAAATGAAAAGGATAAAAAAAAGAAGAAAAAAAGCCTAGAATTCAACGAAAGCAATGCCGTACAAGCTTTATCAGATCCTCCCTACCAACACTGTAATTCTCAATAAAGCTCAGCATGACAGTTCAAAATAAAACAGAGATGTGAAAAGACAATAACTCTTGGAGCATTAGAGTAAGGATCAATAAGTTTCCCTTCTCCTCTTGGTGCTTTCTCTGGGATTCTCCAAGGCACCTGAGAGACCCGTAGGGGTAATATAGTTTTTTCTCATGTGTCCAGGGACTGATTTTCTTTCTTTCCTCTTGTGGCCTCTTAAGCCAGCCAGCATTGCGGTTATTGAACTTCTCTTTTGACACCCTAACCATGAAATGGGAAGGGAGGTATCGGTTACCTAGGATGATAGCAGTGTCCTGTAAAAAGCAACTGTACCATCTTCCCAACAATATGCACTTATTTGGCTCATGAGTCTGGTGATTGGCTGCAAGTAAACTGGTCTAGACCAGGCTCAGCGGGGGAAGCTGCATCCTCCATCTGGGAGTCAAGGGATGCAGAAGTGCAAGAGGACAGGAGAAGCACCCTCAAGGGTTCTCAAAGCTCAAGCTGGGAAATGGCATGCTGTCATGTCCGCCCTACTCTGTTGGTCACAGCAAGTAACATGGCTGAAGTCAAAGTCAAGGGCTGGGGACATAGGATGCAGGATGACCTGCGAAGTTAGAGTGCCCAGGTCCAGGGATGGTGAAGATTTGGGTTATTACTGTAAGATACCTTGGAAGAGAGAAGGACCTGAAAGTTAGATCTATTTTAAGTAAAAAATGACCTGTGTAGGGAGGAAGAGAAGACAAAGATGAATAGAGTTGCCCAACAGAATACAGGCTGCTCAGTTCAGTATGAGTTTGAGCTAAACAATAACTGTTCTTGTGTAAGTATGTCTCATGTGCTATTTACTGATTGGCTGGGAGTAAACTGGTCTATCATGTCCATGGGGTCTATGTCATATTTTGGACATACTTATCCTACATAATTCTCCGTTGTTCATCTGAAATTCATGCTGAACTTGGTGCCATGTTATTCTGCTCACCTAAATCTAGCCACCCTCAGGATAAAGTTACCGAGAGTGACAACAGTGCCTCCAAGAAGCCAAGGAGGGTTGACTCTTCGATAAAACCAGCTTTGCCAAACTGTCTTCTTTCCCTGCCTCCCAAGATGTTCTGCCACATTCCTACCTTTCTTCTTGCCTGTTTCCCTCCAGGATGGTAACCAGCGCGCAGCCTTTCTGGTAGATCAGGCAGCTGAGTGACCAGGCTCCTGTCATACCAGCCGTTCAATATTTTGATTTTTCACTCCTGGTTATTGGCAGACACAAGGGCACCTGGGTGTGGGTTCATGATGCAGGTCTGCTGAGAAAGCTGATAATTTGGTGCCTGCCAAGGAGGTTCATCTTTTAATGTGTTCTAAAATATTTATTTGAAAGCAAGACTAAGCATGGTAGGAGGAAAGGGCAGATTGTATAACCCCCTCAGCAAATACAAAAGCTGGATGCAAATGCTTCTAGAAAGCAACTTGAAACGTATCTGTTCTTATCTATTAATTTTCTATTGCTAAATAATAAATTGCCATGGACTTAGTGGTTTAAAATACGCTCATTTATTGTCTCCCAGTGGTATGGCTCCAGCATGGCGTGGCCGGATTCTCAGTTTTGGAGATCACAGGCTGAATGAAGTCTATGTGCCTGCCAGGCAGTTATCGACTGGGGAAAAAAATGCACAACCTAAAAGTTGAGAATTAGATTTTATTTGGTAGACAAAACTGAGAGCCCAGAAGGCAGCCTCTCAGATACCTTTGAGGGACTGTTCCAAAGAGGTAACGGAGGAGCCAGGATATAAAGGAGTTTTGCAACAAAAACCATGTAGTCGAGACACATCAAAAGATTGCTGTTATTTAAAGAAAACCAGGCATCTCAGGTTAATGAATTTAGCACATTTCTGTGTATGGGAGGATGCAAGAATCTGGGCTTACTGAAATCATTCCTTTGACGTGCACCTTAACCATCTAGGGCCAGTAGCTTGTGTCTTGCTTTTCTCCATCCTGAATCCCCTTAGGGTGCACAGTTGGGGGGCAGCTGCAGTGGCTGCTGGCTTGATGGACTCAACATCCTTTGTTTACTGATACGGCAAGAGACTTTTTTCTTTTTTTTTTTTTTTTTGGCTGGGGGGAGGGGGTAATTAGATTTCTTTTCCTATTTATTTATTTATACATACATACATAGGTACTGGAGATTGAACCCAGGACATCCTGCATGCTAAAGCATGCACTCTACTGCTAAGCTATGTCTACGCCAACCACGTGACTTTTTTCATTCACTTTGTTTATTTGGAGACCGAGGAAAGATCTACTTCCAAGCACATTCTTGTTCCTGGCAGATGATTCATTTCCATGCAGTTGTACAACTGAGGTCCCCATCCTGGGCTGGCTGTCAGCAGAGACCACTCGTTGCTCTCGAGGCCACCTTCATTCCTTGACATGGGGCCCCCTTCATCCACAAGCCAGCAATGTCACCTCAGATCTCTGACTTCCTCTTCTGCAAACAGCCAAAGAAAACCCTCTGCTTTTAAAGGGTGATTAAAGTCAGATCCACCTTGATGCTCTGTATCTTAAAATCAGCTCATTACAGCGTTCCTTTCAGCTGTGCCTAGATGAGTGTTTGCTGGAGTAACAGGTTGAAGGTGAATGGACATAAGGGGCCGGGAATCTTGGACTAGCATCTTAGAATTCTGCCTTCCTACAGTGACTGTGCCGTATAGGGGGCTTCCCAACCTTTGTTCCACTCCAGGAGGTTCCTCTCCCATCTCCAAATCCAAGTATTCCATAGAACTCTGCCCTACCATTTAGTGACTCTCTGTATGGTCTGCTGCCGGAATCCTGTCAGCCCCTTTACTCCATTTTATATTATATGTACCTGGCAGGCAGCAAGAATATTTAAGATTTTTTTATCCATCTCTCCCACTTTCCCATAGCAAAGTGATCTGAATCTAGTGGGATCTCATGATTCACTTTTTTTCAGTTAATTCATGGAGCATATTTTCCCCTCTAATGCTGTCTCATTTTTGTGTGTGTTTTATACATTAAAAAAATTTCACAGTGGCATGCACTACCCACACAAATCTTGCTTTTGCAAGAGCGGTTTGCTGCCCTTATGCAGTTGCTTGTTCATGTCAGAAATTGATTCTGTGTTAATTTCTTCCTTGATGATTAACAACTCAGATTGATTTGCAGGCTTCTCAATTTGCTGCTTGCACGTCGATAATCTGCTTTTCCTCAGTACTCTTTTACAAACACCATAATTATGTCCTATTCCATTTATTCCAGAAGATGGCGCTGCTGCCGCTTCTCCAACAAAAGAGCATTTTACTTTTGTAGTAAAATGGGAAGCAGAAAGCCTCAGTGGATATTTTCGCATTTCATAATAATACACCATGCGTCCATATTGACAAAAATATATTTAAAAGATGACATTTGAAAATACCTACCTACATTACTTTTTCCTCCTTCTGTTGAGTTTAGTTTTATAAGAACTCACAACTCACTCATTAAATGAAGCGTGTTGAGGCAGAAAGAGTAGAGACCTTCTGTGCTGCTTTATTGTCACAATCAGGATTCAGTTATTCTTTTTAAGGGGATGGCAGCAGCGTTGGACGTTAGACACACAGATGCCCCACAGAGCCTTCTTAACTGATTCTCCTTTGAATAATGATGTCACCACTGGTTTTACTTAATGCATGAACCATGAACATTGCCAACCATAGAAACTTGAGCTTTCGCCCTTAAATTATTTATCTTTTAGAGTTTTTTTTTTTTTAACTGCCTTTGTACTGTGAAGTATTCAGTAGGTGTCAAAGATTGAACATTCTTTTATCTCTGGAATCACATATTGAAATGTAAAATTTGATTTTCAGCTGTTTAGGTGCTGGATCAAATCCTATTAAACTAGCACAGTAATATTCTTCACCTGTTCTCCTTTCATTTGAGTCCATGTAGAAGTAGAATGGAGGGAAATAGGGGCTAAACGTTTACTAGTGACATGAAGTCAAGACAAAAAGTGATTTCTACCTAAAATAAGAGGCTTGGAAACGAATGAGTGACACTGAATGCTTCGGGAAGGTAATATATTTCCTTTTAAAATATATTAATTCCATGAATTACTCAATATGCTGGATATTTTTATGGATATGGTGTTTATATCATAGCATATCTTTTTTTCTAAAAAATTGCCAATTTTTTAATCTATATCCAGTTAATTTGATGGTATTTCACTAGATGTCCTGATTTCATTAGTGCCTAGTCATTCACTTGTTCTTTCAAAAAACATCTATTTCATGTCTATTTCATGGCCTGCACTGCTCTAGGTTTTACATAGTCAAGCATCCCTGCTCTGATGGACCTGATAGTCTAGTGGAGGGAGACAGAAATTGTGGGTTGAATTGTGTCCTCCCAAAGTTACGATGTAGTTCTAACCTCCAGTATCTGTGAATGTGACCTTACTTGGAAATACATTCTTCATAGATGTAATCAAGTTAAAATGAGGTAGTACTGGGTTAAGGTGGTCCCCCATTCGATGACTGGCATTCATTTTTTTTTTTTTAAGTACAGTCATTTTACAGTGATGTGTCACGTTCTGGTGTACAGCACAATACTTCAGTCACATAGGAACATACATACATTCGTTCTCATATTCTTCACCATAGGTTACTACAAGATACTGAATATGGTTCCCTGTGCTATACAGTATAAACTTGCTGTTTATCTATTTTATATATATTAGTTAGTATCTGTAAATCTCGAACTCCCAATTTATCCCTTCCCACCCCTCTCCCTCTCTGGTAACAGTAAGTTTGTTTTCTATGTCTATGAGTCTGTTTCTGTTTTGTAAATAAGTTTTGTTTGGCTTTTTTTTTTTTAAGATTCCACATATAAGTGATATCATGTGGTATTTTTCTTTCTCTTTCTGGCTTCACTTAGAATGACATTTTCCAAGTTCATCCATGTTGCTGCAAATGGCATTATTTTGTTATTTTTTATGGCTGAGTATGACTGGCATTCTTATAAGAAGGGGGAAATTTGGACACAGACACCAGCACAGGGGAAAAATGCCAGGTGAGGACAGAGGCGGAGATTGGAGTGATGTGTCTAGAAGCCAAGTCACGCCAGGAACTGCTAGCAACCACCAGAAGCTAGGAAGGGGCGAGGAAGGATCCTCCCTCAGAGCCTCCAGTCGGAGTACCTGAGCACCTTGATTTTGAACATGGAGGCTCCAGAAGTTTGAGAAAATACATTTCTTTTGTTATAAGCTGCCCAGTTTGTGGTAATTTTTTCGGGCAGCCCTGGGAAGCCAATACAACAGGTCATAAAAATTCAAGTAGCAAATTGTATAATATATTAAGAGAGAATTTTGAAAAAAGAATGCTAGGAAGAGGGGTGGGGAGTATCAGGCAAGTTGCAACTTTAGATAGAGTAGTCAGAGAAGATCTTGTTGAGAAGGTGACATTTGAACAAAGAGTTAAAGGAGCTGATGGAGACAGTCATGCAAATATCTGAAGAGACTGGTCCAGGCAGAGGAAACAGCACGTGCAAACACCCTGAGACAGGAGAGCTTCTGTGTTGTATTAGTTTCCTAGGGTTGCTGTCACAAATTACCACAAACAGGGTGGCTTAAAACAATAGAAATGTATTCTCTCACAGTTCTGGAGGCTAGAAGTCTGAAATCAAGACATCAGCAAGGCCACATGCTTTCTGAAGTCTGTCAGAGAATCCTTCCTGTTCTCTTCCAGCTTCTGATGGCTTGAAGTCTTCCTTGCTTGTGGTTACATCAATCTAGTCTTTGCCTTCATCTTCACATGATTTCTCCTCTGTGTCTCTGGCTTGGCCTTCCCCTCTGTATATTTGTATTGCCTCCTCTTCTGTTACTTAGAAGAATATATCATTGGATTTGGGGCCCACCCTTATTACCCAGAATGATCTCACCTCAAGATTCTTACCTTCATTATATCTGCAAAGAACCTTTTTTTCCCCTCCAAATAAAGCTATGTTTACAGGTTATGGGGGGCACATCTTTTTAAGGCCCACCATTCAACCCTCTACATGTGTGTTTGGGCAACAGGAAGGAGGCTAGTGGGGCTGGGGCAGAGAGATGGAAAGGAAGAGAAGTGGGAGATGCTGTTGGAAAAGAACCCAGGTAGAAAGTGAAAGGATCATGCAGGGTCTCGGAGAGCACTGTGTAAACTCAGGCTGTCACTCTGTTAGAAGGGAGCACCTGGGTTGTTTCGTAGGAACTCATTGCTTGACAAGTTTGAGTTTTAAAAAGTAGGGAAAATGCAGCTAGAGTGTTTAGGCATGTGCCTTTGTTATTTATTCATCGAGACTGAAGAACTGTAATGCTGTTCATTTGTAGCTTAAGAAAAATGGAGAAGGGAAACAATTTTCTGAAGTCACAGACTAAACTTGATGACCACAGTGCACCAGTGTGTCTTTGAACCTGTCCTGTCTCAGGAGGGGAAAATAAGCCCCCTGGAAGGTGCAGACCAGTTCCCACTGCCTGTTCTCTGCCTTTGAAGGTAGAAGTCTCCTAGCTCCAAACTTTCAGGTCAGAATGCCGGGTCAGTGCTTTAACCCAGCCTGTGTTATTTATTGTGTATAATTTCCACTTCTGCCCCAATGAGAAGCACTCAGAATCTACCCCCAGTGCAAAGAGTGTCATCTACAGCACTGGCCAGTTTTCCTGCTCACATTGACTCTGCATTTACTGCTCGTGATCGTCTGTGTGAGCTGGAATTTTCCACCTGGTATTGGGCAGTCATGCCCCTTCTACAATAATGCTAAGACATAATGATAGTAGAGTAAAATATAGTATCAAGTACAGCTATTGTTTGTTTTTTCCTGCCACTACCAATGGCTTCTAAGATCTCTTCTCAACCCAGCAGCCAGAATAATTTTTTTGTTAACATGTGTCAGTTTGTTATTCCCCTGCTCAAAACCCTCCTATAGCTCTGCATCTCACTCAGCATCAAAATAAGAGTCCTTACAATGGACTTCGAGACCCTCCTTTGACTTCCTCTTCTACCTCTCTCCCCCTGACTCACTGCCGCTGTCACATGGCCCCCTTCCTGTTCCTGGATCTTGCCACACCCGCTCCAGCCTCAGGCCCTTTGCACAGCTGCTAGGAATAGGTATGTTTCATTCCCTGTCTTTATTCAGGACTCTGCATGAATATCACCTTACAGAGAGAGGCCTGCCTGCATTTATCAACCCACGCGAGGCAGCCACCCTCTCCTGCCGCCAACTGCACGTTCCACGTGCCCTTACCTTGCATTTCTTTTCTACGTGGCACTTACCAGTGTCAGCTTTATTTCTATATTGCTTTATTCCTATGTTACATTCTGTGACATAATGGAGGTCACTGCTTTATGCTCAGCACCGGAATAGGGCCTGGCGCATATTGGGTACTGAATAAATATTTGTTTAATTAATGAATACAGTGTACCTGCCACACTCTGATGGGCTTTTAATACGTTATCTCATTTTATCCTTGTGAAGAAAATACCGTGTTATTATCCATATTTTACACATTAGAAAACTGAGGGTTAGCGAAGCTAAGTAAAGTTCACAAAGTTATAAAAGGTAAGTGGCAGAGATGGAACTGAAATCCAGGCCATCTGTCTGACAAGCCTGGGCTGTTACCTGTTTCCATTTTACAGATCATATCATAGCACGGAATGTCTGTGTAATGCCTTCAAGGTGACCATACTACAATGCAGTAGAACCAGGGTTCAGGTTCAGTTTTGATCATAAAGTCCTTATTTTTAATCATGGCAGTAATTGTGGTGAATCAAATCCATGGTTGATCTTTTTTTAAATTTTGGTAAAAAAAAAAAAAAAAAAAAAATCAAAACCACCCCCCTCCCCCCGCCCCTGGTAACCACCTTTCTACTTTTTGTTTCTATGAGTTTGATGACTTCAGATGCCTCATACGAGCGCAGTCACACCCTTACTGTCTTGCTGTGACTGACTGGCTTCACTTAGCAAGATGGCCTAAAGGTTCATCTGTGTTGCCATAGCCTGTGATGGGATTTCCTTCTTTTTAGAGGTGGAGTACCATTCCCTTGATGTATATACCACATTTTCTTTATCCATTCATCTGATGATGGTCATTGGGTCGCTTCCCCCTCTTGGCTATTGTGAATAATGCTGTATTGGGCACAAGTGTGTAAAAATCTCTTTGAGATCCTGCTTTGAATTCTTTGGGACATATGCCCACACATGGCTGATCATTTTGAAAGTCCTCTAACTGTTCCAAAAAACATTAGTGGGATTTCCTAACTCCTTTTTTGGCCTTAGTTTCAGAATTTATTTTATTTAAATTTCCTTTCATCTCTTCAGTGCTGTTTCTGTACTCTTTAAGTATTAGCAGCCACATAATCTAGCATCCAGTGCTTCTTAAATGTCTGAGAAGTCTAAGTCTTCACCATTTATTTTCAAGGAAAAAGGACTCACCCCAAATTTATTTTGCATTTTATTGATTTTTCTGCTCAGCTATTTAGTGATAAATTCAATGCGAAACTCCAGTGATAACTCCCACTTTTTCTCATCCTAAACTCTGGATTTGCTATTCCTGATTCTCTTAGAGTAGCCTTAGAAATCTGAACTTTCATTGTCTTTTTTTACTGTTTCCCCCTCTCTTTCCTGCCTTTGGAAATTAAAAAAAAATTTTTTTTAATTTTTATTTTTGATTTCGTACATTTATATGTTATAGTACAATTGCCACTGTAATGATAGTTAAAGTCTCTATTATGTCACATAACTATCATTTCTTTTTTGTGGTGGGAATAATTAGGCTCTAGTCTCTTAGCAGTTGATGATTAGAATACAATATTGTTGTCTGTATTCACCCTACTATGCATTAGATCTCCGAGACTTACTTGTCTGCTAGTTACAAGTTTGTACCCTTAAATAACATCCATCCCATTCTCCCACCCGCAAGCACCTGGTAACTGCTATCCTACTCTCTGTATTTATGAGTTCAGCTTTTTTAGATCCTACGTATAAGTGAGATCACATAGTATTTATCTTTCTCTGAGTGACATCTCATTTAGCATAATGTCCTCAGAGTCCATCTGTGTTGTTGCAAGTGGCAGGATTTTCTTCTTTTTCATGGCTGAATAATAGTCCACAGTAGGCATTAACCACATCTTCTTAATCCACTCATCTGTTGTCAGGCATTTAGGTTGTTGCCATATCTTGGCTGTTGTGAATAATGTTTGATAAATGTGGAAGTGCATATATCTTTCTTATATCCTGTTTTCATTTCCATTGGATATCTACCCAGGAGTGGGACGACTGGATTATACTGTACTTCTGTTAATGATTTTTTGAGAAATTTTCATACTGTTTGCCATCGTAGCTGTACCAATTTACATTCCCTGTGAGAGTGTACAGGGGTTCTCTTTTCTCCACTTGCTTGTAATCCCTAAGTCTACTTCTTACTGTTTGTCTTTTTAATAATAGCCTTTCTACCAGGTTTGGGATGATAGCTCATTGTGGTTTTGATTTGCCTGATGGTTTGTGATATTGAGCATCTTTTCATGTACCTGTTGGCCATTTGAGAAATGTCTATTCAGGTCCTTTTTCCATTTTTCAATTGAGTTACTTGTTTTTTTTCACTATTGAGTTGTATGAGTTCTTTATATAGTTTGGATATGAACCCCTTATCAGATACATGGTTTGCAAATATTTTCTCCCATTCTATAGGCTGTCTTTATACTCTGTTGTTGGTTTCCTTTGCTGTGTAGAAGTTTAATACCTCAAAGTGTAAATAGTAGAGGGAATGTGGACATCTTTGCCTTATTCCTTATTGCATTCGTTCTCATGGTGTTCCTTTATTAAATAAAATGCTAGCTTTGGGACCTTTGTGTAATCATATTTAGAAAAATAACCATTGAGTTTTTCTTTTAATCATAAATGGATGCTGAATAGTGTATTGGGGAGTACCTTTTTTGCATCTGTGAAGTTTACCATGTGATCTTTCTTCTGAGCTCTTAATACAGTGAGCTGTTTTAATAAGTTATTTAACATTGAACTATTATACTTTTTGAGAAAGTCTTACTTGTCTATGATGTACTATTTTTTAATGTCTTAATGAAATCTGCTTGCTAATATTTTATTTAGGATTCTTGCTTTGATAGTCATGTGAGACTTATCTATGTTTCTTTGTTGTCCACTTTCTGTTAAGTTTTGGTATCAATGTTATATTCTCTTCAAAAAAATACTTTGTAAACATCCGTTCTTTTTTCTGTGATCTGAAACTGTTAATTGGCATTGAGTCTCTGGCCTTTGCTGAGTTGACTGTGTTCCCCTGTACCTGGGCTTGGCCTTTTAGGTGGGGGTAGTAATGATAACTTTCTCTATTTCTTCTGCATTTACTGGTTTATTTAAACTTCCTCATTCTATTAGGATCAATTTTAGTAAATTCGATGTCTTAGAAAATGATAAATTTAACCTAGGTTTTTCAGATATATTTGCAAAGAATGTCTTAGGATTTTTCTATCAGTTTGAATGCTGGCAAGAAACAGTGTATTTAACCTGGGCCTTCTGAGGAAAGTTAAGTTAAAGGACAATGTACAAATATGTGGGCAATGTTTAAGGACATTGGGGAGGAACAGTACAGAATTCTGGGCTTTTTGTCGGTGAGGAGCTCTCACCAATCCAAGGTAGGGATAAAGAGAAAGCATGATTACTGGAACCTAGAGAGGGTGGTTTTATAGTGAGGGCCACCTGGCTAGAGCTGTAGGTTTTGGAGGGGAATGCAGCCAGTCCAAAGTAGCCTAGTCGGAGGGTTCTTGGGGGAATAAATACCCCAGTCTCATCTCCTTACTGTTCTCTGATTTTCCATTTGCTCAAACCCAGTGGAAATCAGGGCAAGAAAGCTTGCAGCGTTTGAGTCAGCCCTCGCTTTGTACAGGGCAGGGAAAAGAAAGGGGCCGGGGGTGCAAATGGGAGAAATCCAGAATTTTAAAATGAAGTTGTTTAGTGGTTATTTTACCCATGCCATTTCTTATTTTGTGCATTTTTGCTTTATTTTCCTGATTAGGTTAGCTACAGGTTGATCTGTAGATTTTTTTTCAATTAATTTTTGTTTTTTTATTATTTTTAGGTGGGGAGAGGTAATTAGGTTTATTTCATGGAAATGCTGGGGAGTGAACCCAGGACCTCATGCATGCTAAGCAGGCACTCTAGCACTGAGCTGTACCCTCCCACCTTGTGCATTTTTTTTTAATTGAAATTTTTTTTGTTGAAGTATAGTTGATAATGTTGTGTTAGTTTCAGGTACACAGCATAGTGATTCAGTTATACATGTATACATATATATACACATCCTTTTTCTTTTTTTTATTATAGGTTATTGCTAGTTACTTAATATAGTTCCCTGTGCTATGCATTTGGACCTCGTTGTTTATTCTGCATATAGTACTTCAGGATTAGCAGATACAAACTACTATATGTAGTTTTTTTTTTTAAAGTTTATGTCTTCCACTGTCTTTCTTTTTTCAACCTTGTTAAACTGTACTTTTATCTTTATTATTTTCTTTCTACTTTCTTTTCATTTACTTTTTGTTCCTTGTTCTCACCTTTCCAATTGGATGATTAATTACTTTATATTAAATTCTTTCACTTCTATTTTTGTCAGTATATAAGGCCAAGAAGTTCTCTGTGCATCAAGTGTATCCCAAGAATAGCACTTCTGTTAACTGTGTCTATTTGAAGCCTCTTCCTTTGGACTTCCTGGGTTCATAATTTTATAACTGCAGATGTTGGAAATTGTAAATAAGCCTTTTAAGGAATGCTGAAAATCAGCAGTACTTTGCTGTATATCAACAAATGCCCATTTACAGGATGAATACAAAGAAAATAGCGGCCCTGTGGTTATAAGAATTGGTGCTTCTGGCCTGCGATAGGATTACCAGTGGCAGCGTTATAGATGGGTGAAAATGGGTTACGGCTCAATCTTGGTGCAAGTAACAACAAAGTGTTCCAGAAGCTGTATTCGATGCCTGAAACCTGGCTCCAGGGAAGAGATGATGCTTATACCAAAATCTGGCCATAGGAATTGCTTTCCAAAATGTGATAATAGAAAAAGAAGTACTATAGTTTTGAATTAATAGGTTATTTTATAAAATAGGGGGTTTTACATATACTTATGTATTATCATATTAATTAAAACAGGGTATTTTAATATATCAACTCCATTCCCAAGACATTTTTTTTTTTATATATTCAAGTTGGCAGAATTACATCATTTTTTTTGGTATGTGTATGGGGTGGGAAGGTGGGTATCTTCAAATTGGGGAAAGAAAGATAATCACTTTAATTTGGGATTCCCTTAAGAGCATGAATTTGAATATGAGTTCTGTCTCTTACAAACTGTTTTCTTTGAAAAAGTTATTTATTTTCCTAAACCATGGTTACCTTTCTGGGGATATTGATCAATTCTGACCTCTAGGGTTGTTGTTAGAATTAATAGTTTTACGTGTAAGTACTTATCACAGTGTTTGACACATAGATATTAATTCATGTATTAATTAGAGGTTAGTTAGGATATGATTATTATTGTGTGTGTGTTTCTCTTACCCTTTCCCCTCGTGGGGTTCCATGAATCACGTCTTACTCTACGCTAATCCCCCAACACAGTGTTGAGGACAGAGTAGTTACTCCGTGAATATTTGCTGGAAGGATCATTTTTTACCCCATGAAGGCATACTGTGAGGCAGGAGTTTAGCAAGGGGGAAGGGAGGAAGCAAGTACAATAGAGGATAGCGCAAAAATTAAAATGGAAATAGAAACTAAGCAATTTGAGGGTAATCCATTAGACTGCAACTGATTGGGGAGCTTACGGAAAGAACAAATGCATTTATATTCAGTTTTCTTCACTTCCGAGCTGTGTATCTTTGGGGAGGTTATTTGACAACTCTGAACTTCAATTGTCACATCTACTTTAAGATGTAAAAATAAAATAAAAGGATACTAAAATGGCTGGAGATGAAAATGGCTGGTAATACACTTTTCTGAGGATTAAGTGAGCTATTACGTGCACGTATGTGTCTGTGTAGAACTAACAGTGATATGTGGCATAGAGTAAGCATCCAATAAGTGTTTCTTTAAGAAATTTCCTTTTGAACTTGAATAAAATTTAGATCCCAGTTTTAGTTAAACTAAGGTGACAAAGAAGTGCTTCTATAACAATGAGCTAAAATAAGTCCTGTAGTCATTTTTCATGAAGTTCATTGTGTGATTTTTATTCAGTTTTCTATTCTTTTCCTGTGATCTACAAGGTGACATACAATTTTGATAAAGGAAGAGTTTAATTTTTCATAATTCAAGTGCTCTCAAGAAGAGAGGATATAAAATATAATGGACTTTTTATGAGTTGCTTTGGAAAGAGAAGAAAGCTAATACTCTTGCTGTTAAGTCTAATAAAGGGAACACTGTGATCTTAAGACCAAAAAAGAATGCTGCAGCTCCGCTGTAGTGTGTGATCTATGCACTTGAAGTAGCTTAGTTCTCATTTTGTGCATTTGCTCAGCTCTCTTTGTAACCAGACCTATTTTTCTTGTTCATTCCATTTAAAACATTTGGTTTATATTTTTGACCTATATTCGATGTATCAATAGTGCCAGTATCGGCTTGCCAAATAAACATTTCCCCCAAAGCTGGGGAAACAGCTTTATGACTCTTTTAATGTGGTAGAAGCCCTCCCAGCAAAAGATGATAATAAGCCATGATGTTAATTGAGCAATCCTTTGTCCTCTGTGACGCAATTACGCTGAGAAGCAACTGACAGAATGAACCACTTTCTTGTAATGGCATCAGTGTTTTGTTATACAGCAAGCAAAGCCTCCACAACTAAGCCTAATGGGTATGTGTCTAGCAAAAAAAAAAAAAAAAAGTATGGTTCAGGAGCAGAATTTCAGGTGCTTTCGATATTGTTTTCTTCCTTTAGATGTTTTTTATGTTGATGAATGAGCCATTGTGCTCCAGAATTAATTGTCTGAAAACTTACTTACTGACAGTTGAATGTACTTTCTAATATTGATTCTCTTGACGGGGTACAGTGAGTTCATAAAATGCTTTTCTACTTTATTAAGCTTTAGAAATTTAAGAAATGGTGAAGCAAATTTCAGACTTCATCAAGGAAAAGACATAGAGATGGGTAAGATGTCTGATGTATAAAGGTTCTCAGAAATTTCCATAATGATTAAGCAATCAGTATATGCTTATTGAATGAAACAAAATGAATATTCATAGTGTGACGTACTGATGGAGAAAAAGAATAAAAGAATGAACAAGTGCAAAGTGAAAAATTAAGGGATAACTCATGCTGAATTTCAGTGTGTAATATCCAGAAAACAAATACAATCTATTTGTGAAGTTCATGGGAATAGAATTTAGGGTTGTAATATAAAAAGTTGCATAAGTTAATAAGAAAAACTTAGTAATATTACTCATTTGTGAACAACTCAGGGAAATGAGGGCTATAAAATATTTCTAGTCATAGGTCTATATATTATTTAAAAAATTTTGTTTCTCAAGTCGAATGGGAAATATATATTGGAAAGCCTAGTTAAAATAAGGCGCTTTTATATATATACATAAATTATACACACACACACACACACACACACATATATGGGATCAAACTATGACCTTTAAAATTAAGTATGGACATTTCATGGAATTAGATATTACGTGGCCTCTAAGATCATGGTTGTCAAACCTCTAGTGCCTGTCTGGGGGTACAGAGTAGTTTGTTCTATTTTTTAATAGATTTTCTCGTTATGGACTTGGTATTGCTAGATTTCATCAATAAATGTTATCACTAGAAATTGCTGTCAAGCTGAGTTTTTGCACCACTGGTGTAATTTTGAACCTAGTCATTAACTTTTTTCTAACCCTAAAAATGGAGTTTTTCATGTCACTGGTCTACCCATAGCTGTCTATTCAAAGTGAACACAAAGCATTAGATATAGGATTCATTTTGGTTTACCTCCTTCTTAACAAGCAATCTGTAACACCACCATGGAAACTCCTAAGATATGACACATACTTTATAGCGTCAGAGGGAGTGATGTATGGATAAAAGGGGTTGGTACAGATAACCTGGTGACTTAAGAGAGAGAGCCCCCTTCAAACCCCAAGACAATTGAATTTTAAATCAGGTCTGAATCATCTAAGACACTTGGGAAAAAATGTTACATTATTAGCTCTTCTGAAAATTTGTTCCGACTATTATGATGGATACCCCCGGCCCCCTCTGCCACCCTGGGGGACTGAGAGCAGCTAGGCCAGGATAGCAGGACAGGAGCATGAGGTGGTGGTTCCTGGAAAGACTTGGCCCATATCTTGGCTGGGAATATCTGAGCTCTCGTCATACCTTCTCCAGGTATGAAAGCTTTGGTGCAGCGATCATGGTAAGAAATAATTTGGCGTGATCACAAGAGGAGCGCATTAAAGTGGCTCACCCTGTGAAACCACAGGGCCAAGGGCTGTGTTTAGCATCCAGCGTTCTTTTTTAGCTTTTTTACACATTGGAGCCCAGGCAGACTTAAATCGCAGAGAAAATCTACCATTGAAGATTAGTATCTGCAGAACTTTGGTCTAAATCAGCGGAATTCATTCTTGTCAGAAATGTCAAAAACCAGCCTCTGGGTCATGAAATTAAAAGTTCACACACCCATTTACTAGAAAATTCCAACTCTATTCAAACCTTATTAGCTGATTGCTCTTCTTGGATCCTTCTTATATACCACATTCTCTCCATTCTCTGGGAAGAATATTACTCATTCTAAGCCCCAATTCATCAATGCTGTTCTTCAATGCTGTTCTTACCACTGCTACATCTACTGCTAATTCTGGCTAACATCGATAAAGTGCTCACTATATGCCAGGCCCTATTCTAACTTACTCACATATGTTAGCTAATTTAAACCTTGCAAAAATTCCAAGACAGGTGTCATTATAATCCCCATAAAGGTGAAGACACTGACCTTTAAAGAGGTTAAGTATCATGTTCAAGGTCATAGTGCGAATAATTTTTCTTTCATTGAAGAAGAGTTGATTTACAATGTTGTGTTAGTTTCTTGTGTACAGCATAGTGATTCAGTTATTCATATATATGTATTCTTTTTTGTGTTCTTTTTCATTATAGGTTATTACAACTTATTGAATATGGTTCCCTGTGCTATACAGTAGGACCTTGTCTCTTCTATGTATAGTAATTTATATCTGCTAATCTCAAACTCCCAATTTATCCCTTCCCCCTCCTTTTCCCTTTGGTAACCATAAATTTTAGTAATTATTTAATTAAAAAAATCCCTTAAGCACTGAGGTATTCCACTTGATTAAATTCATGAGCAGTGAAATTGTATGGTGGACTTGGTGATCTGCATCTGGCTTCACCTCCCTGCCCCCTCACTCACAGACTCTCTCTCTCTGTCTCTCTCTCTGTCTGTCTGTCTGTCTCTCTCTCTCTCACACACCCCCACCCACTCACCCAGAGTCAATGATGTATGCTTAAAATGTGACTGAGGATGTTTAATGAAGACTCTTCTGATAGGACCTGTGCAGCAGATTTATCTGGCGAACCGGATTGTGTGATTTGCACAATGGTTCTAACAATACTCTTTCCAACCCTGCATTACTGTTTCTCTTCTCACCTGTCTCTCCTCCTCCTTTTCATTCTCCTCTTTCCTCCCTCTGGTACTCTGCCTTTTCCATTTTTCTCCCTCTCTTTTGCCATTTCTTCTCCTCTCCTTCTTCCCAAATGTTTCTATTAGAGTTCTCATGACCCTCCCTCCTAAATATTCCGTTTATAATCATCTGGGTCATTTGTTCCTTTTCCAGAAGAGTTAATCTCTTAGTTTTTTTTTTTTTTCCACCCTCTTACTTGGAGACATAACAACTAAAATGCTGAATCAGTCTCTCAAATGACTTGCTGCTTTTTTGCTTTTGGATGTTGACATTAATTACAGTAGTCAGTGCCCTGTCTTTACTTCTAACAAATGCAACCCAAACCCTTTAATCCTTATCTGCTCAAAAGTGTGCCTTCTGAAGATCAGTGAGTTTGTTCACAATGCTGAAAAGCAGATGTGATTTTCCTCTGCTATTTTTTGGCTCACTCTGAGCATTTGAGAGTGCTGTAGCTTTCAGACATAACTGTGCTTTTAAGGAAAGCAAAACATGCACCATGAAAAGGAGAGAAATGAAAAACTCTTAAAATAATGCTTCTAAAGGAATGATGGCGAGAAAAAATCATTCAGAGGAAGAGAGCGCTTATTATATTAATAATCACTTATAAATATTTTGATAGATTTGAAATTTGGCTGGGGGAGATATAACTCAAGGCTGTTCTAGTAAGGATACAAAACAGAAAATGAGAATGGTTTTGAATTAATTATCATGTGCTAGAATTTCTCTAAGAAAAATAATGCATAAATGTTTGTAAAGAGGTAACAGAAGTGGGAAATTAATCAGCTTGTGTCCTCGTTCACATCTGCTTCCCTAAAACTGAAGTATTGAGAAATATCCAAAAGAGGAGATGAGATTGCTCTTGAAATGAATACGATCAATCACTTTATAAGATACAAAAATTGGATGAAAAGTACTCAAAGGATTATGATAAAGAGAGCAGAGGAAGGGATGATTTGTCTTGAAATGATGCTGACAAGGAGAGAGAACGTGGCAATTAGTGGAAGCTGAAATGGGCTGACCTTTCGGAATAGGGGTGACTAATGTTGGACACCCAGAGTCCTTTGCAGGGAAATCAGTCAGTAGGTGTTTCTGGCGTCTTTTGGCAAATGTAAAGCTCACATTGTTACTTCAAGCTGAGGTGGGCAGCATGATAACAAAACAGAAGCATTAGAAGTAGCTATTGGCCGCCCTCATCTGGAATAAATTTGCATAGGCTTCTGCAAGTATTTGTGGATTAACGTTAAGCCATTACTAGTGTTGACAAACAGATGCTGAAGGGAAGTAGCAATTGCTGGGTCGCTGGTGGTGAGAGGAGAAGAAAAGGAAGGTTCAAGTGTTTCCTGTTGGTCCAGGACAGTGAATGTACTAATAGCATAATATTTAAAACTCTTTTTTTTAAACCTTTTTTTTTGTTTTTTTTTAGGGGAGTGGTAATTAGGTTTATTTATTTTTTAATGGAGGTACTAGGGATTGAACCTGGGACCTCATGCATGCTAATTAGGCACATACTCTACCACTGAGCTGTACCCTCGCCCCTTAAAACTGTTTTTAAAGTTTATCCCATGGCTGAGGGATGGCTTGTTAGTTAAATTAGAGTTTGAAAAGCTTCTTTGAGAGATGTAGAGACTTTTATAATAAAGAAAACGATGAGTGACACAATGTACAAAAATGAATTTATATATTTTTGCTGGGATTGGTTTTAGGGGGAAAGAAGAATTGTAAAACATCTTTGCTAATTGTTCAGAATGTCTAAATCTATACATTGGAAATAATGAGATTTTATACTGGTAAATGTCTCGTGCTACTTTACCATAAGTATCAGTCAGGAAATCTGAAACGTTTTCAAGCTATGGAGCTGGCAGTGATAGTATTCATTTTACCCAGGAAGAAAGTCGTTGCTTAAAAATCACCCTTTAAATCAATGCAACGATTGAGGTTATTTTAGCCCAGAGCTCTGTGTCAGCTCTTATATTCCTTTCCAGTGCTGTTTCTCAGGCATATGTCATCTCTGTCCAGTTTTAGAGACCTTTGCCAAATTCATGAGTTCTAGAAGGCATGACACAACTGCATTGAATCTTTTAGTATTGTTTAAAATCAAGCGTTTTCACTGTTTCTGTAGAGGGATCATAAGAAGAAAAATGTGAAATTATCAAAAAATGAGATAAGTTGATTGAACCAAATAATAAACCTATCAGATGATGCCTTCTAAGACTTGGAAATCATGCTTCAGAGATGACAGAGTATGTTGATAGGAGAAATCGATATATGATTACCATGACACTGAAAATCACTGGAGGATTGATGGATTGATGGATTGGGTGGTGGATGGTATTAAAACTAGCTTATTTTATGGAATTTTATTTCATATAAAACATTATAAATATATGTAGTCAAGATGGATTAATAACTAAATATGAGAGGTAAAACTATAAAATTAATCTAGAAAAAAATGAAAGAGTATTTTGGGGACCGATGGGTGGGAAGAGCTTCTTAAAATTCCTAATGTTGATATGCTTTAGAAACCATGTTGGTAGCAGGCATTCTGAAGAAAAATCTGAAACATTGCGTGAGATTAAGTGTTTACATACCCTGTGTCCTTGTATCACTGCCCAGGATAAGTAGCTCAGAGAATTCTCACACAGGTCCGTAAAGAAAATATTCAACTGGAAATTTGTCACAGGGTTGTTTTTGGTAACAAGAAGTTGGAGATAAGTACTTATCATGGTAATCATTTTGTGATACATATGTGTATCAAATCATCACAGTGTACACCTTGAATGTACACAGTGTTATATGTCACTTATATCTCAAAGCTGGAAAAAAAGATTGGAGACAACTAGATGCAGCCCTGATGGAAATGATGAGAACAATGTGGTCGATGCATTCTGTAGAAGGGTATACACAGCAGTTAGATCCAACTAGATATGCCTACAAAATTATAAATAGCTCTTAAAAACAATAGTACTAAGGTAAAACAAAAAGAAAAATTAACATGCATGCATATAATACAACACACAAAAAAGAATGAATATCTAACAGATTAGGAAATGAGTCAGTGGCAGGAGATGGAAATAGTATATTGGGGATAAAAGAGGATAAAAGACACAAAACAAGAGATCAGACTCCCGGGGATGAATGATGATGGTGATCTATGAATTATGGAGTATGATTAATTCAAACCCTTGCATATAATAAGCAAACAGCCTAATAATTAATGACTTATAAATGCCGATGAAGTAGGTATTATTTGGACAAGAAGTTTGTTTATTCTAAGGACCTCATATAAAGCAGATAGCATGATGGAGAGGAGCATTCTGGTAGAAAGGAAAAAATTTGAAAGATGCAGCATAAAAAACTGGAAGTAGAGTCTTAAGTTCTGGCAATACCATGTCAGCTTTGCAAATTACTTAAACTCTGAGTCTCAGGTTCCTGATTTGTATGTAACAGTGATAATAGTGTACCACGCACACATTCCACTAGTGCTTTATGCATTTTTAAGGGTCAGAAAATATTATAAATATTTATAGTTCATAAATGGGTTTCTTAAATGATGGCTTCAATTATGTCGTGTATGCTGCTAGTTCCGCATCTGTCCTGTCCCAACTTTCATTTGTATCCAGAATCTGTACTTAACTTCTGGCTTGATAGCTCTACTTGGATATTCAACAGACATCTGAAACTCAGAAGGCCCCAAACTGAATCATTATTCTCATTTCTTGGTGCCTGTTTTTCCTAATTTTTCCCTCTCTCTGTGAATGGTATTACTACCAACATACTTCCTAAGACAGACTCCTCAGAATTGAACCACTGTCTTTCCTCTCTCATTTATCCCCTCTTCCAGATGATAACGATGTTATGTTAATTATAACTTATTTTTTTTTAAGTTAAAGAAATTTTTATTGAAGTATAGTGAGTTTACAATGTTGCGTTAATTGCTGGTATACAGCACGTGATTCAGTTATACATATACATATTTATTTTCATATTCTTTTTCATTATAGGCTATTACAAGGTATTAAGTATAGTTCCCTGTGCTGTAGAGTAGGACCTTGCTGTTTATCTATTTTATATATAGTAGCTAGTATCTGCAAATCCCAAACTCCCAATTTATCCCTCCACCACGCCCCTTTCCCCCCTGGTAACACAATTCAGTTTTCTATGTCTATGAGTCTGTTTTGTAAATAAGTTCATTTGTCTCATTTTTGAAGATTCCACATGTAAGTGATGTCATATGGTATTTTTCTTTCTCGCTTACTTCACTTGGTATGACAATCTCCAGGTCCATCCTTGTTGCTTCCATTTATTATTATTTTTTATTGAAGTATAGCTGGTTTACAGTGTGTTAATTTCTGGTGTACAGCACAGTGATTCAGTATACATATATATATTTCTTTTCATAATAGGCTATTACAAGGTATTGAATATAAATTGTAACTTCTTAATTGCTTTCCTTCATCCTCAAAACAACTGTCTTGATTCTGTTACCATTAATAATTGCTTAAATTACCTCTAGAAACTTCTAACATTGACCTTCTTTCTCAGAGCCTTTCAAATCCTTTTTGAAACAATTTAGAATGATCTTTCTATATTACTTCATTCCCCTGCTCATAACCCTTCCATGACTCCCCATTCCCCAATCCATAATGTCTAAACTAGATAGTTTATTATGATCTGACCTTTGCTTACCACCTCACAACCTTCACACGAGTGTCTTTCAAACAGTAAATCATGATACTGTAGTGTCTCATGACCTTTATGTTAGTGGGTGTTGACTGATACTTTAAAATGAAAAACAATAGGAATAGAAAACGGAGTGCATTACTTGTAGTCTGGCTCAGTATTGGATCGTGACATTTTGGTCCACACATCCACACTGATACATACGTAGAGAGTCTAGGTGGAAAATTTCTTTCTTATTCTGACACCTAGAATCCTCTATCTTACTGTCATTTCTGTGTGCTGACAACCGAAGTAGACTGCTTCTATCTTCCTCAACAGATTGTGGTTTTTCTTCCTTTGGGGATTTCTAGCCCCTCTTCCTGAAATGCCCTGCTCCTCTTGACCTGCACAACTCCTAGTCTTTCTTTATTGATTTAGCTTCAGAGTCACCTCTTCGGGAAAGTTATTTTGATCCTCCCATAGTCCCCAAAGCAAGACATAATGTCACTTCTAAGTAATCCTGTAATAGTCCATGCTTATACATATTTGCTTTCTATTACACTATGTTGTCATTTCCTATTTAGGGATTCTTTTCTCATGAGGCTAATAGCTCCCTGAGAACGGGGAATGTGTGTTACTATCATCATTTTGATTTCATCGTCCACAAAATTTACAGATCAGACGAGATAATCTCCAAAATCCTTCCCAGCTCTTAATTTCTAGATAAATCCAATTCTTGGACCTGACATTTTAGGGGATATTTATGATAAATTGCATAGGTATTGACTGATATAAATTGGCCATCAATGTGGCTGAGCTACTATTTATGATTTGGTAGTTTAGACATGTTTGTGTCTGTTACTGATTGAATCTCATACAGTTGTGACATGAGACATTTTCTCCAATCATCTCTAGCTGTTACTGATATGTAAGATGGAAGGAAAAATTTTAAACTTCTAGGATTGGATGGGAGCACAGAGGCTGTTTCTATAGGTCAGCAAACTTGCTGATAAAAATATGAAAAACTTACTCAGCCATGTGTCCCCAAATATCTCGTTGTCTGGTATAATGAAGATATCATATCTCATTGTCATTTCTGTTTTAATCCAGATGTTATATGTTTTATATGCATACACTTAACAGTGCCCTTGCACCACAGATACTTTAAATGATAAATGATATGTTTCTCAACATCCAGTCATCCGGATACCTAATAAACTATCCTTCCCGTAGGATTTTCAATAAACTAAAGTTATTATGTTTCCCCAAGGGAATTTTGCAACTATAGAATTAATGACAGTGCCAGAACTACCAATTTTGTTAAGGCCAAGAGCAAAAGGGGGGAAAAAAGCTTTAGAAAACTAACTACTTACCTAATGAAAACAAATCAATGGTTAGAGAAAGGACATTGTTATAAATGCCCTAGCTCTGCTGACTCACCAGCCATTTTTCTCTTTAGAAGGAAAAAAAATTCCAAGGGAATCCTTCAGGGCAGGCATTTTCTTCTCTGAATTTTCCTAATACATATTTTTATTTATAAACTTAGATTGCCAGGGACTGTTTGAAATTCACTGACTTTTATAATTCTAAGTTTGAGATGCCTTTGTAGTTCAGTTATGACTTGAGGTCCTAGATTTATTCAAAGAACTGTAGGAGCTTTGAATTAGATCATGTCCCTTTTTTTGTTTTTGTTTTTTGTTTTTTTTGGTGGGGGGGTTGGGGAATTAGGTTTATTTATTTATTTTGTAATGGCGGTACTGGGGATTGAACGCAGGACCTCATACATGCTAAGCATACACTTTACCACTTGAGCTATACCCTCCCCCCAAGAGGGTTTCTGATTTCATTAGGTCAAGACCATTCTCTTCTTTCAAGGAAGCCAGGAGAGAATTTAGAAATATTTGTTTCATTTTACCTCAACCTTCATCCGTTCATTCAGTCAGTAAATCTTTATTTAGCACCAGTCGTTTAGTAGGCTGTGTTCTAGGCACTTGAGATCAGGGAACAGGCAAAAATGCCTGCCCTTGTGAATCTTACATGCAGTAGATTCCTGGGTCTGGCTTTGCATAATCTAAGTGATCTATTACTGGACTTTCTTAAATGTAAGTGCCTTCTACTTGTGAGATAAATGCAGAAGATATTTCACCCAGATCGGATTTAATGAAATCTCAGAAAGCTGTATTAATTAAGGTTGAGTTATATAATTTTAAGATACAGGGAGGTATATTAATGATTCCTCTTTGTATTCCTATGACCATGATGTTAAACATTTTTAATATTTTATTACTAATACACACACAGAGTTTGGTTCAGTGAAAAAAACCACATAGATAAGTGACATATATTTGCAGTTAAAAGATCTGGATTCCAGTTTCATAGTTCCTGTTCATAATTGGACACTTTCCTGGAAGCTGACTTTCTTTCTTTCTCTCTCTCTCTCTCTCTTTCTCTGTCTCTCTTCCTCCCTCCCTCCCTTCCTTATTGAAGCAGTCAGTTACAATGTGTCAGTTTCTAATGCAGCAAAATATCCCAGCCATGCATATATATACATATATTTGGTTTCATATTCTTTCTCATTAAAGGTTACTACAAGATATTGAATATACTTTCCTGTGCTATACAGAAGAAATTTGTTTTTATCTATTTTTATATATAGTGGCTAACATTTGCCAATCTCAGACTCTTTATTAAGCTTTTAAAAACTGGAGTTCTCTTTCCTTATTAATAGAGTGGTAAAATTCCTAGACTTACAAAATAGTTAGGGGGCCATGTAGGAAGACTTTCTGTTCACTTGTGGCATCCTTCATGCTACATTTCTGAGAGCTTGGCAGTTCATTCAACTTCCTTTTAAACCCACCTAATGATGGGAATTTCATTTTTTTTTCTTTTAATGGAGGTCCTGGGGATTGAACCCAGGACCTTGTGCATGATAAGCACACACTCTGCCACTGAGCTATTCCCACCTCTCGGGAATTTCATTCCTTTAGATGAAACTTCATTCTAATATTAGCCTTAATAGTGTTTTCTCTACTAATCTGTTTTCTGAAAAATCTGTTTTCTGAAACATTCACTAATGGATTTTAATTCTTATGTAAAGTATCCCATGTACCAGCTCGCCATGGCTTTCCTTTGACTCTTCTTACTTGGGGGTCATTCCATATCCCTTATCTTCCCTTTCCTGGCATGATTTCTAGTTCTTCCTCATTTTGGCCATCTTCCAGAATGAGGCGAATCGCCTTTCTGTAGTTCAGTGTTCCTGGAAAACTGTAGATTGCAGAACTGGATGTATCATCCTAGATGTGACCTGTCTAGTCTAACTCATCACCAAATTCTCGACAGTCTGTGTGTGCATGTATGTCCTATATGTGTGCTGTATGTTCATAACTTTTTTCCCATCAAGCCCCAGCATGATGAGCTTGTGGGGAGCTACACCTGCAATGCATATAAATTTTAGGGTCATATTTGATTGAAGTGTCACAATGGAAAGCCAATGATAGGGTTAAATCCACACGGTCTATAATGACTTTAGTTATTACCCCAGGGATTCCATGTGCCAATTACCTTGTTAAATATTCACCAACCATGGCAAGTGCTGACAAGGAAATTTGCACCTCCGAGTCTAGTAAAACGTGAATTATGAAAAAAAAAAAAGTGTTCTGGTTTTACTTAAGGGGTAAGGAATTTTTTTTAAAAGAATGTATTCTCTAAGGACACTGAAATTCAAGACAATGAAGAGAGCAGACTTACTCTTGAATATATCAGATGTTTCTGTGTTAGTCTCATGATCGACCACTTGGCCCACGAGGATGATCTGACTGTTAATCAAGTATTTATGTTGTATGTAAAAAAAAAAAAAAGGTAAAGCCAGGTTTGAAGGCTAAAACAGAAGAATCCAGACAGAACAATAAATAGTGGAGGAGTTAATTATGAAAAGAAATTATTCTCCTTAGAGAAGATGTGCAGAGTGTCTTAGTCACTTCAGGCTGTAAGAATAAAGTACCGTAGAGTGAACAACTTATAAACAACAGAATTTATTTCTCGCAGTTCTAGAGGCTGGCAAGTCCAAGATCAAGGCACTAGCAGATTTGGTGTCTGATGAAGGCCCCCTCCCTGGTTCTTAGATGGCCGCCTTCTTGCTGTGTTCTTACATGGTGGAGAGGTGAAAGAACTCTCCGGGGTCTCTTATAAGAGCACTAATCCCATTCATGAAGACTCTACCTCATGACCTGATCACCTCCCAAATACTCCACCTCTTAGTACAGTTACCTCGGGAGTTAGGTTTTAGCATATGAATTTTGGGGAGGGACACAGACATTCAGTCCATAACACATAGTGTAGTAAACACCACTAATGTGTGTTTCTGATGGTCCTCAAAATGCCAAGGCCAAGAAGAAAAATGAAGCTTAAATCTAAACCATCATCATTTAGAAGCGTCAAGGTTACTGGTTGTAGGCAACAGAATAAAAACTATGTAACTTTGGGGAATAATTAGCTATTCATTTGTGATATACTATATTAATCTGCAATTAAACAAACCATCGTACTCGGAATTGTCACAGAGCTGATACAATCAGGTGTGGGTAAGTGGCAAATGTCAGTTTTTAGTCTTTAATCCTTGCATTATACAAAATATCAGTCATGTTCTCTCAGGACAGATCTATACACATCTTTCCTGTGGCCATAAAGTTCGTGTAATGTCATGGCAAGTCCTGAACTGATCTCTGTGTGTATATATTAGATGGCATTTGTATGGAGGGGAGGTTTTGGGTTTTTTTTTTTTTGAGTAAAGGTAGGTTTATTTAGAGATACACACTGCAGAGTGTAAGGCAAGAGAAAGGCAAGGAAAGAGGTGTGGGAATTGGGTGCTCAGGTTAAAGTACAAGTAGGTACACACTCCATAGACAGAGTGCAGGCTGTCTCCAAAGGGGAGGGAGCGCAAAAGGGCTGCTAGGCATGGTGTTCTCAGTTTTTATGGTCTGAGTAGCTTCACACGCACCTACAGGTGGGACCATTCCAACTGCCCAGGGGAAGGGGCTGGGATTCCCAGAAATTGGGCCACCGCCCATTCTTCGGCCTTTTTTGGTTAGCCTTGGGACTGTCACGGAGCCTGCGAGCATGTTATTTATCACATTGTTACAATGAGCATATAATGAAGCTCAAGGTCTACCAGAAGTCAAACCTCTTAATCCTCAAGGCCAACTAGGAGTTGAATGTTCCACATTTTGGTGTCAAATTGCTGTCATTCCTTGACTGGCTGTGCTTTGCCCTCTTGCATCCTGCCTCATTCCGCCCTCAGAGATTTTACTCCTATAAAAGTTTTTTTATTTATTTTATTTTAGTTTTTTTTTTTTTTAAAGGTGAGGAGAGGCTTTCCTTTTCGACAACCAAGAGTAGCAACTGGTATGGAAGTGGAGGGTGAAGGCACTGTAAAGTACAGGATGGTGGTGTTTCTCTCATTGGCTCCGAGAGATTTGATTTTTTTTTGAAATCTGACTTTGTTATAAAATGAAATATGTACACTAAAAATTCAAGCAATATAGGAAATAATCTAAAAATGAATAAACTCAAACTGTTACCAGAATTCATCAGTGCTAGTATTTTGGGAATCATTACAGACATCTCTTATAATAAGGTGAACCCTCTGTATCTATGACTTCTGTATCTGCAGATTCAACCAACTGCAGATGGAAAAAAAATTTTTTTTTTAAATCCAGAAAGTTTCAAAAAGCAAAGCTTGAATTTGCCATGCACCAGCAACTACTTACGTAGCATTTACGTTGTATCGGGTATTAAAAGTAATCTAAAGATGATTTAAAGTATATGGGAGGATATGCGTAGGTTATAGGCAAAGTCTACGACATTTCTTATGAGGGACTTGAGCGGCCCCAGATTTTGGTATTTGTTGAGGGGTCCTGGAACTCATCCCCTGTGGATACTGAGGGATGACTGTATACATACAGATAGAAAAATGGATAGAGAGAAATAATTTTATAAAAACTGGATCATATTATACATGCTAATTTAAATAAAACTATTAAATTGATTTATTTAATTGAAGACAAGGAAAATGAAGTGAAACTGAAGCTATTGTTTATATTCTTCAAATGTACCAGTTCCTAAAGTATATCCATTTAAGACAAAAGATTATATAAAGAAAATAATTTGCTCCCATTGTGCCCTTTTTAAAAGCTAGGTCTCACTTTTAGGTGGTATTAGTTTTACTCTTTTATTAAAGATAAGGTGGTTAGCATTCTTAAAATTTATTCTACCTTTTGATTTTTGTTGTACATTTATTTTTTTACTTTGAGAAGATTTATAGTAGACTTTAAGTTACATACTGATTTTATAAGCTACCCTTTAACTTTACAATCACAAGCAAATTTATTAACATTTATTATGTTTTTAGATGCTGGATATTTAAACAAGTTGGGGTAAATTCTGTAAGCAAGGAGGAACTCTTTAGAATTCTTCATCCCTTTTCCATTCACCACTGGAATTATTTTTTTTTTTAATTCCCAGAGAGCTGCATAGTGAATCCATGCACAATTTGAAGACAGAATGGAATCAATACTGCAGGAAGACAGAAATAGTTTTGAATTCTCTACCAATCCCCCAATCACAGTCCGTATTTGATAACTAGTTTACTGGCAGAATTGTTCGAATACCCTGTTATCTGCATATAGACTTCCTTTTGTTCCTTCCATGTGTCTAGGGAGTAGTTTCCAAGTAAGGGTTAGTATTGATAATATTTAACATACTAGGTTGTACGCACAAAACCATGTATGTTGAACTTTATTTGAGGTTTAAAGGATTTTTAAGGGTAACTTTGACCTTAATATGAATCTTACCTTTCACATGTATTAACCTCCAAGTTAAGAAGTCACAGTCCTATATAACATTTAATAGTGCAATTGCATATGAACATGTATGTAGGTGTATACGTATATACATATGTGTATGTGTATATATGTGTGTATATATTTGTATTTGTGTGTATATGTGTGTGTGAGAGAAGCTGACAGAGTGTTTGTAGTAATTGATCATTTAATAGATTCAGTCTAAATCTGTATTTAATTTCAATATTCCCCATCAGTCCTTTTTTATCTCTTGGGTTCCTGAACTTTTTTGTAGAGTAGTCTTTCAAAAAAAGTATTGAGGAATTGACTTTTTTCATGTTTAAAAACATTATTCTCTTGCTGATCTTTTTTTTAATTGATGTATAGTCAGTTACAATGTGTCAGTTTCTGGTGTACAGCATCATGTTTCAGTCATACATATACATATGTATATTCCAGTATAAGGGCACTTTTCTTCCTTTGCCACTCCCTCCCTGAGGGACAGGTCCTGCACTGATTTCATTTTTCTTCTTTTTTCTCCTACTGGTTTTGTGAGGAATCTTCTTGTATTTCGAAGTGAGAGATACCCTGCCAAAGTTCAGTAGGTGTTCTGTGCGAATTGATGGGCCTGTAGATGTAAGTTTCACTGTATTCGTGGGAGGCTGTGTGTCCTTCTACTCCACTGTCTTGGCATCGCCTGTTGCTGATCTTCTTAAACAACATGTCCAGATATCCTAGGCTCAATCCTCAGAACTAGTAGACAGTGTTCCATTGCCCTCTGGCATTACCTCCTCCTGTGGAGAATCTCAGGAAAGTCTGTTTCCCCCTTGATAGGTGACTTGATATTTCTGCCTAGATGCCTGAAGAATTCTTGATTTACATCTGAAGGCTTAATGAATCTTTGTATTAGAACCTCTTCAAGTTTTTGCTGGCGTGACCTTCTGACTTTAAGATTCTGTTCTTCATTCTTTTACATAATACTTTCATTAGTTATTAGGGAATTCAGCTGCATGCTTGAATTACTGTATTCCTTGTTGGTGGAACATCAGTTATACCTACGATTTTCTTTTCAGATAGGGAATCTGCAGCAGTTATTCTCTGTAACTTTGAATATCAAATAATGAAATTGTCTTTCTTCTGTGTTAACATGGGAATGGCAACTGGGTAAGATTTAAAATTTTAAAGCTCTGCTCCAAACTCTCTTTGTATTGTTTTTGTTTTTGATATATGGAAATAATCAAAGATATACCATAGTAGAGATAATAGTGTAATGGACCCGATTTGTCTGTTTCTCAGCTTAAAAAGTTGGCCTACGTAACTGATAACGTAGGCCACGGTAGAGTCAGGAGGACTAGAATTGTTCTTCTGTGTAAAGAATTAGAAGACTGGAAAAGTAGATGTAACAATAGTTTTCAGACATTGAGCAACAGGAAATTCAGGACTGTGATCTCTGGGAAAAGGTAAAAAACTGAGGGAAGCCTTGTGCTGGCCCTGGCCTATTGCCCGGAGGCATTTTCAGTCCTGCCTGGTAGTGACGGGAACCTGCATCCGAGTTCCCCGGAGTCTCTTCCTGAGAACTAAACTGTGTGTGTGCGCGCCTAGTGAAATTCCACGTAGCTGAGTAAAACTCAACCAGAAAGCTGTAAGCCGAACAGCTCCCAGAGGTGACACGTGGCTGATAGTTAGCAGCACACTGCCGTCCCAAGCCCAGCTGTCTGTGGATTCCTGGCATCACCTGCCAGACGTGAGAGAGAGCGTGCCTTCAGATGGTTCCAGCTCCCAGCCTCGGAGCCGTCCCGGCTGACACTGTAGGGAGCAGAGACAGGCTCTCTCAACTGAGCCCTGTCCACATTTAAAATTCATGAGCAGAATAAATGTTTTAAACCAAAAACAATCTCCTGCCACCTCTTCCTTGGCACTAGATACCCAGGACACATCCTCTGTGCGTTTCTCAGTTACTGTGTTGTTTCCAAATGCCAAGGGAAGAGTGGTTCTCTGGAGAGTGAGTCTCTCCTGTAGCTCACACTTACCTCCAGTACTTGCCCTTCTAGGTCACGGGAACCTCCTCATTCCAGAAAGTGCTTCTCTGCCTTGGGGTGATGCTAAATCCCTGGTCAGGAGATGGATCTCTGGGCAAGCACTGCCAGAAAGTTTTCTCTTTGGTGAGTCTCTCCCTCTGGAATACTCTCTGGATGAAATTGTCCTCAGAGCAAAAAAGTGCCCTGACAGAGTCATCCCATTCCCCCTGCATGTGTTCCAAGTTCACAGGCGGGTCTCACTTTCCTCATTTCCTATCAGACAGCACTCGTTCTCTTAGCCCGAGCGGCGCTGTCCCTTAGGGACTTTGCTTCAGTCTGAGCTTCACGTTATACATTTGAAACTATTTCCTAGTTCACCTTCCGAGCAAAGATGTCCTTACTGTTTTTCCCTTTGGTCATACATGTCGCTTTTTTCCCCTGTATTTTCCAAGTAATGTATTATGACCAGATACTGTTCCTTCAGTGGGAATGAGCGTGCGCGCGCGCACACACACACGGAGTATGGGAAAAGTTTCATGTACTTCAAAAAACCCACTACAAAGAGAATTTAAGCACCAAAGATAAACTGGGAAAATACTATCTACAGATAGGGTAAAATTAGGGCATGTCGTAGCCTAAGCGCTGCCAACATTTGGAGTGGGACCACTTCCGGTTGTGGGGCCTGTCCTCTACATTGTAGGGTGCTTAGTAGCATCGCTGGTCTCTACCAGCCAGATGCCAGGAGTAGACCCCTTGTTGTCACAAATCAAAATGTCTCCAGCCAATACTAGTATCCCACGTGCTATGCAAACCCCCCTAGTTTGGAACCATTGATGCAGGGCTAATCTCCTTTATTAGTTAGGCTGGGCTGTGTTACATTAGTTATGTAAGGTCTCAACATAAAATGTTTATTTTTACTTACATCACAGTCCTTTGCAGGTCAGCTGTCTCTTTTCTGTGGCTTTTCCCCAAGGAAGGCTATCTGGGATGGCTTCCATATTGATTATTTAGACCTCTGCCTTGAAATTTCAGGCTTCCTTTTTTCAATTTTTACCATCTCAAGAGTTCTTCCCTTCTTGCTCTATGGATAAGAGAGAGAATTCACAACACTTTTAGCTGCTTTAGACTAGAAGTGATACAGACCTTATAATGTGCATACTTTAGAAAATTGAGCTAAAGTTAACCTAGAACATTATGTTAGTTTTGGTGTACAACATAATGATTTGATATTTGTATATATAGTAAAATGATCACTACATTAAGTCTAGTTTACATTCATCTCCACACATAGTTTAGATTTTTTGTATGTGTGATGAGAACTTTTTAAAGGTGAACTCTCTTAGCAACTTTCAAATATACAGCACAGTGTTATGAACTATGGTTGCCGTGCTGGACATCACATCCCCAGGACTGACTTATTTTGTAAGTGCAAATTTGTACCTTTTAATGCTCATACTTTTTGATTTAGTAATACCACTTATAGAAACCTATACTGTATTAAAGAGAAAATCAGATATCTAAGATAAATGGGAAATGATTTTTATTATAGCAATTTTAAAGGAATAAATACTAGAAGCAACAAATAGATGCAAAGTCAGGGAATGAGTCAGTACAAAATTTCAGACATCCTCCTGATCCATCTTCAGTTCTAATCACTTGAAAATAGTTAAAAGGAATCAAAAACCGTTCACATTTTCAGCTTTATGGTAAGAAAAGCTGGAATGGAGAACAGGCCAGGACCTCTGGCCTCCATTTCATAACCTAGATCTTGGGATGTTCTTGACTGTAAATAATTTTATCAGTAGGTCAGAGAGGATGGAGTGAAGACATTCACACCTGGGATGGGCCTGAGAGAGAGATCTTGTTCTTAGGTACCACTGGTAATGTAGCCCACTGGGCATCAGGCTCCAAGCAGGCTCCATTCAGAGATAATTCATTCCTCTTCCTACAGAGGATTGGTGGACAACTGGATAGGTCAGACGTTCCATGGTGATACTGCCCCCTCCTGGACAATGATGCAGAAATGTTCTCAGCGTCTGACAGAATTTAAGGGCTGTGCATGTGTGGCTGGCATAGGGAGACATACACTTAATTCTACATGCACAGATTAGCCACAGATGAGTATCATTCCAGGTTAAAGGTGGCATCAGATTAAAGGGTTCAAACAAGGAGCAAGGGCTGGGGAAATGGTGATATCGAATATAAAGGCCTCTTCAGTTGTGGGTCAGCTAGACAAGCAACATTAAAAAAAAAAAGGAGGGGGGAGAGACCGTTCCTATGTGTCTGGGGGCTGGAGAGGGCGGCAAGTGTGAGTAGAAATGAGTTGCAAGGTCCGGGCAGTCAGCACTCGGCAAATCTACAATGGAAACTAGACTACTAACGTTTATTGAGCCGCTCCTATGCTAGGATTTCAGCAAATACTTGTGATCATTTATGCAAGTAGAAGCACAGATGTGAATTACTAGCAGAAGGGGAGACTGTGTGTGCCACACATGCCCTTGAACCTCAATGAGAGTCGTTTCCAACTAAACCCGATGTAGATACTACAGGTTGCTGATAGCGGGTCGCAGCTGACTACTGTCGGCTATTGTTGGCCTGGCTACGGTGAGTGAGGCCAAAGGATTGATTTTTTTCTTGGCAGAGACAGTTCGCTGACACCTGATGTGCTTTATAACTTCCATGTCTGCTTCTTAATGTTTCTGCTCCTCCCTCACTGCTGATTTGACAACTGTAATACGGTCTGTTTCCAGCAGGGTATTAACTTTGCTTCAAATTGAACTCTTCATATTCTATGTGTATGGGAAATCAGATAACTCAGCCTTTTCAGAATATATGCTGAATGAGTTAACACATTTCAGAGGGTTCCTACTTGAGTATCTATATATTGTGAGAGCTATTTTTTATGTCTTCATGACTTTTATCTTTGAGCATGGTAGGGTGTAGATCTGGCCTAGAGCAATGGTTCTCAAAGTGTGCTCCCAGACCAGCCTCATCAGCACCACCTGGGAATGCAAATTCTTAGGCCCCACCCCAGATCTAATGAACCAGGAACTGTGGGGTGGGATGCAGCACTCTGTTTTAACAAGCCCCCTGGGGAACCGCTGGGCTAGACCCTTGCTTCTCAAAGCATGGGTGGTGGAACTCAAGGCATTACGGTTATGCCGATTAGAAATCTGGAATCTTGGGCTACACTCCAGAATTACTGAGTCATACTGTACACTTAAGATCCCCAGGGATTTCGTGTCCACATTATAGTTAGACAAACACTGAGACCCACCCCAGTGATCTAGTTACTAGGTTTTCTTAAGTCTTGGTTTCAAATGGAACCCATGCCTTGGTTGTTTTCTTAATGCTCTGTCGAAGCGTAATATACATGTACTATACTTTCTGAACACCATCTTGTAGACATGGTATTTTGAAAAAGGCCCTCAGGTGATTCTAATGTGTAGGCAAAGTTGAGTACCCATATTGAGAGGGAAAAAGCATAAAAACCTTCTGTTCTTAATAGCCTTCTTCCTTTATCCATTGAATTCACATTTTAATTTCTCTTTTCTTTCTAAGAGTTGATCTGCAATTGATGGTCAGGTAATTATGCTTGTCTTTCCTTGACAATGTGGACACTAAACACATACACAATTAGGATACTCTAAAATGTGTTACCTTGTCGTAGTATTCTTTGAGGAGTTCTCTCTTGAAGATGCCAAGGATCTGAAAAATTTTGCTCGCTCAACTTCATTAATATTTAGTGAAGAGCCTGAATTAAATTGGGCTGATCACCGAACAGGTGCAAAGGGACCTGCTTAATAAACAGAGTATTTCCATGCCATCAACATAGTTATATTCTTTGTAGACAATTGAATGGGATTTAGTTGGTATGCATGAAACACAATTTCTCTGTTGGCCCAGATGTTGATTAGCAACACTAGAAGTGAGCAGGCCAATCTGAAAATCTGGATGGAAATCTAAAGTTTTTGTTCACAGTCAAAAATATTGGTGGCTCCACTGGCTCAAAGGATAAAAAAAATACTATGCTGTTTAACCTCTTCCACAGCTAATAAGCACCAGAAAAACAGTCTACAGTCAACAGCCTGGGAAGAATGAACAAAGAGCAGCAGTAATCCAATTGATGTGCTTCAAACTCTGCCACTGATACCTTTGCTTACACCGGCTGTTGGGCTAAAAGGAAACAGGAATGGAAAACTAGAAATGAGTATCAGCCTTTGAGCGTACCCACCTTCAGGATTAAAAAGGAAACAAAGGAGACCAAGCAAGCGGCAGTTAGAGCTTTGAGTGGCGCTATTTTTACAGTAATAAGAGACGAGCTGCTTTAAACAACAGGAGCAATTGTTAGTGAGATCTGGGTTCTGAGACCTCATGTTAAATGTGAACAGAAGCATCCATAAACAAGACATACTGACAGACTATCATTTAAACTATGGCTCCCTGTTCATAGTCCCAGTGATTTAAAATTCATCACTAACTGAAACATTCAGTGTTTCCATCTCATAATTTATGCAGGTTCTAAAAGCCTGACATTGCTAAGACTCATGAGCCTCTTAGTTCTTGATTACTTGAAGAGAGCAATTGTAATGAGATGGAAAAAGTAGGGTTGAAAGCTTGCTGGGGCTGAGGACAGATCGTTGGAGTGAGAAACACCAAAAAGTCTGGATGGGCACATTAAGCTTTAAGCATTAAAATCTGGGATCTATTTGCATGCTATAAAAACCTGAAAAGGGTGTGGAGGAAATCAAAACCCAAGACAAAGTAAAAACTAAGCCATATTTTGATTTTTAATGTAATCAACATTTATCCATGAGAAAATAACTAGTTTTAATATGGTAATTAAAGATGAACCAAGTATTGGAACATGCATACATTGCTGGTGGGAATGTAAAATGGTGCAGCCCCTTTGGAGAATTTGGTAGTTCCTCCAAATGTTAAACAGAGTCACCATATGACTCAGCAGTTCCACTACTAGGTATATACTCAAGAGAAATGAAAATCTATGCTCACAGGAGAATAGGTTCATGCATGTTCATAGCGGTATTATTCATAATAGCCGAAAAAGAATGCAACCAAAATGTCCATCAGCTGATGGCTACCTAAACAAAATGTGTTACATCCATACTATAGAATATTGTTAGGCCCAAAAAGGAGTGAAGTACAGATAAATGCTATATGAACAGACCTTGAAAACATTTTGCTAAGTGAAAGAAGCCAGTCACAAAAGACCACGTATTATGATTTATTTTATGTGAAATGTCCAGAGTAGGTAAATCTATAGAGACAGGAAGTAGATTAGTGGTTACTTAGGGCTGGGGGTGCTTGAGGGGCAAAGCCAGTGAATTGTATATTTGAAAAGGGTGAAGTTTATGGTAAGTGAATTATAATATCAATAAAGCTATTAAGCCAAAAAAAAAAAAAGATAAAACTAAGAAGTGATACCACATGCTGATTTCTTCAAAGAAGCTGTGACATGGGGAACAGCAGAAGTGGTATAGAATTTATCTTCCAAAACAAAGGCAATAATGAAGATGAATGAAGACTAGGTAATCATGTCAGCTAGCAAAAATATAAACTTTTTCAGTCAAAGTTTAAACAATGTAGAAAAAGAAAAATTCAGATCATGTCTATAAGGTTCAGATTAGACTGAAGTGAGGAACAAAAAAACCTCAACCAACCAAATTTAACAGCTCACTGAAGTAAACAAAATATCTGTTCTTTGAGGCTATTGTACACAATTGCTGATTTGATCATGCAGTTAATATTTCTGTACATTGCCTGATTTTTTGAGGCAATTCTCATTTTCTTTTATTTTCTTGGTGTACCTAGTTAATATCTCAGGTAGGACAGAATGCATGAGATATTATTCCATGAGTCAAGATTCAGTAATGAATTATTGAATATTACAAAAAAAAAACCCTTTATCTTACCCAGGAATCCTGGGTATATTTTTTCCAAGGATTTTGGACCTGAGGGGTTTTGAATTTTAGAGGTTAGATTTCTGATGTCTGTCACAGTAGTTACGGAGCTGAAAGTTGAGTCTGTGAAGAGTATTTCTTTTCTCTCCTACCTTCATATGTATAGCCTGGCCCTCAGACAGACTGGTTCATAGAGCAGGGTGGGCTGTCAATGGGGCCACATCATATGGGGATGGAATGATAATATAAACAAACGTATACAAATGAAGTAAAGGTTAATAGAAAGCAGGGACACACATATTCTAGCTAATTCCACTCAGATGGGTAAGTCTCCAGAGACATTTGGAAGGGGTTTGTGTGACCAAAAAAAAATTGATGAGGAATATGATCAGGAATATAATTTGGATCACATATTAAATGAGTCATGTGAAATGGTGTACATATGACAGTTTTGGACACTGCAGATCTGCTAATTCTCCAGCTTACTTTGGCTAGTTGCTGTAAGTAATAGATCATGTAGTAGATTTGCTACACTTTCTCACAGGTTCTCATACTCATTCTCATCTCTGATTGAAGGAAACCTAGGAACCCAGAGCTGAGTCATCAGTTACCTTTCGTTTAGAGGTAGCTTTTTCAGTGCTCAGCATTTGTTTAATGGAGACTAAAACAATCCGGAAATGGGCCAGTGGAACTGGAAGGTGTCATGGAATTCTAAATGAAATGTGTTATAATCATTTGTGCTTTTGTATTTTATAAGCTAAATCTTGTGGGATATAATAGGCTCATTATCAAAGTATTTTGGAGGGCTAATATGTCAACTTCCTAATTACGATAATAGGCATTCACAAATTATATTTAGCCTATTTGATAATTCTCAGTATTAATTTGGATTTTTTTCATAGCCCTTTTCTCTGGGTTGAGAGGACTTGGAGTAATAAGTATACAACTAAGTTTTTCTACAAAAATCAGAGTCCACTAGAATTCTTGTGCCCTGAATGAATATGTAATGGCAAAGGAAATTAGAAAGTAGATTAATATAGTGGATCTCAATTATGGGGTTTCAAGCTTATATTTTGGTTCCTGGGAATGAAAACTGGAAGATTCGATGCAGAAACCTTGAAACTCAGTTATTTACTGTTCTTTTTCACCGAGTACATGGGTTTAATTTGTTGATGGAAGTGCTGTATGCCTTTAATATTTTGGTGTTGCTCTGGGACTAGTTTGGATTTCTTTTTCTTTCTGGACAGGCTGGGCTCAGGTGAGGTTGGCACAATAGATCATGTAGACCTGTACAGTTTCAAGCCAACCTCAGGATAGCTGGGCCACAGGTCCAAATGAACAAAAAGAAAGACTTATGAAAGGAGATTTAAAGTCTTTCTGGGGGGAGAGTACCACTGTAACTTAATCACGTACACAATATATAGCATGGCAGTTTTTAAAGTGGATAATTCTAAAGGGAACTCAAAAGAGAAACAAAAAGTGACATAATAAGCTCTCATAGTATAAAGATAAGGAAAAGTAGAACTGAGTTGGAAAAAGAAATACGAATTTGTGACCTTCTGACTTTCCTCTTTTTAATGGATCTCTTTCTTTTGCAATAAAGTGACCTAAGTCTTCTCTGGCTCCATTTTGAACCGAGCGTTATATTCCACTAAAAGGAAAAATTTCCCATTTGGGGGAGAAAAGGTACAGATGAGCTTGGAATACCTTTTTATCATGAGAAAGCTAGGATTCATTTAGAGAAATATTTGTAAACGTTTAGAAGGACAAAGTGGTTGACATAGAGGACTGTGATTTGCCGAGTAGTGAAAATTCGACACTAAAAAGAGATAAAATGATTAAACTAAAATAATGAGTTTAGGAGAAGTCCTCGTTTCATGTTGATACTGTAAAGAATGAGAGAATTCAGAACTTGTTAAATGTAATTATAATGCACCAACTATAGTTTATGAATTTCTAATAGTGTCTATAAAATATGGTATATATCAATTAACATAAGTTAGATAATTCCTACACTGGACTACTGATAAACCATAAAGCTGTAAAATGTAGACTTTTTAAAATAGAATAAAAACGTTAATATGAGAATGCTGAGTGGGAAGTAGAATGGAAAGTAATCAGAGGAGCTTTAAAAGGGTAATTTATTGTATAGAATGGAATAGCATGAATGTTATCTTATAGAAGAAAAAGGAGTGACTTTATAAATTTAAAATAAATTTTAGAGATTAGGCTGACCTTTGGGAAGAGGGAGAGAGGGAGAGAAAAAAAACAAGCAAAACTATGGAATAGTTTGCAATTTTTTTGGCCACAGAAATGAAGGCAGTGAAAAACATAGTAAAGGTCAAACTAAATGGAATTATTATCCAGATTGAGGGTGTATTGTGTATGTTCCAGTTTTGTTACAGTGACAGTGGGTTCCAATCCCCATGCTAATGGAAACATGATTAAAGGAAAAATCACATTTAAGTGGCATTTGTTGAGAAGTGAGGATAAATGCTGCTTAATTTTTTTTTTTTTTTGATCTAGATGTAAAGTCTAGGACCAAGTTGGGCAAAGATTTGTATGGGAGACAGAGCAGTAATGTCATTTGAGGAATCAGAGCTATGTATGAAAAGGTGAACATAAACCAGCATACCTAATGAGGTTTCTAGGTACTGCAGACCTGCTTCTGTTCCCATTCTCTCTGCTCAGATTCGTCGGGTTTTCAAATAGCATGGTTTATCTATGCAGTCTTAGACATTGTACTTGCTGGTTTCACTGCTTGGAAGAATCCCTTAGGAACTCAGCCTGGAGAAAGACTGGCTCACTTGGTTTGAGTTGAGAGTGATATAAGCAAGCAGGAGGGTTTGGTCCTGTCACTCAAGACAGAAAGGAGTAGAACAGGGGACGAAGAATCACAATGCCTTTTAGTAAATCCTCGCTATCAAATATCAAAAGGCTAAGCCAGAATTAGATGTGTAGGCTCCTTAAATATTGGCAGATAAAAGTTTCATCTCCTCATATCACATGTGCAATCATGAGGCCTGATGTGCTGAAGTGATTCACACAAGATCACCCAGGTGCTTAAGGGCAGAGCATGCCCTTTGGCTTTTCAGTTCAGCATTCTACCTCCTGTAATGCTAACAAAGAACAAAGAACTTCAAGGGTGATCTGAAGATGACATTTTAAATGTTAACAGTTCCCCACATATAAATGATTTACACACAAAGATAACCGACGATTTAGAAAAGAGAGTAAATCGGGAGAAAAATATTAATATGACTTATGTCAGAAATGCACAGACAGAGTAGTTTGTCTGAATTTTACCAAAGTTGGTTCCATTCACGGTGTTAATGATGTGTAGAAATACCCAAATGCATCAAAATTTAATCCTGGCAAATGAGAGAGGCTGGCTTGATTTAATGGAAAATGTGATTTCTAAAATATAATTAAAATTAATGGAGCTTTATTACTTTCAGAGAAACATAGTAACTAGTCATCATATAAAGTATTTTTATTTTTTGTTGTGCCAAATTACTCACATCAGAATAGTTACTAATTAGTATTTTATTCCATATAGGGACTACAAAATTAAAAAAAATAGTTCTCTTTGATATGTGAAATACTTCTCTTGCTTTTTTAATATTCCTGATTTACTGTGAAAATTGCTTTTACAAATAATTGCATAAGTAAATGCCTCAAAACTCTGTATTTTAACTTTTATGAATTATATTTTAATAAGCTTTTATTGAGCTCTCATGTGCAAAAAGAAAGTAGGTGTTGAGCTCAATGAATTATCACAAATTGGGCACACATGTCTAAACACTACCCAAGTCAAGAAATAATAATTTACTAGCACCTCTGAAACCCACCTTTGGCCCCTTATTCACTAGTTCCTCCATCCCCAGCAGTATATGAGCACTGTCCTTATACCATAGATTAATTTTGCCTATTTTTGAACTTTCATAAGGGATCATATGGTAGATATATGTATTTTTCCATTTGGCTTTATTTGCTCAACTTTGTGAGATTCATCCATGATATTGCTTGTGTAAGTAATTCATTCCTTTTCTTTGCTATACAGTTTTCCACTAAATGATTCCACCATGATTCACTGTCAGTTTTACTGTTGAAGGACTTTTGGATTGTCTCCTATTTCTGGCTGTTATGAATACTGATGTTTCAAATGCTCTTGAGCATGTTTTTTTGGTGCACTTAGATACCAATTTTTGTTGGATACATCAATAAGAGTGTGATTGCTAGATCAAAGTGTATATGGTCAGCTTTAGTAGATACCCAAAGTTGTTGTACCAATTTATACTCCCACCTGCAGTGTATTAGAGTCCAGTTAGCACATATGTATGTCTTAGAATTGTCAAATTTTGTAATTTTAGTACTTTGACAGGGTGTGTAATATGCCACTGTGGTCTGAATTTGCACTTCTGTGATTACTAAGGAAGTTGAGAAACATTTATATGTTTATTTACTACTCATGGTCATTTTGAAAGGATCTCTTCATGTGTCTCTTCCATTTTAACATCAGCTTCTGGTTCTATATCTTTTTGATATGTAGGAATTATTTTTATATTATAAAGATTCTTTATATATTATATATTCTTTATATATTATGGTATGAGCTCTTTATCAGTTACGTGGTTGCAAATATTTTCCCCTAGTCTCAGTCTTAACTTTTTGCTTTCCTAATATCTTTTCATTAATAAAACATCTTAATATTAATCTAGTACAATTTATTAATCTGTTACTGTATTGTTAGTGCTTTATGTATCCACTTAAGACATCTTGGCCAGGTAATGAAGATGCATTCTAAAATTTATTTTATCTTTCCATTTAGATTTATAGTCCATGTATTTAATGAATGGACATAGGGTCATTTATTATTATAAGATGATTCCTTCCCCACTGCTCTTCACTACTCAGGAGTCCAGACGTGTATGTCTTTTATGTAGTTTCTATTATGTTCTATTGTTTTATAAGCTATCCTTGAAAGAATAACGCACTCTCTTAATTAGTGAAACTTCATAACAAGTCTTGATAGCGAGTGGAGTAATTCCTTCAACTTGTTTGATTCCCCGAGGATTTTCTTGGTTTTTCTTGACCCTTGACATTTTGATATGAAGTGTAGAATAAGTTTATTAATTTCCACAGATAAATTTCCATAGATGCTAGGCTTATAACAGAAATTCTGTTGAATACAGATCATTCTGAAGGAGAATTGCTATCTTTCAGTATTTAGTGCTCCAACTGATGAACATAGTCCTTCATTTATTTAGATCTTCTTTATCTGCTCTTAGTAATACAGTATTTTGTGTAGAGGTCTTGCATATAGTTTGATTTATTTCTATTTTATCATCCTATTATAAGCAGTATTGTTTTAAAATAATTTTGAAAACTGTTCACTCAAATAAAACATACATACATAAAAGTGAATATATCTTATATATCCAGCTTGGGGAACTTTCACAAACTGAACACACTTGTGTAGCCAGCTCTCATGACAAGAAAGAGAACTTTACCAAAAGACCTCAGTGTTCTCCCTTACAGCACCTACAGCCCTAAGTATATCCCCTGCCCTGATTTTTACCAGCAGAAATTAGTTTTGCCATAAAACTAGAATCATATAATCTGTCCTCTTCTTGGTGGTTATTCTTTTGCTCAATATAGTATTAATAACTCATTCATATCAATACATGTAATTGTAGATCATTTATGCTAATGGTTATATAATGTTCTGTTACAAAATATACTGCAATTTAATTATCCATTTTACTGTTGATAGGCAGTTTGGGTGTACATGCTGGTATTGTCATCCTTTTTTTTTAGCCAACCTAGCTGATGTGGAGTAGTATTTCATTGTGGGTTTAACTTCCATTCTTTCAGTATTGATATTCAGCATTTTCATGTGCTTATTTGCTATATATCTTTATAAATTCTTTAAGTCTTCTCTCAATTTTTTTTCATTGATTTTTAGGACTGTAGAATGCTTTGTGTATTCTGGATACAAATCCTATTTGATATGTGCTTTTTGAATATTTTCTCCCAGTGTGTGGCTTGTATATTTTTTTATGTCTTCTGATGAAGAGAAATCTTTAAAAAATGATGTCGAACTTATTAGTTTCATCTGTTATAGTTAATGCTTTTGTTGTCCTAAGAAAGCACTGACTCCTTCAAGTTTATGAAGATTGTTTTTAATAGTTTCTTCTATAAGTTATATATGTTAGCCTATATATTTAGATCTGTGGCCAATAGTGAATTAGTTGTGTATTGTATGAGGTAGAACAAAGCTTCATGATATTTTTTCAATATATATATTAAGTTATTCTAGGGTAATTGGTCAAAATGCTGTCTCTTTCCTGTTGAATTGTTTTGAAGCCCTTGTCCAAAATCATTACACTGTATAGAACATCTTCAAAATCTACAAAATAGCAAACAGAACTAATAAATGAATTCAGCAGTGTTTCAGAGTAATAAGGCAATATATAAAAATTAAGTTTATTTATATAGACTGAACAATTGAAAAATACAATTTATAAAAATATATAAAATGGCATTGAGAAATATAAAATACTTAGGATCAATTTTAACACAAGATATGAAATACCTCTACATAAATATTAATGCCATTCTAAAAGGATATTTTATATAAGAATAATAATACATTACTTAAAAAAATTAAGAATAACTAAATCAATGTAAATATGTACTATGTTCATGATTAGAAAACTCATTGTTAGCATATAAAATGTCTTCAAATTGATCTATAGATTCAATATAATACCAGTCAAAATCTCAGCAGGTGTTTTTTTTTTTTTAATTGATTTATAGTTGATCCAGTGGATGTTTTTTATGGAAATTGACAAGGTTACTCTTTAATTTTATGTGGAAATTCAAACAGTATTGGTTTGAAATTTTATTTTCTACCTATTTGTGGTGGTATATAGAAATATAGATGACGAATATTAATCTTACATTTGGGAACTTACTAAATTATAGTTATACTAATATATACTTAATACTGATAATTTAAATATATATTCTTCTGAAGTTTCTAAACAATCACATTATTTTTGACTAGAAAGTATTTTATCTCATTTCTCATTTATTCATTTCTATCCAATTTTTGTTTCTTTTTCTTTCCTTTATAGCACTAAGATCTCGAATATAATACTGACTAGATGCAGTGCTAACAGGCATTCTTATTTTATCCGTATATCAGAGGAAGATGACTATTACCAAATATAATAACTGTTCCAAAAATAACTTTTTATCCAATTAGGCACGTGTCCTTCAATTTCTGGCTTATAAGATTTTTCCCCCTTCCCTGCATTTGTTGAGAAACTGTAATTATTCTTTTAATATTGATTTTCAAAGTTAAACCAACTTGACATTCTTCTAATAAATTCATTGTGTTCTTAATAGTTTATTCTTTTTATATATTGCTGGATTTGATTTATTAATGCATTATCTAGAATTTGTATGTTGATATTTATGAGAAGAATCAGCCTTTAATTTTCCTTTCTTGTAAAACCTTCATTATGTTTAGGTATCTGGATTATGATAGTCGTAACATTAGTTAAAGAATTTCCCCCTTGCTCCCTATTCTTTGAAAATACTATGCTTGAAATACATGTTATTTTTTTCTTAAATGTAGGCTGTAATTATTGGTTAAAGTTATCTGAGCCAGATATTTTCCTTGTGGTGGGAAATATTCATATTTTCTATTTCTTGTGGCAGATTCAGAAAGTTTTGCTTTACAAGGAAATTGTGTCCATGCCATATAGTTTTTAAATGTACTGACATAAAGTTTTTGATAATTATCTCTTAGTTTTTGAATGTCTTCTTTCCTTCTTGGATCTTTGAGCCTTCCATTGGCATTATTTTCATTGTGCTGGAAAAAATACCCTTGGTACATGTTTCCTTAGGAAAGAGGATCTGCTTATGATGAATTGTGTTCTTTGTCTGAAAATGTCTTTATCTTTTATTTTTGAAGAATATTTTACTGGAAATAGAAATATAAATTGGCAGTCATTTCTTTCAGCCCTTTGATCATATTATCCCAATGTTCTCTGGTTTCCCTCATTTCTATCGGGAAGTCAGCTTTTAAGTCTTATTTTGACTCTTTTAAAGATGATGTATTATTTTACATCTGGACACTTCTTAGATTTTCTTTTTTGTCTTTGGTTTTCATCAGTTTTATTACAATATTTCTAGACATGGTTTTCTTTGAGTTTGTCTTGCTAGAAATTCAGATTCTTTAATCTGTAGCTTGATGACTTTCATCAAATTAGGGAAATTAACAGGAATTATATCTTCAAATATTGCTTCAGTCCCCTTCACCTCTCTGTGAGGCACCAAATTCTAGGCTGACCTTTCTGGATCTTAGTTATACAAATGCTCACTGCCTTGGTAGTTTTATAATGCCTTTAAATAAATACGGATTTTTTGGTTAAATGTTTTGTCCATATTTTCTGGTTGTTCATAATGGATGAATTGGTCTGAATCAACCTATTCTGTCATTGCTAGAACTCAAGATCTATGAAATACAACTTAATAGAATCCACATTAATAGGGTTATTCAAGTAAAACCCTAAAAGGAACACACAATAATTTGTTAGCATTTTATCTGTTAAAAATTCTAACTTTTTGTTCTTGTAATGTTTTATGATATATTAATTTCCTTATACTGTATATTACATATTTTACTAAAAATGTGTAGGTTTAATGTAAACTTTTATTATTTCTATTAGAAGAGTACACTTGTGTTCCTCTAATTTCTCCCTAGAGCTTTCTTAGATAAATGTTGCAATCCAGGCATTGGAACTTATGGGGAAAAATTCTTCTTTACTTTTCTCCCTAGTAAAGTTATTTTGCTTTGTTTCTAAGGTAACCAGAGTACCATCAAAGTACATATGAAACCACAGTTTATCATATAGTGTCAAAATGTGATATCATATGGAAGTGATTTTCCCCCCACATCTCTTGACTACTATTTAAATGATAACTAAAATTGACATGGATTCTTATCATGTTTTTATTTCAAAAGTGTTTTGCATTTCTCCTCCTTAGACTCACATCCACCTGCCACTTACATGCTCAAGCATATCTGGCCTTGTATAACGATGAAAGTAAACCAGTAAGAATTGGTCAGCTAAAAGGTTAGACAGATGGAGTCAGAATTTGTACAGGGAGGGTATAGAGTTAAGAACCAAAATTTAGTAGCTGTTTATTGATTCTTAGGCCCAGACTTTGAACTTATGATTGAGTCATAGAAAGAGTGCTGAACTCAAATTAGAAGTAGTGGGCATCAGAGGCTATGGTCTTCCCTGCAGTGTGGCAGGAAACAAAGGGCATTTCAACATACCTCATTAATAAGGATTGGAACAGGAGAGGAAGATCATGGCAGGTTCCACTGTGATAGTCAGGCAAGTTTCTTCTGTGTGCACCTGTGGGTGATTCCTTTGTGAGTTGTGTCTTCAAAATGTAATGTATTTGCTTTATGTAAAACATACTGATGGGAGACAGTAATCAGTATATCAGATAAGAAATTGGGACTCAAACTGTCATTGTCTCTTTATTGTTGACACTCTTTAGGTAAGTTTTCTGTGGCACTCCCCCCCCGCCCCCCCCCCCATAAAAGTTGATGATGCTGTTAATGGGTTAACTCACTAGCTGCTTCTATTCGGTAAGTTGAGAACCCTTATGGAGATTTATTTAGCACAAAAAGAATAAATATTAACACTACTTTCCTAACCTGGGTTATAGTAATAGTTGGAAACTGAATTCCTTCCTTCATTTATTATTCATTCACTGACTCATTTGATGCTCATATCCTGAGCACTTTTGGTGGTCCAGCGGCTCTGTAGTTCCCTAGAACTTCCTTTAACCTGGATCTCTATTCCTATGTCAAAAAAATGCATCACTGCCTTGATGGTTCTCTAATGCCTTCAACCAGATAAGGTAAAAATTTATCCATTTGTTTTAGTCCAAAATGCTCAGTTCTTAGCAGGAGATTGATTTTTTGACTCCTAATAAACCACAGGAAGTACTCTGTACTTGCTTTGAACCCCTGCAGCATAGTGCAGGACCCTAAAAATGTACAGTTTGAAATCATGCAAAATGATCTTAATAATCAATGGGGAAAATTATGATTAGTTGCTGACCTTTGAAAATTCTTATCAAAAGATTAAAAGTCTCGTATTTTCAGTTATAAATGTATAGGGAAATAAAAATAAAACTAGTGTTTGTGTAGTATTCTGTAATTTAAAACAAGAGACGCTGAGAATTAAAGTGTTTCATTTCTTTTTCAACAACTTTTCAAGAGTGGTTTGAATAGTGCTTGCTTTCTTCTCATCATGTAACTTATGACACAGAGCAAGAATCTTTTCTGTGCTTTGGTCAATTATCATACTTTTTCCCCCTAAGATTGTATCAATTTCCAATATTTTATCCTTTGTTCATTCAGTGTCATGAAATATCTCCAAGTGTTCCTTGGAACTCTTGTGAAGATTTTGTTGCTCACATCACTTCTGGAAGAGTATCATCCTTGTTGTCAAAACCACTGCCCTCAACTATATCACTAAGTTCACCTTCCCCAAGTTCCTCTGGCTGCTTCCATGATGGTGGTACCATTCCCACAGTCAGCTGTTGTTTCCATAAATCTGTTTATATTCAATTTGAATTTCACTTCTAGAGGTTATCACTTCCTATTTCTTTGTGGCACTTACATTTTGTTGCCCAATTCCCTATTTGGGTTATCCATTTTTAAAATGTCACATGGGTTTATTATGGGGAAACAAGGAGGCAACACAACTATACACTTTGCTGTCTGTGTGTGAACTGAATAACAGATGCTCAGTGACTAATCACTGACAGATTTTGAAAGAAGGGACTTGATTTGTCATTGATCATGATCTAAAAGTGTTATTTAAACAATGGTCTGTGAACTGAAGAGCTAGCATCTTGGTTTGTACTTTAAGTGATTCCTTAGGGTTAATATACTGTGGTAATTGAAATTTGGATCATGTTGTTTCCAGGGCTGGTATTGTTTAACTAAATTGGGGTAACGGAAATTTGTGCATCTCAGGACCATGCAAAAGGAAAATTGTTTGTAGAAGCATTCTCTGCTTAGTGAAAACTTCTTACCATGAGTGAAACTTAGGCTAGTGAAGTCACCTTTTCTTAGGACCTTAATCAGGTATTTCAATAAATGACAAATTCCGTTGCTTAACTAACTTTGTGGGTTGCTGGCATCTCAGTATTTGTGGTTCCTCTTTGCATAATGAGGAATTCCTTTACTCAAATAACATTTAATGAGGCACTAAGTTTAGAGTGTAGTATAGGCCAAATAGAATATGAAACAGACACTTCACAGTCCACAAGTGCAAAATGACTTGTGAGTGTTAATGGAACCAAGAGATTTCACTTGACCGACTGTGGGCCAAATGGAAAAGGGAAGCGAGCCAGATGGAAGAGTGTGATTAAAATGAGATGGGGCTATTGCAGGTGGCTGTAACTGCAATGAAAGAGAGAATGGTGCTGCTGGACACCAGCTGTGGTGCCACCATGAAGATGAGCCAGACTGAACTGCCAATGTTTTATCGTTTTCATCTGCTTCATTCATTACTTATAATCACCAAATTATTTTTAATATTTTCACTTAGATAGAATAGTCTTGGAGGGATCTCATTTGTTATATGAAAGCTAAACAAAATATGTCCCCTGATGTGACACTGTGAAGTTGACTATACGGCACAGAATAAATAATGTCCTGTAACTCAAGCTGTTACTATCACAGCTGACACATTGAATGACCACAGAAAGCCACTTAAGCTTTTTTATGTTGTAGCTTCTAAACTGTTTAAGAATAATCATAAGAGCTTACCCATGTCACAGAGACCTGGGATTTATAAAGTGTTGGTTTTAAAATATTTTGAAATTTTGGGATAAAATGTGTTAGGTTTATTTTAAACATCATTACTAAGTGACTGCTTGCATCAAACCATTGTAGTACTAGATACTTTCTAAATTTCAAATAGTTTTTAGTATTATGTACATGTCCAAATGAATCATTTAGATATCAATCCAAATTAAGAATTTTTACAGGAGGCGGTAACATGGGTAATATGACTTCTAATATTGAGGCAATAAAATTGTGCTTTTAAGTGCTTTGTAGAAGGATGTATTAGATTGAATCATATGAGTGTAGCATTTTTGTAGGTCAAAATGTTAAAGTACTGGGAATTTCATGTAGTTTAGCCTAAATTAAGGCCAAGGATTAATTCTACTTCCATTCTTTACCCTAGCTAATGCTTTTAATCTCTAAGTTCTAATTTCTCAATTACAAGTTGGGTATGATATAGTCTGCCATTTAAAAAATATAAGAATGAGAAGGAATATTTTTTTTCTATCATCTTATCCCTCTGCGTGTGTCTCCTTCTTGCCTATCTATATGTTAAGACTGATAAATCCTTTATCTATTGGCTATGTGAAGTTGACTAAGTTTTTCAACACCTCTAAACCTAAATTTTCAACTATAAAATAATAATAGTAAATACTAAATCAGCCTGCCATTCAGAGGGAGGCAGTATGTGTTAAGTATTTAAAACAGTACCTGGCACTTAGTACATGTTTAACAAATATCAAGTATTAATTTTATAACCTTAAAGCAGAAATGAAGCAATATTCCTCATGTTTAGTCCTATCTTTACATTTCTTCTAGTCAGAAAACTTTCTATTATCTGTTATGATAGTGGTGCGATTAATAAAATATTCTGATTAAGAAAAGTACCATATCTATCATCCAATTGTATGTAATAAGTAGGGAGTTAAAATTTAATTGACTTAATTTCTCATCTGAGAAAAAACAGATTACTGTTGACTTCCACACTGTTCAAAATATAATGTGTTCATCAACTACTAAGAAAGTACTTCAGAATGCTGTAAAGCCTGACAGTCTTTCTTATAACCATCTGTTAGGATTGCATTATGGACGTGTAGGTGAGTCGATTAATGTTAGTTGATAGAGTCTTGGATAAAGTAGATTGTATTGTGTGGTCTAATGGATCTGTCTTTAATTCTTTTAAAAATTTTCTTACTTCCATTATTGGAATACGCAGTTTTCTTTTTCTGTTAGTAACCTATTCTCCATAAGTGATGATCTAAATAGTGTCTCATATTGGAAGGTACTGCTGTAATGCCTTTTGTACAAATACCAGTGGCACCTATTGGAAGAGCACTGGTACCTATGTCACTCTTGCCCTCTTTTGAAGGCAATTGTGCCAAAGCAATCTTGTTTGCCTCCATTCGACCACACTCAAATTCAGTGTCCATCTGGCTTCTGACTCTTGGTTCCATCTCTGCCATCAGTGACCCTGCTTCTCTCGCTGGACTTGATGCTTCCTTCTGGTCTACCTGGCTTTGACTCTTGGCTTTCCCTCAAAGACTTTGGCCTGACTTTGGACAGGAAGCTCTTCAGAGCACCCTGAATATGCTGATTTCTTCAGAATCTAGTTCCTTGGCTCTAATAAGCTGGACTGACAATAGGTGGACTTGACTGGCCAGTGGATTTAGTAATACAAAAGAGCATTGAGAAATGGGGCAGTTCATCAGGGCTCTAGCAGAAGCTTTGAACTCATGCAGAATCATTTCCCTTCACAGCTTTTAATTACTTTGGGGGGAAAACAGACTTCGTAAGTCAAAATAAATGCTTGACATCATTCAAAGCGTAGAGTGTTATTTAAAACTCTAGGGTTACATGGCTGTCATCTGTTTCTCCCTTCTGCAGTGCCACTGAATACCACTTTTTTATAGGCATATAGAAAATGCAGGTACATACTTCTCCCTCGGCTGTACAAAAGCCTGGCACTAATGACATCTTCTATCAACGTTGACAGTTATTAGAAAAGACTTGGTATTTCTGCCACACAGAAGAACATCCAAGCAACACAAACCTCAAAGAGTCAGATTAGAGAGCTTTTGTGAAATCTGAGGTCAGTTTTCCAACAAGCGTTCTTGCAGGCATGATTAAATTCTGTGTGATTTTCAGGCATCACACTAGAAATGAAAATTTTCTCATTGTTTATTTATAAATCTGACATAAAATATTAACAGTTTCAAATAATAAAATCCAATGGAAAGCAGTGACATTTTTTGCTTTCAATTAGCAGTATTGTTTCAAGCACTTACCTCGAAGTAAAAATTTGCACAGTTATGACATTTATAAATGAAAGCATTCTGTTGACTGATTTTAATGGTTGACTCATGAGAGATGCATCTTTCAGGAAAATGAAAAACCTATTTTTTCCTCTATTATCTGGTTAGTGTTCCTGTGTAGCCATTTGTTTTAAACTGGTCAGCTTTCTTTAATTATTCATTTTAAGCAATGACTGATTGTTGTATGTTATTTAAGTGATTGGGGAACATCTGTTGGCTACAGCTAAGGTCAGTGTTTTGAATACAGGAACAAGATTGGGACATTTTTCCTAAAGTCAAAGGCTGACATCAAACCTGATCGGTACTGGTGCTTGGCAGATGCTAAAGCACTTCAGAGATGGCAGAAGCTCAAGCAATGACTTTCATCGGGGAGCTCTAGTGGTACGTTCTGGGGACACAGACACTAGAAAACTAGGCTGTAGGCAAAGCCAATGAAGTTAGAAGAGTGGCTGCAGGAACAATGGTAGACTGTAATCAAATGTGACTAGGGAACAGTGAAGGGAATCCCGTTATTGAGGACTCAGAAAGAACAAATGGTCAAGTTGGATGCTTTTTTACTGGGCTGAGTACTCACGTGGTCCCTGGACAAAAATTGGTCACAGAGACTGGGGTAGAGATAAACCTGTATGTGGGGAGTAAAAATGATTACTTTTCTGTGTTAGAGTGTTATAATTAAAGAAGCCAAACAGACCATTGTAATATGAGCCCTGTCTAAGATGCCAGTAGTGAAAGAAAAAAATTCAAAGGTAGATTTGAAATGCATCATGAGGGAAGAAATGATTGGATTTGTGGAGTAATTGGAGGTTGAGAAGATGTCTGGGCACTTGTAAGTTTAGTGTGCCCGTGACCAGTTGATAGAAAAAGGACTGGCCGGTAGGAGTCACTCTTCGGGGAGAGGAGGAGGTTGAGTTGTGTTAGGCTCTACTGAGTTTAATGTGATTGTGGAAACAGTCACAGGCAAAAGTGCCCCATGTGAAGAAAAATATTGCACGTCCCACTACCGTGACTGTTCTCTTTTTCTTTACATAACCATTTTGTTGGTATCAATAATGTTTCTATAGCTTGCAGTCCTGAGTGAACTATTGAGATGATAACGAAGAAGGCAAAACATTTAAACTTACAAAGAATATTCGCCTTTCTTCTTAAATAGCACATCAAAATTTTACCTTACACAATCTGAGCAGCTATCCTCAATGACACCGGAAAAAGTATCCATAAATAAATTAAAAAATAACATTTATGATTTGAAAGTTAACAAAGATTACAAATTAGAAGTGAAATGAAACAAAACATTCTATTCCCGTCAAATAAATATTAAAACCAAAGAACAAATTTAACCCCAAATGTACAAGACTTATATGAAGAAAATTATAAAACTTAAAAGAGAGCCTTAGAAGGATTGGTTAAATGGAGACACATGCTATTTTCCTGGATGGATGCCTTCATATTATAAAGATGATAATTATATCTCAGATCAGTTTATACATTTAACACAATTCCCATAAAAATCCCAATGGCATATTATTTTTTTCTGATCTTGACAATAGGGATTCTATAGTTTATCTGAATAAACACATGAGAATTGCTGCGTCCAGCACAGCTTGGGACCGTGTCTTAGGTTGGGCGACGCAAGACTTAAGAAACAAAGAGACAAAGTAAAGAGCAAAGATGGGACCAGGGGACTCAAGATCTCGTGGATCTAGAGTGCCAAAAGCCTGGTCAACATCATATTTATAAGGAGTATACAGCTCAGAAAAAAATGCGATCAAAGAGGTGGGGCTTTAGATATTTCATGCAATAAGCACTAAGTTCTGCTTGCTGGTTAACTGATTAATTTCAGGCCCATCCCTTCCAGGAACAATCACCCTCCTTGGGGTATGCAAAATTTCTGAGTCTATCCTGTCATTGCCTCCGGACATCTCAAGGAAGCAAGTACTTCCCCTGGGTTCAACAGCATGCTTTCATGCCAGAACAAAGTTCTGTTAATGGATGATCTGGCTTTCCAAGACCGTCCATTGTTTTACCCTAAGGAGATATCTGCCCTCCTTCGTTCCCTTATGGTCAATGTCAGGATTGCTCACCACAAATTTTCTTTAGCATAATATGTGCTCTAGATCATCTATTGCGCAAAACATTAAAACAAGCAAGCATGTGCATTTTAAGCAAGCAAGTGTGAATATAATATTTTAAGCTCATGGAAATTTAGGAGTGGCTTGTTTTCCAGCAGCTTGTTTCCTAGCAGAGAATAGTATAGCAAAATTTTAGAAGAAATGTATTGAGAAGTATATAACATTGCCATAGTATTTAATCTTATGCATATTGTAATATATTAGAAAACTACAGTAAGTAAAGTGAGTATTGGTTTACATATTGATAGACAATTGAGTTGAGAAGAATTGAAAGTACAGAAGGAATTGTAATTTGAGATACAAATTTATCATACTATGAAGTCAGCATTTCAAAGCAGAGTTAAAATGTTGGACTATAACCACTAAATGATATAGAAGCAACAGGTTAAGTATGTAAAACAAATGATAAATTCAGATGGGTATATGTTACCCTAGAGAAACTGCAGATATGTTAAAGATACAGGTATAGAAATTAAGCAATAAAATGTATAGTGAAAGTACTGTTGAAAATGTTATAATTTTGACATGAGGGAGGGGTTTCATGAGGGAGGAACATAACAATAAACAATGAAAGCCATGAGGAGAATTATAAACTTGAATAGCTATGTCTTAATAATATCTAATTATCTACAAACATATAAAACCCACTGGAAAAAATATAGCAATGCAATAGACAGACTTATAATAAAAATTCTTACTAGTTAATAAGAAAAAGATATATCCTCAAAGCAAAAGATGGGAAAGACATTAAGTGGTAATCCACAAACTCCAAAGACAAAATACAGACATGTAAAAATCCTGAATCATTGTGGTAATCAGAGAAATTGAAATTTGCAAATATAAATCCATATAACCTTAATATTAAACATGACAAAGACAAGGAGGAAATATTACAATCAAATCTCTCTCATGAAAATAGATGTACAAATTCAAAACAAAAAATGTTTACATACCTATTATGGGTTAATTTATGGCCATTCCACCTCCTCGTCTCCCCTACCCCGACTCAAATTCCTATGTTGACCTCCTAACTCCCAGTGACCTCCCATTCCTAACTCGGAATGTGACCTTATTTGAAGATATGGTCTTTACAGAGGTAATCATGTTAAAAGGAAGACATTAGGCCAGGTCCTAATCTAATATGACTGATACCCTTTTAAAAGGGGAAACGGGGAGACAAGCACACAGGGGGAGCACCATGTGACTACAAGGATGGCCACCTGCAAGCCAAGGAGATAAGCCTGGAACAGATCCTTCCTCACAGCCCTCAGAAAGAAGCAACCCTGCCAAACACCATGATTTCAGACTTCTGGCCTCCAGAACTGTGAGATCATGAATTTCTTTTGTTTAGGCCACCCAGTTTGGGGTACTCTGCCATGGCAGCCCTAGCAAGTGAATACAATTGCTAATCGAGCTACAGAGAAAAAGGATAATAAATTAAAACAAAGAGGATTTATTCTTGGGATGAAAAAGTAATTTGACATTTAAAAACAATCAATGTAATTTAGTACATTAACAGAAAAAAGGGAGAGAAATCATATGATTATAAAATATCTTAGTAAATCAGGAATAGTAGGGAATTCCATAATTTGATAAAGAATATCTATAAAAATTCTATAGCAATCCATACAGTTGATGGAAAAATACTGACACATTTCTCTCAGAGATTGGGAATGAGACAGGATGCCTGCTCTCAATACTTCTATTCAACATAATAAAGGAAATTTTACCCACTGTAATAAGTAAAGAAAAAGAAACTGCAGGCATATGGATTCAAATAGAGGGAATAAAAAGGAATAAGGGTTGTAACTAAACAAATAAAACTGGAGTAAAGGTGAGAAAATCTCAACAGCATCTACAGATAAACTAATATAATTACTTAGCAACATACAACATACACAAAAATCAGTTACATATATAGCAGAGACGTACAGAAAATGAAATGTTAAAATATACTACCGACAATAGCATAAAATACGTAAGAGTAAACTTAACAAAATATGTGCAACTATGTACAATGTACATTACAAAACATTCTCAAAATAAAGACCCAAATCAATGGAGGGACAGACTACGTTTATGGGTTGGAAAATGCAGTGTCCAGGAGGGGCGGGTATCCTGGGTTCAATCCCCAGTACCTCCATTAAAACAAATAAATAAGTAAATAAACCTAACAAATCCCCCCCCCCCATTAAAAAGAAAAAAAAGAAAATGCTATGTCCACAGATGGCAGTTTGTCCGGGTTTTCTCTGGACTCAATATCATCACAGTCAAAATCCTAGAAGAGTATTTCTTTACTTTTGGAGAACCTAACAAACTGATCCTAAAATGCATATGGACATCAAAGGGCCAAAAAATAGCCGAGGCAGCCTTCAGGGAGAACTAAGCCAGAAGATGTTCACCCCAGTTCTCGAGTCCTGTTATAAAGCTGTGATGATTGCAACAATCTGGTGGTGGTACAGGGTAGGCAGACTGATCAACGAAACAGAATAGCTCAGAAACAATCCCACACACATGTGGTTGTATGATTTATGACGTTCTGGTGCATTGGGAAAGGAACAGTTGACTAAATGGTGTTGGGTGTATTTGTTACATACATACTGAAAAAGGCCTATGTGTACTCTACCTCACAGTATGTAAAATCAATTCCAGGTTGATTTCAGCACAAGTTACAAAATTGAAAGCCCCTATTATTTTATGGGGAAATAGAAGAAAATGTCTTCATGATTCTGGAGTAGGCAGAGATTTCTGGAACAGGATACGAAAAATATTACCCCAAAATTAAAGAAAAATGGCAAATTATAGAGTGTACTAGAATTTGGAACTTTTATTCCTTGAAGGATACTCGTGAGACAGTGAAAACATAACCCAGAGACTATAATAAAATATTTTCAAGATCTGTATCCAACAGAGACTTGTTTCTGCAATAGAGACAGATGCCTGCAAATCAATTAAAAGCTGTATGGTAAGAGACAAATGGAGAAAAGAGTTGAACAGGCATATCACAAAAGAGGACATGTAAAAGCCTGAGGAATATATGAGAAGGCACTAAACTATCACCAGGCATTAGAAGAGAAAAGGGGACAGGGAACAAACAACAGATTTTGCTTTTCTAGAAGCCTTTGTGCAGAACTACTGTTTATATATCATTGGCCAGAACTGTATCACTTGATCTACCCTAGTTGCAAGAGAGGATGATAAAGGAGTACCTGGCTTCTCTAACTTCTCTTGTGTTATCAGCTAAAGAGAAGGAGGTTGAGTATTAGTGGTGAATAGCATGTGTCATAGTTTGTGATCGAGTCAAATGAAACATACAAGAGATGTACTGAATAGATGTATCTGGAGCTCAGCAGAGAGGTCAGTCTCAAAATAATGACTGAGGTTCATAATTACGAAGAGGGTATTTCAGAGCTGTGGTTATAGACAATGACTAAAGAAGAGATGGCGGAGTGGGTAGAGAGGTTAAGAGAGAATGCTAGTGTAGACAGAAATTTAAGAATCTGGCAGAGTGAGAGAGGGAATCACAAGAATTTGAAGGACAGCAGGAGAAAAACCAAATGAGAGTGGTGTTTGGGAAGCAAGGGGAAAAAGTTGCAAGGAAAAAGTAGGCAAAACTTCAGATTCTCATGCTGGATCTGAACAGGCAGAGTCTGAAAGAGTTCACTTAAAACTCAAGAACAGGCAAAAGTGCTAACTGAGGCTAATCAGAGAGTACTTGGTGAGCTGAGGGCATTTTCCACTCCAGTTCTCTAAGTATTTTATGTCAAATGTATGGAATTTTTTGGCCCAGCGTGATTCAAAGGTATTTATTCCGGTGACAGTAGTTGGAACAAATTTTAGAATTTAACACTGCCCACGACAGTTACACTGCTTGGTCATGGGTAGCACTGAGTGCCGCATCTTAAGCTCATAATGGTCATCTATGCAATTCATCGATACACACTGGACACTTTCTAAATGTGCGGTCTCAGCGCTGCCTTATTAGTCTGATGGGAACTGGGATTGATACTAACATGGTTCTCATTGTTTTCACTGAACGTGATAATAGTTTATTTCTCCCAAGTTTCCTAATAGCCATAAAAGGACTCAGGGTGTGGACTAATGGCCTTGCTGCTGCAGTGCTGACTATATTTAAAAAAAAAAAAAATCAGTCATTTGTCTTGTAGCACACTTATCAATCCTTCCCGTATCCCTGCGAAGAGAACTGATTTTCACATGTCCTGTAAACTACCTAAATAGAAATGGAAAAAAAAAATCTGTTGGTTGAACAAAACTGTTACTTTTAATGAGATTTTGTGCTACAGATGTCATATTAAAAAAAAAAAACAAAACTTCCTGCGGCTTTGGATTAAATTAACACATTTACAAATACTGTAAAGCTAATTCCCAGAAGAGAGGGAAATCAATAGGGTGGAAGTTGAGTATTCTTTTCCAAATATATTGAGGAAATAGGGGTCTATAAGCTAATTTCTCTAAACGAACATTTTCCACTTCACTGTGTTATATTCTAAGTTGTGTTTTGTGTTTCATTTTAGGTTGAATTATTCCAGTTATATCAAAGTTGTCACCTTTCTCTTCCAAGTTATCAAATGGTATATGCTTGGCAAATATAAAATGATTATAAAGAAACTAAGGCATTAAAGTGGAGAATGGCATTTCTAAGAGCATAACAAAAGTTGCTTTTAGAGTGGTTTGCAGACAACTGGTCTGCAATCTCTGTGCCCACAAATTTAGTCCCTGGTTCCTGTTTCTCTTAGTAAAATACTGTGGTTTTTATCTCCTTCCTTGTATTTTCTGCCTGCCCCTTGGAACATTTACATTTTTAAAATACTCCTAATATTTGTGATTTTTGACAAAAATTTCTCACAAATATGATGTCTCCTTCTCCATACAGATTCCTTAGACATTGGGACAGCCTGGAAACGGGAAGTCAAGATTGAGTCTATACAGTTATTTACAAATTGCATTATGGCATGGGGCATTTGGATGACTGGATGAATTTATTTTTATTTTGGACTCAATATTGCTTCTCAATATGGAGACCTAGTCAAACATACATTCCAGGGTCTTCATTGCCAGTATTGTGGTTTCCTACTAGGATGACACAACTTGGAGAAGCAACATGCCCCAGAAATTCTACACTTTTGATTTCTCTGGTGACAGTATCAGTTCCCCACTTCATACAGCCATTCAAATGATGTATTTCATCCTCCTTCCTCTCACTTTTTCAGTTTGTATTCAGATGTATGTAAATGACACATCATTTTTGAGCAGTTCCCAGAGGGGACTGAACATCACCTCGCTCTTCAGATTCCTTCATGTCCTTCTTTCCTTTCCTTTCTTCTTTTCCCCTGTCCTCCATCTCTCCCTCCCTACTTTCCATCTTTACTTCCTTATTTTGTCCATTCTTTGACAAAGATGTATTAAGTGTCTCCTATGGGCACTGGACTCAAAATACAGAGAAAAAGCACAGGCTTGGCCTGAATGCACTTGGGGTCTGAGTGCTTTCTTCAGTGGGTACGCAAGGCTTGCATAGTAAGAGTCTCGTGAAATCAAACTGGATTTGTTTAGCAGATTCTTTACTGTGGTTGAGGTTTTGAAAATTTTGAGGACCATGTTCAAAGTCCTTCATAGCTTTCCAAAGAATTTTTGGAAGGATACATTTACGTGCAATTGGTATGCTTCTCATAAATAATTCCTACCTGAAGACCAGCTCGATTGCAAAGTGAGTGAACTCTATTAGCTTGATTTGCATTCTTTCATTGTACTCATGTGAAAATGAACACAGTTTTCAGAATATTCTTCAATTCATATTTTCACAGCCAGAATCATCTTTGCCCTAGTCCTACTTAGTGTGTTCTTCTGCATTTTTGTCTCGCCATTACACTGTGCCTCCTTTTCTTGTCCTTGTGTGTCTTGGGCAAGGGATAAGTGGAAAATGGGAAGACGAAACATTCAATCCGGAAGAGTTGTGATTTTTCTATTCATAGTCTAAGATTTTTTTTCTTACTGATTTGTAAGTACATGAGAAAATCTGATGATGTTAACTCTGTGCTTATATTCAGATCCTCTAACATCAAAATAAATTTTTGTAGCTGCATCTCAGCTTTAGTGAGCTGCAGTTGAGTGATGCTGTCAAGGAGCTGATTGATTCATTTTATAAAGTCCAGTGGTTTTGTCTTTGCAAAATTTAGGTTTACTGCCAGTTGTGCTTATTTTTCCCTCAGAAATTTGAAAATGGCAGCTGAATGCTTTACTAGGTTTCCTAAGGGCTTTTTATTTCTGGGATAGCTGCTGGGCCATTAAACTAGAACAAGAACTACCATTTGGCAAGATGGTCACTTCATGAGGTTAGGGAGTTGGAAAGTTCCATTCTTACTTTGCTCCAGGCAATTTTGCAGTCGTAATAGACTTTTATCCTTTTAGGATGCTGTTCATCTTCAAAAAACATGCTGCTTATGTCTTAATAGCTTCATTTGACCCAGGAAGGGATATTTTGCTGTCTGAGGATAGAGTCAGAGGGCCAGTGGTCTTTGCTGGACCACAAGAGTAGACAAGCAGTAGGCTTGCCCACTGTCCTGTCCATCTATGGTTTAGAAACCAGACATCTTCTCCTGCCATGCTGTTTAGACTTGGAATCATTTGTTAGCCTCACGCTCACAGAGCTACTCTGAAGTCAGTAGAAGGGGAATTTCCTTCTACTTTTTTTTTTAATCTGCATACTCTCTGGTCTTTCTCACTTAACAGGATGGATGACAGTGAAAAGAACATCTGTTTTATTTCATTGCTCTCACACTGATCACTTTCAGATGTTAAATTCTGTTTCATCTTGTTTTAACTTCAGGATTTTCCATTTTCTTATTTTATTTTTATTTTTAAATAATAAATCTATAACTTATCAGTGTTCTAAGGAATATTAAGATATTTCCTTCAAAATCATAAAGATCCCAGTAGATTAAAATGTTCACTGTGACCAATAACCTAGATTATTTTTGCAAAGAAATCAGTAGGTATTAGAAAATTATTACATGATAAACTGGAGGCTATATTTAGAAATTATGTTTAGGCACCATTAACTTCCTCATCAATTTCAAGAATTAAAATACTTTCTGTACTATACATAACATTTTACATCTCCCTTTCTGACAATAATAGCTTTTTTTTTAATTAATAATGTACAACAAAAAGTAAGTGTAGAAAAGTAACAACAAAATAACTCACCTAAAACATATAGAAGAGCAAAAAAGAAAGTAAAACCTCAGTCACATCAGTTTTCAAGCATGAAAATAATTGTTTAAAACAAAATGTTGACTATGCCTTTTTATGTTAATGATGTTACTTTTTAAATAAATTATACATGCTCAAAATTAGAGCAAAGGTACAAAAAAAGAACTCTCATCCAAATTACAAAGAAGAAAAAAAAATTTTAGTAAGTGGAATGAAACTACAACTTTTTTCATTCCAAATACCTTCTTATTAATAGATATAAAGAGAAGGATATCTGGAATGGAGACAATTTTACAAAAATAGGATTATACTATGTAAGTGAATTTTAAATAAATTCATTAAATTTTATTTAAATGCAACAGGAGGAATAAAAGAGGTAAAGCTATTTGCTAAACTTCATTCCTCAGAGGTAGTGACACTCCCAACAACTTTGTTAAGCTATAACTGACATATAACATTGTGTAAGTTTAAGATGTACAACATGTAGATTTGATGCATTTACATGATCACGAAATGATTACCACCGTAGGTTTTCTAACACCTAGATGATGTTACATCATTACCTTTTTTTACGGTGAGAACATTTAAGATTTATGAGATTTGCAACTTTCAAGTACGTATTACAGTATTATTAACTAGAATCACCCTGCTATACATGAGATCCTCAGACCTTAACTCATCTTATAACTGGAAGTTTGTACCCCTTTGACCAACATATCTTCATTTCCCCTAGGCTAGCCCCTGTAATCACCAATCTACTCTCTGTTTCCATGAGTTTGGCTTTTCTAGATTGCCCAGATAAGTGATAGCATACAGTGTTTGTCTTTCTCTGACTTATTTCACTTAGCATAATGCCCTAAAGGTCCATCCATGTTGTCCCAAACCAGAGGTCATGACTTTTGACTGATTTTAGCCCTTGAGGAAATTGCCTGCTAACTCTGAAGGATGCATTTGCTTATCTCTTTGCTTTGTGATTTATCATCATTAGGCAAGATCCATTGACTCCAAGTTATGAAAGAGGATTAGCTTCCTTATGCCATATATCACCCTCATCTCCTGTATTTGGGTTTGTTAAAAATCAATTTTTTGATTACTCATATAATACTTTTAATAATCTCCAGAAGCACAAGTCTGTTTCTTTATCAACTTAATAAAATATCTCGACTCCCCGCCATGTAAAACAAGGAACTTAGACCCTGTATTTCCCTCCAGCTCTATGTCCCTCTTTGACCTCTCCCTTTCTGTCCGTCATAATATCACTTTTATATTGTCAAGGTATATAAAATCCATAAAAGACATTCACAGAATCAAGGAATGTGGCTTCCAAAGTGGCTCTGGTCATGGCCCTGCCAGTGAGGAGGGAGGGTAAATGGGTAGAGCAAACTTACAGGTGCTTTGCTCCAGGCACCCATGACTTCTGCCTATATTTCGCTGGGAAATGTTTAGTGGTGTGGTCTTACCTAACTGCAGGAGGGGCTGGGATGAGTGATGATCTGAAGCATCTGGTTTGTCTCTCATTTTGCCTACATGTGCATACACACGTGTAGGATCTGTGCTTAGAGGTGGAAATGCTGGTAAAGCAGTGTCTGTTATTTCTGTTAGGTAGGTATTGCTGAATTGCCCTGCATTTGGGGTTCTCTCATTTGAAATTCTCGCTCACATTGTGTGAGCCTGGCTGTTTGACTGTATCTTCAAAACAGAGAGGCTTACGAAATGTTGGGGTTTTGCCAATTTGAGAGATGAAAATGGTTTTTCAGTGTCATTGAAATTGGGATTTCTTTTATTTGGAGTGAAGTTCAGCATATTTTATATGTTTAATGTCCATTTGAATTTCTTTGTCTATGAACTGCCTGTTCATATCCTGTGCCTACCATTCTTAATAGGCTACTGGTATTTTTCTTAGTTGTAGGATCACTTTATGTGTGGGAAAGACAGAAGTCAATGACTACTGTGGAGCATTTGTCAATAGTGCACAAGAAACTAACATACTTATTGCCTTAAATGAAGGTTACCCATTTCAAACACAGCCATTTTTTATTTAAGATATAATTTTCCCTGGTGTATTTGGACTTTAAAATTTTACCTTCAGTGAGGCACAAATGTGGGGAACAGGGAGTCCACATTTCTATACATAACCTTCCCAATGTAGGAGGAACTAGCTTTGCCTTTAATTCTATTTCACCTTAAATTTTGTTTGCAAAGAAGCACCTTTGATGCTCCCCCTCTATGTCTGGAATGAAGACAAGAGAAACTAAAATATGTTGAAAAAGTTTCCCACTTTCTATTAAGGAGAATCTAGATCTGGTGTGGGAACGAAAGGAAATAACTTTAAATACTGGCAGACTGATACTTTCCCCAAATTTAGAAAATAATCTCCATTAGGGTCCAACAGAAGTCAGAACTAAGGCACAATCATTAGTGGAAAAGAAATGGTAAATTGCAATGTATTGAAAACTCCAAAACTTGTACTTTAAGGCATGACAATTTTGAAATTATTTATTATACAATTATAAATTAAATGTTATATTAAAAAACCCTAAAATTCATGAAGATTATTTTAATGACATAAAAAGAATTGAGGGAAAAGAAGTGATATTAAAGAGTAAAGTTATTTTAAAATTGACATGTTTACAAAATTAATTCCTGTGTCTTCAATCTGTTTCATTATCTTAAGTCAGTGTAGTATAATATTGTTTTATTAGGTAAATTATTTCTTTATGCTGTTATATTTTACCAATAAAGAGGCAATTTCATTTAATTGGCATCTGTTACATCCTGCATCAATTATGTAAGGCTTTTGAGGACTTTATGCACTAATAAAAGTGTGAGGAAAACTGGAGTGGACTTCTAAACAAAATGCATTGCTACTATTGACAGAATGGAGACACTATTACCATTAAGTGCTTCCAGTTAATATAAAATAGTAATAAGATCATAGAAATAAGGAAATACTATTGATACAAATAGTATAATTAATATTGTAGAAATAAAACAATCTATTTCATGATCAAATGACTGCATGAAATGGTTAAGTCAGAAATTAACAGATGTGGAAGAATGCAGACATTGAACTTAATCTAAAAATAATGGTCATGGGCTTATAAGCATTGTTATAAATTTTTGCCTGAGAATAGCTAGGTTACTGAAGTAAGATTTTTATACTTGACTATAGAATTTCCTCCTTAGGTTTAAAAATTTTTTTCTGATATATTAAAATTCAACATGAAAATTCAAGAAAGATATTTGATAATTGTGAAATTAGTGAGAAAGATGACTATATTATTGGAATCTCAATACATCATCATGCAATGTATTTATATCCTATTTACTTGGACAAAACTCTTTCCCATTGTTTAAGAACCAGGACAATTGGAGTGAATTTTATGTGCTCTTACATCATTAAGGGAAATGAATTAGCCATTCATTTCTGGTTCTAGTTCTTTAAATGATAAGATAAGCAATAAAAAGAATATAGAGTATAAAAATATCAAATGTAATTTCTCAGGCTGCAGATAATATCATTCTTTTACATGTTTTTGAGAGCCAAAACTGACATGGAAGAAAAACAAGTAGAGCATCGTAGCATGTGCAGTAACAGCATCATCTGGGTAAAATACGGTTTCTTTAAAAATATGTTCTTAAGTCACTGTTACATTTTATTAAAACCACTTTCATATAGATGCTTCAAAAAGTCACAAAAATTTGATGAAGAGATGAATTTCAAACATGGACTAATGGCCATGAACCTCTTCTGGTTTCTGATCTTGTGATTACATTCCATTCTGTGGTGTATATTTCCAAGAAGATGATCAAATTCCCAAGACCTGAATTACTCCACTACTCTTTGGTTTGTTACTTTGTCTATTCTTGATTTAGAAATGATGCCACCACTGTTTAAGAAAGCACACTGCTGACTTGGGAGAGGAGTTTTATGGCTTCTGACGGTGCTGTGTTTGAACATCTCTCTTAGCTTGTTTCACATTCTGCCATAAGGTTTAGTTATTTGTAATTTTCTCATCCTCATTACTAAATTGTAAATTCATTTAAGAAAGGTTCTGTGCTTTAAGTCATTTTTTTAATCACTTGCCCAAAATGGCACACTGGTTTGCCTATAATAAATGCTTGAGTAGGTTTTCTTGACTTGCATTGCTTGAGATACATTCAGCTGGCTGATGGTATTGTGGAGATATTTCATTGCTGGCTCATAATTTTTGCTAGAATTCTAATCGTCAACACACATGCCATAGTGTGGGGCACAACCCTCAGGCAATTGGTATTATTTGTGAAAGAGACTGTAGTACAATTTTATTTGTGCATTACAAACTTTTTCTCTTCCTTCCCTGCCTTATTCTGAGATGTTAAGGAGTGAAATATGCAAAAACTGAGAACAATGCAGAGTTTGCATATATTTGTAATAAGAATAGAAAGGAGTTTTCATAGCCACAAATTGGATAATTAATGTCAAAGTTAAAGCCTACTGACTTCTTTCTTTCTTTCTTTCATTCTTTTGTTCTTTCATTCTTTCGTTTGTTCTTCTTTTTCTTCTTTCATTCATTCAATGGAGACCTTAGAACAGAATCTAATGGGAAAGGCAGATAAACTAATAAGCAAATAAACTAATACAAATCATTTATTTGAAAATTGAGACGTTTTCGATGAAGGTCATCATCAGTAGGAAGATGTGAGATGGACTAAGTTGGGAGGAAACTGTTTCTGAACAGGATGACAGAAGGCCTGACTTAGAAGATGTTCCAACTATGGCTGGAAGGGTGAAAAGAGCCAGTCATGGGAAGGACAGTGCGGGAAGGGTCGTCTAGGTGAAGGTCAAGAGCAGAGCTTGTGTAGAATATATAGGAAATAATCAGTTTTGAAACTGAAAGGAGACCAGATATTTCTATTTTACTTCCACATATTCAGTAGCTTAATGACAATTCTTGGTTCATAAGGAAGGTAAACAACAATATACTGACCATCTGCTGTATGCTAGGCTCTTTTCCTGATGCTTTACATTTCTAAATGGACATCTTATGAATACCTCATATTCTGGAAGCTTACCAACAAACTCACCATCTCCCCATTTCTACATGCTTCTTTTGACGTTTCTTGTATTGATGAGGAACAACTACCATCTGTTCTGTTGTCCAAGTCCTGATCCTAAAACTCCCTCTAGATCGCCTCATGTCCCATACCTCATCTGTCCACATATTTATTCATTCTGCTCCAGAAGTACATTCCTGTCTTGTCTCCATCCCTTCTGCTGCTCCTCTCACCAGATCCTACCCACAGTGTTGAATGTCCTCTTCACTGTTCTCTCTTCCTTAATTGTACCCTCCTCCAATCCATCCATCTCTTGAGAATAATCTTTTCAGAACACGTATGACATCAGTTCTTTGCTCAGAATGTGTCATTGGCTTCTCATCACCTTTAGGGAAAAAAAATCCCCAAATTCCTTGGCACGACATACCAGTCTCCTCATTCTCTGGCCCTCGCCTACCTGATCAGCTTACTTTTCTATAACTGCTCTTTAATTCCTCTTACAAACCTCTTGCATCTTTGTGTCATTGACGTTGTTACTCTCTCTTTCTAGGATGTCAGCCTTAAGTTAGTATCTCTCATAAATGCCTATTTGAATCCTTTAAGTCTCAGCCCAAGGTTATCCTCCTTGTGAGGAGTTCCTTGACTCTTCTAGGTATTTCTGGACTTCCATCCCCTCTCTTCCCACTGCACGTTACATTGACACTGATGACCATATTCTATTATAATGATTTATAAGTCTGTAACCCTACAACCTGCACGTCCCCTTGAGTGCAAAGTCGGCCTTTTTTTCTGTCTTCTCAGCTCTTGTGTCATCCCTGAAATACAGTAAATGCCCTATAAAGTTGGTTGAACAGTCTAACTTGACTAAACACTTCTCCATCTTCTCAGCAGCTCCTCTCTACTATGACGATGATAATCCCAGGCTTAGATATATTAAATTATTAGTAAGTAGTAGAGTTAGCATTTGGTATCAGGATTGTTTGATGGCAGAGTCATTAGTTCCTCCTTACAGGAGACTGTTCCTTTATGGCTGACTATACTTTTACTTAACTAATAAATCCCTGAGGACATTGTTTAGCTTAGCTTCAGGAGTTCCTGAACTTCGCTTGACCGTATCTGTCAGGCAAATCAGGATGGAAGCAGATGGAATCAATAGGCAAGTTCCGTCTCATGCCTTTAATCCTTTCCACATAGTCTTATTAGTTCTGCCAGATTCTGAGAATATGTCACTCTTCCTGAACCCTAAGAGGACTGTAGGTGGAGGAAAACATCTTTTGTTGTTGTTGTTGTTGTTGTTTTTGGTGAGGAGGAGGTAATGAGGCTTATTTATTTCCTTATTTATTTTTATAGTGGTACTGGGGATTGAACCCAGGACCTCATGCAGGCTAAGCATGCACTTTACCACTTGAGCTATACCCTCCCCCCAAAAAATATCTTTTTAACTGGCCATCTCCCCTGCCCTTGTCTTATTTATGAACAAGCAGAGCTGTGGTGAGGTGGATGCAGACAACAGAGACTTTAAATAAATAATTCTTTAAAATGGTATGGTGATATTTGCATCAAGCATTTTACAACATAGTTCTTTCCCACAACTATATTTAAGTTTTTCTGAGGTTACTGCCTCAGTGGAAACAACCACTTCGGGAGATGCAACTTGAGGAGTTTCTTAACACAAGTACTAATACATCTCTCTCAACTGAAGTAAACACTGAGGTCTTTGGTCTTTACCAGTGTCATTAAAGAAAGTGCTCAGTCTTGTCAAATATCAACCAGCTAAGAAAATACTTTGCTCACTGAGAGATGAGAATTAACTGATGAAGGAATAAAGCAACTGTTCCTTCTAATTAAAAAACAAGATTCAAAAGTAGTCTATTTTTTTGAGAACTGAGAGCCTATCAATGAGATGACTCTAATATCACAAGCAGAAGGACCACTGAAAGAACTTACATGCATATTGGCTATGAAAAAGGACAGCTAGCCTAAATCTGTCTAGTAAAGTGGCTACATGGGAAATATTAACATTCACTGATTCCCTGTTTGCTAAACTCCTGAAAGGAATTTGTGTGTGTGTGTGTGTGTGTGTGTGTGTGTGTGTTCACAGCTTTCCTGCTGACATGCTGCAGCTGTCCTTCACCCATTACCATAGAGCATCCCTCAGAGTAAAGCTTTAAAGTTGTTTGAAATATAAGAAGCAGATCAAATTGACTGGTATTAAGTACAAAAGAGCCAAACAGAATTTAAGTAAAACAATCTGGTTGTGCCAAAATGTGGAAGATGACAGTAAAACACACATGTGCACATGTCCTTATATGCACACGTGTGCAGGTGCTTGCACGCACGTGCACACACACACTTGAGGGTGGAAGGTAAGTTGTAGGAGGCTTGAAGGGAAATGGACTTAATTTAATTCATTTTACTAGAACCACTAAAACAGTAGGGATTTCTAACAATCTCAAATTCTTCCCCAAATCCCAACCTGAAACTTATTTTGTCATCCCTATCAGAAAAATATCCCTTACTTCTAAGTATCACGATACTTACAGATTTAATAGGCAGGATTGAGTTTGGAAATGGAACTTCCAGATAACATTTACTTCAAAAATAGTACTTTTAGACTTTAAAAGTTTCATATACATGAGCAGATTATAAGCAATCTAGACATTAATAAACTTACACTATGTATGATTCAGGAAATAACAGCAGAATTAGTGATGGTCTTAGAATCCCTATGGGAAAAAGACTCCATAAAGACAGCTAACTTTATTCCTAGCCGAGGGCTGCTTAAATATCTATTTTCAATAGTTTAAAACTAATTTCCACATTAATATTTCACTAGACTTAATGAATTGAAGCACCGTGTTATAAATTTAATTCAACAAATATTCATCGAACACTTACAGTCTTTAATTAGTTGGAAAGTGCGACCCTTCAACATTCTCTAAATCATTACTCTGAGGTAAAATAGTGGTTCCCAACATTAAGATCTCTTAGGTAGCTTTTCCAAAATCCTATTTCCCAGGCCAGACCCCAGCTGAATGTAATAAGAATTCCTGGGGCTAGAACTCAGGCATTAGTGTTTTCTTGAGCGCCTCTGGTGAGTCCAATGTGCGTCCAAGCATTGAAAACCATTTCTCTTTCTTTTATAATTTCTGCATGAGGTATCTAACACCTCACTTTGGAATTTCACATTTTGGGGTATTGGCACCTTGGCTTAAACTTCAGTTTTAACATGCTGTTATAGAAGGGATGTAAATTAGCTTTTATTGTTCTTCTCTAATCTTGTCTCTGAGATAAGGAGAATAAAACCTAGGGGGAGGAAACTTATTCCCAAAGTTTATAGGCTGGATCTAAAATATGTATTAGTTTCAGTATAACTGTTACTCATTTGAAGTCTGAACTTTCTGCCCCAGATTCTGAAAAAAAAAAAAAAAATATATATATATATATATAAAATGAAAATAGTGTTAGAGGCAGATTTGGAAAGAGAACCCATAGTTTATACAGTTTGACATTATATTGCACAAAAATAAACTAATATAGTTATTTACTTTCTCCGTTTATCAATGTGTGAAAAAAGGATGAATCAGGGAAAAAAAAACTTTGAAAAAAGGACGTGGAGATATAGCTAGACTTAATGGGATTGAAATGGGAAGCTTAAAAACCTCAGAAAGAAATGTTTATACTCCAGGTGCACTGCTTGCCTCATCAATTTATGATCGCATGTTCCTAGCTTGCACTTAATGTAAAGAATGGGTGTAAATTCATGTCATAACGCTTGTTTTCAGAACTTAGAATGACCTAGTTACCTGCTACTCTGCTGGAGCCCTGGGATGTTTCCTGTGCCCGTCCGAGCTTTGCTAGTGTCCTTTCTAAAAGCTTAAAGCTTGGAAGATCTAAGTCAGTTTGAGACTGAATCTTACAAATAGTTTGTTTATAGAAAGGGTATGTATCTTCATGGTAAAATGTCTGAGGAGGATAATTTATTTCCCTTGTGTCTATGAATAATTTATTATTATTCAAGATGACTCACCGAAGAGATAAGATTGAATTACTTACTGTGTTCAGCTGGCCTGATTAAGCCTCTGCGTGAGGAAAAAGAAAATATGTGAGTCAGAATCTGGACTAGGAAACTTAGATTTTTTTTTTCTTTGACGTTTAGCATGTGAACTAGGTATATGCCATGTTTGGAACTGCCCTAGCACGCTGAACTCATATTCTTATAATCCATGTCATTTCCCTAACAGTATCGTAACTAATCATAACATTAAAAAATGTTTTTCCAACAAAATAGTATTTGATTTTCAATAGAGGTCTGTGTGCTTTGAGAAAGGGCTTATACAGTCCTGAAATGATCAGTAATAGAATTCTCATTCATACACAGACACACACAAGTGAGATAATACTGTATATACAGTTTGGGTCAAGTTGACATCAATATTTCAATCGTTTTGATACCTATAGTTTTACATATAATTTTTCTTCACTTTATATGTGAGATACAAAAGAGATACATGTGAAAAATATTTTGACTCAGTACTTTCAAGTAGTTGAATTATATTTACAATGTATTTGTTACTTTAAAATCAAAGAACTGAAAATTGGCCACCAGGCCCTTGCCGACCTGGTCTCTGCCCGCTCCCGCAGCGCACTGACATGCCCGCCGCTCCACCTCTCATTTACTCCACGCCCAGCTTACTTTAATTTCTGCCCAAGTGCTACAAACCATTCTGCCTCAGGCTCTTGCAAATGCTCCCCCTGCGAAAACATTATTGTCCACCCCCACTCTCTTTGCTCACTTTTAAGAAACACGTTTTCCTCTTTCATCTCCAAGGGGGAAATCATTTCTTTGGAACAGCATCTTTTGATCTCCAGAGTGGGTTTATTTCCACTGTGTTATGGTCTCCCTGCCACCTGCACTTTGTAACACGTGGCATGAGTCAGAGTAGTCATGTGATTGAACATCTTCCAGCCAGACTGAAGGTTCTATGAGGAAAGGGCTGTGCTTCACAGGACACTGATAAATGACAATATTAATCTTCTCTAACCGATTGCAGTTTTATGTGGGCTTTATGAAGAGGAGGCCCTTGTCTTTCTTATTCTCTACTCCATTCTTAGCCCCTTGGTATCGAATATGGCTTATGGTATTCCTTCAATAAATGATGGCTCAATGAATGAATGAATATAGGACTGAAACTTCTTAAATTTTAATATGGTGAAGAGTTGTCTCTTTTATCTCTTCTGTCAAGTTTTTAAACTTTCATATAGCAGGTTTATTTTTTTTTAATTTCTAGTTCTTTTGATATTTGCATATTAGGTGTACTGAAGAGAGACTTGCAATTCATGTCAAGTTTTACTCCTGGAATCTCTTGTAAAATTGAGACTGCGTAACTTGATTTGTAAGCAGGAAGGCTTCACTCATTTTGAATTGTGATTGTACCTTAGCAGCTCAATAGGAAGATATGGTTGTAAACGTATCTGTTTAATAATTAGTAAAAACAGAAAGTCAGAATCTGAGAGCTGGAACATCCATAGGTTTAATTTAGCACAACCAAGACTTGAAAAAGAAATACTTAGAAATGATGAACAATTTACTCAAGGTCATAAAGATAAATTTGCTATAGAAGAAATTTTTAATTCCAATTTCTTGACTTCTTTTTATATTGGACAATACTCTGCTGTTTTCCTACATTTGAAGTATCAGATTTTGAATGAGGCCAGGCCAGATTTGTTCATTTCCCTTAAAGTGCAGTTAGAAGACTAGAATAGAGGCATCCAGCAAGCAAACACAGCACCTTGAAATGTGACCACGGAGCCTTGTGTCACTTTGACTGTGGTGCGGCGTCCATACCTGACAAACTTCCTTTTTCTGGATCTCAAAATGGATAACTTGCCTGTCTGATTGCTAACCTGCCGCGCACATCTCTGTGGGTACTTTGCCTGGCAGCCCTGCAAACGGCCATCTCTCTGCTTGGATCCTCCTTCCCTAGCAGGCCCAGAAGTCTGTCTTTCCAATCCTGCCCCACAGAATCTGGCGGGACCATGCGAGGTTTTTACCCTCCTCTATACTGGGACTCTGGCACCAGAGTCGGCAGTGGTCCACTTGAACTGTGAGATGTTGTCCTCACCACTTGAGATTCAGGGTGGCCTCCAATACGTGGCAGTAGGTGTTCAAAAGGAATCAGAAGCCACACAGGTCAGGTTGTCTACAACTCAGGTTTACATTTTAATACACCCATGGCATTTTGCCTATCAAGGGAATCATCCTAGCCATGAATACTCATGCTTAATAGTGGCTAGAATCCTAACATTTGAGGAGGCTTGAGGAAATACTGAGAAGACTGAAAAATTAGTAGAAAGTGTTTTGGAACCAAATACCCCAAAATCTCCTGGATGTGGATTATAACATAATACATTCTAACACATTTGTCCCTGATTTTCTTCCCATGAGGGAAAGGGAAATTCTGCAGAAACTGTAGTGTTGAGGAGGACAAAAAACAGAAGCTTGAAAAGGATTTGGGTTGAGCACTGGCTCAGAAGATGCCCAATATGACTGTCATTAAAGGAAATCTAAATGATTGGGAGGATGCCGTAATTGGAAGGAAAACGCAAACACGGTTCTGAGAGGACTATTGATTCTCTGCTTTCAGGCTGTTCATCTGTTTAAGACGAAATGTGCCAGCTACGCCACAGAACACCAAATCACCTTGGAGTTGCTGCCTCGGCAGTGGCATGACAGCTAATAGAGACAGGCTTGCATTTTCTCCTGAAGTCTTCTATCTTCCTTTAGTGTCATTGAACAAGGGCTGCTGGAGTGTCAGGAAAAAATATTTACTGCTCTTCCATATGTCACTGCCCTCCTGCCAGTGACATGTGTACTCATCAGTCAAACGGAAACTACCCACCATGTTTGATTTACTGCCGCTGAAGGAGATCTGTTGGTGGGTTCCTCTAACATAAACCATTTTGCTAGGAGATGAATGCTCTGATTTGCATGCAGCTCATGGCAGTTACATCATTAGTTTTCATGATAGATCAGGACTAAACGTAAGAAATGCAACTCGCCTTTTTCTCTGTGGGGTCCTGCTCTTTTCCTTTCCCCTCCTCCACCTTTTCATTAACTTTCTCCTTGTTGTTCAGTAAAGCATTATTTACTTTGTGCCTTCTCGGGAGCCTGTAGGATGATTAAGTGATGAAGTTTTAGCAGTACAGAAAGAGGGGCTTCAAAACATGGAAAATGACTTGAATAGCAACAAACTTCTTGGCTTCCCAGTGGATTTTAAACAAACATACGATGGTGAACCTGCAGAAAAATAAAATTGACTTTTTTCACTGACATCTCTGTTCCACTTCTGTTCTGTGAGAGTTGCAGAGTAAGAAGGTTTTCACAGCTCTCAGAGTTGCTCAATGTTAAGTAAGTTTTGTAATATCCTATAATTCGACTATATAGAATTCAAAATAGATCTGTGTTAAGTGACATTTTTGTGCTATGACTAAAAACGTTCTATAGGCATATAATTGAATCTGCCTGGACTTGCCACACCTGATTGCCACACTGGTACCTGTGGTGATGGCAAGATTAATGACTGAGAACAGCCTCTTTTATTGAGGTGCAGCTTCAGAAGTGGGAAACGTGTTATTCAGATATTTTTTCCACATCCCAACATCTTCAAGACGGCTCCTGAAGCATGTCAAATTCTGTTTTACTAGTGCCTCTGCAAAGAAAATATTTTTCCATGTAAAAGAAGAAAGGATCTTACCGGTAATATACAAAAATGAAACCTTTGGCATTTTCCAAAACTTAGCCAATATATTATAAATATTTCACAAAGTTTAAAGTTAGGCAAGTGACTGATGTGGGTCTTGAACTTGTATCAATAACAGATATTCTAAAGACAGACAGAAGAGGGGCTATCAGTGATCTCAATGTCTAGAGTGGTCTGAATATTTCGCCGTCAGATTGGACGCAGACATACTATGCTCAGTTACGACGGGAGCTAAGCGCCTTCATTGCATGCCCGCTGGGTCACGTGCTAGACGAGCTGTCTGTCAAGGCTCCTTAAGTGTTCCTCTTGTTGGCACAGGTCTTTACCTGAATTTTTAACTTCTTACATGTGCCACCTCATGGAAGCTTAGTTGAAGACCACTTGCTTGAAGTCTCTAGTGACCAATTAGGGCCTAGGGTACTTTGATTCTAGAATTTTCTGAGTCATCCTCAGGGTACCGTTTCACCTCAGGTCATCAGGAATTGGCTTACAACCAACCAGTATGTCTGAAGTGGCATTTGGACAATAAGCAAGTGAATGATTACTTGTTATCGTGAGTAGGACATATAAGGAAGTTCAAATTCCAGTTCCACCTTTTTTATCTGTGTGATGTTGAATAAAGTATTCAATCTTTCTTATCCTCTTGTTTCTTCTTAAATATGGTTGATAAAATGTGTGAAACACCTAGCAAAGTGTTGGGCAGATAGAAATCAGTAACCAACACCAGCTGTTATTGTTATAAACAACATTTGGCCCTCTAGAAATTTTCCAATGGTAGACCTTAACTGCTGTTCAAGCCACCTCTGAGCTATTGAATGCACAGGTGGAGTGAGAGAATTAAGAGCAGGATGCAGGGAATATTTACTTGGTGAATCAAAGTAGGTATTTGTTCACATGTGTTGGGAGAAATCCATGTAGGCAACAAAGGAAGCTTAGGGAGCATCTAGTCTGAAGACTGAGGCATAGAATAGAATGCTGGGCATGTGAAACTATACTACTGTGTGCTAGAAATGGAGTTATGTTAATCAAAATGACCTGAGCCAGCCACCATCTTGCTGGGAGACCTACCACTGCTGTTGCTAGGAATATTGGTAGAAGGTGTGTAGCTCTGTGTGTCTTAATGGTAGACTCTGTATTGTTCTGCTTTTTAAAAAAATTTCCATCATACGTCATTACAAGATATTGAATATAGTTCCCTTTGCTATACAGTAAATCCTTGTTTATTTTATATATAATAGTGTGTATCTGTTAATCTCAAACTCCTCTAATTTATTTCTCCCCCCCTTCCCCTTTGGTAACCATAAGTTTGTTTTCTATGACTGAGTCTGTTTCAGTTTTGTAGATACGCTCATGTGTATCTTATTTTTCCACATATAAGTAATATCATATGATATTTGTCTTTCTCTGAGTTACTTCACTTAGTATGATCATTTCTAGGTCCATCCATGTTGCTGCAAATGGCATTATTTCATTCTTTTATATGGCTGAGTAGTATTCCATTGTATATATACACCACATCTTCTTGATCCAGTCATCTATCAATGGACATTTAGGTTGCTTCCATGTCTTGGCTGTTACTAATAGTGCTGCTGTGAACATTGGGGTACATGTATCTTTTCAAGTTAGAGTTCCCTCCATATATGCCCAGGAGTGGAATTGCTGGATCATATGGTAAGTCTGTTTTTAGTTTCTTAAGGAACCTTGATACTGTCCTCCATAGTGGCTGCACCAGTTGACATTCCCACCAACAGTGTAGGAGGGTTTCTTTTTCTCCTCACCCTCTCCAGGGATTATTATTTATAGGCTTTTTATGCTGGCTCTTCTGACTGGTGTGAGGTGATACCTCATTGTAGTTTTGATTTGCATCTGTCTGATAATTAGCGATGTCGAGCATCTTTTCATGTGCCTGTTGGCCATCTGTATGTCTTCTTTGGAGAAATGTCTGTTTAGGGCTTTTGCCCAACTTTTTATTGGGTTGTTTGCTTTTTTTTTTTGTTACTGAGTTGTATGAGCTGTTTGTATATTTTGGAAATTAAGCCGTTGTCAGTCACATCATTTCCAAATATTTTTCTCCTAGTCCATAGGTTGTCTTTTCATTTTGTTTAAGATCTCCTTTGCTGTGCAAAAGCTTTTAAGTTTTCATTCTGCTTTTATAATTATTGGTATTTTGGGGCTTCTCTGATATTGATTCTACCAGTAGTTCATTAAAAATGAGGTAGCTGATGCCGCTTTAACAGTGCTCCTTCTAAGTTGGAAATGTACTCTTTCAAATTTTTCAATTTATGACAGCATATATGTATAACAACAAAGAAGAAAGATGATACCGATAAGAAAATTTTCCTGCAATTTTCTACTGAAATAATAATAATTTTGTATTAGTTAAGTTACTTATTCTGGAGAGTAATGCAATAGATTTTTAAAGCTTTCTATGTATATTGCCTTTTCAATCATGGTAATTATGGAATCACTGAATACATATTTTATCTATGGTGGCAACACATTTCAGAGTTCCAGGTGCGATCTTATTTATTCTGTTTGTTTTACTTTCCTTCTCTCTCATTATACTTCACAGCTTTGAAACAAATATTTGTATGATGGTGATAGTTTGTCACCCTCTTATAGACATTTTACCAAGAAACAAACAAAAAATGCCCCTGGAAATATCGTAGAGAAGCATAACAAGCATTTTAATATAAGCAGCAGAAATTCCTTTTGATTACACAATCCTTCTTATAAGAACTTCCATTGAATAATTTAAATATACATGGAAACTAACCTTGAGCCTAAAACTTATGTGATCAAGATCACAATCTTAAAGTAAGCTTTGTGTCTCATGTCCAGTTTTTAAGCTACACATACACAAGGTCACACAAGCATACGCATGGCTGGGGAGTATATTCTGTTTCACCATCTTTTCTGGGCTGTTTTTGAGAGATTATCCTCTTCTCATCTTGGAGAGATTAAACTATTAGGGTTAAATAGGCATCTTAGAAATAGACCATCTCATTGATCATGATTAAAATCTTTAGCCACTCCAAATCTAAAGGCTTTAATTCGATCTCTTTCTCTGTTTCACTAGCTTTCATGTTGTTTCTCATGATCCCAAGGGTATGTCTAATGCCCTTGTGAACCAATTAATCCAGCTCTCTCATAGCTTCTGACTGCATTCAGGTATCCCCTTTTCAATGTGGTGTGCTGTGGTCATTAGGGGGATTATGTACCACAGAGTAGAGATGGACTGGGTCATGCCCTTCCTTACCATTTGAACAACACCTCAGAAAGAAACCTAGCACTACTATTGCTAGGGGTTTTGGTAGAATGTACTGTGGTGTGTAGGTGTATGTGTCTTGAGATTTGTGTGCTGTGTGTCTTACCAGTGTTAGCAGTGCCATCTCTGGAGGGGAAGGGCTATAGAATTACCTCATTTTACATGGCCTAAACCTAAACCCATATGACATACAACTGCTTATCTAGAGCTGCATTTATTAAGGCAAGGAAGTTCCTTCTTTCATGGGCCACCTCCCTCTTACAGTCTCTTCTAAACAAGTTTGCTCTCTTAAAACCAGTAGGAAGTACTTGGTGAAAAAAATAAAAATAAAATAAAATGCATTGTCCACCTCTGACTTGTGACTTAGGCCTGTAAGATTTACAATATTTTAACAAACTTCCAGTTGTAAGCTAAATAAGTTGAGGAGATGTGATGTACAGCATGGTGACTACAGTTAATAATACTGTTGCACATTGGACGTTGCTGAGAGAGTAGATCTTAAAAGGTCTCATCACAAGAAAAAAAATGTAACTGTGTGGTGGCGGATGTTAAGTAGACTTAGCGGGGTGATCATTTCCCAGTACATACAAATACAGAATCATTATGCTGGACACCTGAGACCAACATAATATTGTAGGTCAGTATACCTCAATAGAGAAAGGCAAGATAAGCACATAGAAATATGGTAAATGTTTTCTAGTTAATCTTTCTTGGCTCTGGGTTGAATTGCTTTCAGATTAGTTCAGGTAAGTGGGTATCCCTGATTTAAATACTACCTTCAGGAAAGGATTAGTTCTCTTTCCTAGGGTCTCACTGTGATTCTCTGGGGAAGTGAATTCTCCACATTTCCCTCAAGTCTCCTTCTCATCATTCCTCTACTACAGAAATCCAACATGTGATTTTAGGTTCTTTTTTGATTCCTCAGTTCCCTCATTTCAAACTGATTTTGACACCTAGCCTGGTCTCAAAGAATTCTTTCTTTGTTTCCAGAATCCATGCTTTTTAATCTATCATTGTTAATAGATTCACTGTCAGGCCTGGTCCTTGGCCACTGATCTCCCTTATTGTGGCTTCACAAGCGTGAGAATTTACCACTTCAGTCAATAGGAAAGACTGTGGTAAAAACTAAATTTGCTGCCTATCTGGCTTGATGTAAACCTATACAAACTTTTCTTTGTACTGCGTTTTGTACTAAGGAAATTTGTGGTCTCTTCCAGTGTCATCTACCCATTGATCCATCTATCCACATAAAAGAAAGGATCTTCTTATAGTCATTTTATTTCCCCTGTAAGTAATATCCAAAGTACACACATATATAGACACACACATTGTCTAAAAGCTTATATAACATGAACCTGGGATGAATAACTCTTCCTGGTTGATGTGCAGAATGTGACATTAAGTGTGCTTTAGATTGATATTTATTGATAATACTCTTAAAAACCCAAAAGTGAAAAAGATTTTCTCATGAAAGATGGTGCGTTTCTTCCTAAACTGAAAGCATTGACTTCTCAGTTGGAAGTCAGTGACACTTGGACAAGTTTTTTAATGGATTGGAGGATTAAATCTTACAAGTAGATTTATTCCTCCATGCCAAAAACAAGTAAGAATGTGTGCTATTCAGTCTCTTGCTTATCAGTTTTATGGGCCTACTAGGCAATTATTAATGGATTAGGGAAAAGGCAAGCTAAATAAAATAAACTCTTCAATTGTTACCAGTACTTTTCTATAAAGATACCAAGCACATTCAGAGACACTCCAGAGCTCGGAAAATAAGCTGAAGGGCTAAAGGGGACAGGATGATCAAGTGCAGTAAAGCTTTTGCAAATGCAAAAGGAGGTTAAAGCGCTCAAAGATAAAAAGGAATCAAAACTGAGAAGGAAGGAACAAAAAGAAGCAGATAACATTTCTAATTATATTATTAAAGGTTAATTATCTGTTTCACATGGCAAACGTTAAATGCATCCTGTTAGTTTTAGTATATTGGGACCATAAATAGCCTTTTCTTTAACAGAGTTAAAATCTCCCTTTCTTGTGGGAAAATCTCCTTTTACATTATTCATCGAGAAAATATCTCACAGGTGGAAAATTAAAAGAACTAAGGGTATTTCAAATAGATAAATTAATTCTGTACTTTAAGCATAGGGAGGAATCCAGGTGAAGAAGGTGGGAGGGGCAAGATGTTGAATATGAAAATGCTGTCTATAGACCAATCCTTTGATCCTGATGCTGGAATTCTAGGAGGCTAGGAAAGTCTTGAGCACAGAGAGTGGGAGAAAGCTTCCCCACGTTTGAAGGAAAGTTGCCTGGGGTCTTTGGGGGGTAAGAATCCTGGCGTTTTGTGTGATGCTTAGTGGTACCATGTGATTCTCCCTCAGTACATCCCCGAGATGCTTGTTCCAAACTATAAGCTAGCTTCAGGTTCTACTTTTGGGAACAGCATAAAACAACTCTCAGGTTCACAGAAAAGGACACAAAAGCTGGTCCCTGAGCAGGAGGTGATCGTAGCAGCCACGGCAGAATCATCAGCAGCTGATTTAAGCAGCTTTAGTGGGTGCACTGGAAAACCTCTAACAGGTCTAAAGTCTAACAGGCTGATGAGATGAAAACAACTCCCCCACCCGCCGTGGGATTCAGATTTAAAATACACACCACACACACAGATGTGTGTGTAGATAGGTACAGACAGAGAGATAGAAGGATAGATATTCTTCTTTTTCTTCTTTTTTAAACTCTAATACAGAGGACTTCTAATTTTAGCTAAGAAGGAGTGACGGGCGTGGGGAGTAGCTCAGTGGTAGAGCATGTGCGTAATTTGCAAGAGGTCCTTGGTTCCATCCCCAGTACCTCCATTAAGTAAATTAAATTAAAAAAAAAGAATAACAGGGACCTGATTTATCCCCATGCCTGAAACAATAAAAAGGTAAAAAATAAGTGAAACTCTGGACATCAGGAAACAAAAGACAGAGAATTCTAAGAAATAAGAAACAAATGATGAGAGCCATGTGACTGACCCAGCTTACTGTCCTCGGAGGGTGTCCAGGCCACGGTGCCATTGTGGCGGTTGGTAATTTGAGGAGAAACTTGAGAGTCCTGGGAGACTAGAGTTTGTAGGACAGAGCACCGGGGAGGAGAGTGCTTCACAGAGAGAAAACTCCAAAGATCCGCAGAGGGCCTGCTCAAGTGTGCAGCTGAATACTGATGGGCACATGCATGTGAGTGAACTGCCCCAGGCAGGGGAAAGAAAACCTAAAAGAATCAGAAGTAGAAGTGCCTGAGATACACACATGGCTGGGGATAATTTCTTTTCCCACCAGTCAGACTGGAAATCCTTTCGATTCATGGGGAATTAGGCAGACTACACCGGAAAGCCTTGTCCTAGCAGGGGGTAACAATAAGCCCTAGACTGAGCTCCGCTCTGCTCCTGCCAAACAAGTCTTAAAGGGAAGTTCTGACAGAATCAAACTGTTCCAGAACTTTGTTCTAGCATCCCAGAACAAAGCTGAAGGATATTTTAGGAATACAGGAATATCCAGCACCGCAAAAATCACAGTATCTATATACAATCAGAATTTTATCAGGCATGCAAAGAGTTAGGAAAGTAAGACCCATGATGAGGAGATAAATCAAAACTGATCCCACACTGACACAGATACTTACCCTATTAGTATCCACATACGTGACTGGTAGATGTCCTTTTAGATGCTACTCTGGGCCTTTACCAACATACAATGTGCCAACAGTAACCGAGTGTCCTGGGTCTTGTTATCTGAGTGTTGATCAGCAAAGTCCTCTCTTCAGTGATTTTATAGGAAAATAAAAATCATTGCAACAGTAAAATGTCTGCTAATGAACAGAGTTATGTATATAAGGCCTTTATTATGTTGAAGGACATTCCTTCTATACCCAACTTGTTGAGAGATTGTATTATGAATCGATTTTGAATTTTGTCACATGCCTTTTCTGCATCTCTTAGATGATCATATGATTTTTAACTTTCATTCTATTCATGTGGTGATCACATTTATTGGTTTGCATATATTGAACCATCCTTGCATCCCAGGGATGACTCCCACTTGATCACGGTGTACAATCTTTTAAATATACTGTTGAATTAGATTTGCTAGTATTTGGCATCTATATTCATCAGGGATATTGGCTTGTAGTTTTTTGTTTGTTCTGTTTTTTCCCTGTGGTGTCCTTATCTGGCCTTGATATCGGGGTAATGCTGGCCTTGTGAAATGAATTGGGGAGTGTTGTTTCCTCCTCAGTTTTTGGGAAGAGTTTGAGAAGGATTTGCGGTGCTAATCATTTAGCACTATATATATATATATCGAATCATTATGTTGTGTATCTTCAACTTATACTGTGTTATATGTCAACGATATCGCAATAAAACTAGAAAAAAGAAAGTTATGCCATTAATCTCCCACCCCCTCAAATCCTTCTCTGCTTAACCCTCATGTTTTTTATGTTGGTCTCTCTCTGATTGTCACAAGCTACAAAGATAAACTGAAATCACAACTCAAAACAACTACAAAAGCTCCTTAGAAATGAATGCCTTAAATAATTAAGGATTAATAGAGTACATTGAAAATAAGGATAAAGCTCTCAAATACTTCTCACAGTATGATCTTCTTTGAAAGCTATGGCTTGAAAAGCCGTCTAAAATTAAAAGTGAGGGGGAGGATTTCTTATCATGTTATATAGTTCTGTTGAAATTATTTAGCCAAAAAAAAAATTGGACTTGATGCATTGGTTCATTCTAACAAGGAGGTCAGCATTACAATGAAATTCTGTATATTATTTGTAAAATAAATAAACATATTTTAATAATTTTAGTTAATACTAATAAATATTAACTATAATATTCATTAATAATATTAATGAAACCCAAATTAAAGGCTTTTCTTCTGGTCTGTCACTATTTATCGTTTAATTCTGGCCTCGTTTCAGTTAGCAGTTGAGAAACGGTTAGTACTTGTGTAAGTACTTGGGGGAGAAATGCTAGCATGTTGTGAATTCACCCCTAAGAGAAGAGATGAGGGGCTCCTGCCTTTCATCAACCAGAGGGGAAGCTGGGTGAAGCCGACAGCACTGCCAGCAGTACTGATCTTTGTAGTAACACCTAGAGTTAAAGGTGGGCCTAGATGTTGTGAGAAGTGGCTTATAAAGTTCCCAATACACTTGCCAATTTTCTCTTTCCAATTATTCAGATTGAGATGTTTATGAGTCTTTTAAAAATCCTACTCTGTTAATTTCTGCTTTTCACTTCATTAATTTGTTCGATTTTAAGTTTGTCACTATTTTTCTCATCTCTAGTGTTAGTAGCTTAGTTAATTACTTTTCATGCTCTTTAAAAATTTTTCTAATTTACATATTTCAGGATAGAAATTTCCCTCTGTCACTTACTACATCCAACAGTTTAGGATGTATAGAATTTTGGCTGTCATTTAGTTCTAAATCATTTTTAACTTCCATTTTTGATCCTCCTGAATAATTTAGAAGTATGTTATCATGTATCTTGATATATTATTTTTGGTCACTGTTTTGGTTGTTGAGTTCTCCTGTGTGATAGTCATTCTTCTGGACTGCTGAGATTTTTTGTCATTGATATTTAGTCTACTTTTATAAATATTGATACATATTTGAGGATATATGGGATTTTATTGCAGTTTTGTAACTGTGTTTAGTCAAGCTTATTAATGTTGTAATTCAAGTTTGAGAACTTTGTTGTTTTTTTGTACCCCTGACTTAATGATTTCTGATAAGAGTTGTGTTAATGTCTCCCACAGTTATTGTTAATTTACTAAATTGTCCGTGAATTACATGAGTTTATGCTTTACACATTTAAAAATGATTTTGTTTAATGAATAAAGTCCATGACTGTCTTATCATCTAGATAAAACACTCCATTTGTCAGTATGAGATGATACTCCATCATACTCTTTTTTTTTTTTTTTGCTTAATAATACATCTACAACATTATTTTTTTTTCATTTTAACTGTTTTGGTATATATTTTCTGATTCCTTTATATTAGCCTACCGAAGTTGTTTTCCTCCATTTGTTTTAAATTTATTACGAGGATTTAAGGGGAGATTTTGAACCTTTCATATATGCTATGATTTTAATTTAATCTTCCCAACTTCTGTTATTTCTTTTCTGTGTAGTAGTACACTTTGTATATTTTCTCCTTCCTCCCTTTTTGGTGTTTTGTTGGATTTACTGAATCTGTTTCTTTCTTTTCATGTCCTATTTTCAAATATAAATTTTCCATTCTAGTTTTCTATTTTAATTTTTATCCTACAAATTGCTGTTAAATTTTTAAGTATTTATCTTCTTGTAATTTTCTAGTAAATCTATAGTTATAACGCTCCAGCATACAAGACAAAAAACTCAGCATGGTTACATTATTGTCTGCCCTTTCCTCTTGTGATTTCAAATTCTAATGCTTCTACTATTTAGAATTTTGGTTCCAGATTTTTACTAGCGTGATATTTTACTTATTTACTTAGATTTAATGAGTTGCAGATGTTTTGATTTGCTTTGTTTACCATTGCTTCTTGTACCCTATTCCTTTTTCTAGTTTCACTTCCGTTTTTGTTGGAATGCATGTTTCATTTTCTCTTTCAGAATGTGTTCTTTAATGGTAACATTTTTGAGTTTTTGTATGTATGAAAATGGTGGTCTTTCTGTCACTCTTCAGTGATATATACAATTGTTATGTTTGAAATTTTTTTTTATCTCTTAATTTTAAGCTCTCTTCACAGACTTTCTTTGTCATATGTTTCTGACTAGAAGCTCAATTGCAGTTTTATTTTTCTATTATAAGTAATCTGACTTTTCCTCGTATCTTTGGTTTGAAACTACACTCTGATGTGCCTAGAAATGGGTTTTAAGTTCCTGCTTTGCATTATAGTTTTGGTTGTTTCAATCTAGACAGTAGCAAATATTATCAGCTTGGAGAAGTTCCTAAGCATTGTATTTTCTCTCTCAAGTCTTTCTTTGTTGTCATTTTGGAAGCCCCAGTATATGGACACTGAAGCTTTTGGATTCATTCTGCATTCCACTTAGCAGTTTTCCACACTTTTTAGTACACTGTCAGTTGCTCTGTATTTTTTGAGAACTCTCAGTCTCATTTTCTGGAGTTTAAATTTGATATTTAATAATGTAAAATCCTTAACTCTGCATATATACATTCATTGCTTATTATTGCATATTCTTATTTCAACATATTTGCATATGGGTGGAGACTTTCGATTAGCTTTAGACAATATATTGGGCTACATTTCTAGGCCAGTGCTCTTAATTTTCCCTTACCATTCTGCATGTTCTTTTCTCTTTATCAGCCAGCCAGATGCACAGCCATTAGGTGGTTAGAGACTGGATCCTTCGGTCACTACTTGGAAGAGAACCTCCTGGCCAGGACACTGCATGAGAGAGCAATAAACATTGACTGGGTAAGCTACTGGGGTCTGGGGGTTATTTCCTGAAGCAGGTGGTGGTCTTTAACTAATGCAGATATTATGCAAGAGTATCTGATACAATACTGACATCTGATAGTATTAGAGTAAAAAATCTCACATAGTCTTATTGGCATCTCATTTCTTCTCATTCCATGGTTTCAGACTTCAGTGTCTTGTCAAGAATGATACCAAGTTTGTTTCCTTATCTGTGCCTTTACTATAATTATCGTATCATTCAGCACCCAACACAAGCCCTTACTCACTGTAAGTTTTCAGTAGCTACTTTAAAAATGTTTATTCTGTACCTTAAGAATATATTCCCAGGCTTATGTAAAATTAATATTTCAAAACATTTTCTTCCATTTGAGAATCTGAGTTTTTGACACAGTGTTCATTTACATACTTTTAAAAAGTATTTAAAAAATTTTTAACTTTCATCTCTTGAATTGTCCATTGTATGGGATTTCAATGTGCCAATAAGTTATGAGTTAAAGGTGACAAAACGTTTAAAAATACTTATTGGTAACCAAAACTATACTTACTTTAATTTACATTAAATATGTTGCAAAATACAAATTGAGCAACATTCATAACATAAAATATAATAAGTACAGAAATAACTATAATGCAAGGAGGAGGTAAATTATGCCTTAAGAGAGGCATAAAGATTTGTATGTGTGTTCAGAGAAAGAAGATCTGAGTCAGCTGACATCTTTGAGTGCTTAACATATACCAGATACTGTTAAATTCCTTATTTCCATTCCTCATAACCCTGTGAAAAAAGCACTGTAACTTCTATTTTTCCAAATAAGGAAACTGAGGCACACAACTATGAAGTCAGTTGCCCTAGAACATTGCATAGCTTGGACACAGTGATCAGCTGGTCTGAATAGACCCCTTTTGTTCAGTGGACACATCTAATCTCCATACTCTAGTCCTCTTCCATTCTGCCATTCGGTGAAAGCTATTCTAGACTTGCCCAGCAGGAGGTCAGCCTTTCCACCTTTCCACCTCTTTTCTTACTTTCCTTTATTGATTTCTGATTGGAAAAGGAGAGGGAAAAAAGCAGTGGAGCGGGTGGTAAGCAAGTTATTTAGAGATTTGCATCCCTAAACTTTATGAAATCCCAGTAATACTGTGACTCCATTAATACTCAGTATTCCTCAGTGTAAAACTGGTAAGAAGGGGAAGTTTACCTGGAGTGGCTCTGACACTTGGTTTTGCCCCTTTTCCCCACTGAAAGTGTATTACAGTGTTTGATTTGTCCCCATCTTTCTTCCAGGGCGCCCATGCTAGCATGTATTAGGAAAACCTTGTAAAAGGGGTTGGCCTCTTGCCCATGCAGACTATGAGTATGTGATTACACTAGGCTTAATTAGGCAGGCTTACTTGGCATTGACTCTGGGGTAATGAGTAGGAAAGGTATGTGTCTTGTAGGTTCGCGTACATCCTTTCTGAGCTTTACTGCTGATCTGTTCTTGACCTTATTTGCTTCCCCTGAATCTTGGACACATTTTGTTCTTCCTCTTTAACTACTAATACATATCCAAGTTGCTCATCTTTTCCTTGGACTTTGGATGCCTAAATGGATCCCTCTTCCTTTGGAATATGCACTTAGGGGCCATTGGTATTAAGATGTTCAGTTGGTATCGATGAACCATCTTAGTTTTTTTGACAAACCAATCCCTAGGGAAATTGGTGCTGCCTAAAAGTAATTGTTCTAGGTTGTGGGTGTTGAAGATATTTCTTAGTGTTCTGGAGAGTCCTTTGTGGGAGCAGTGAATAAATTAGAAGTATTTTGAATATACAGACATATGTACAAATCTGGGAAGCAACAGGGCATGGTGGTTAAGTAGGTGAACTTCGTTGTCACTCTGCATGGCATCACATCTTGGCCCCAATATGTGATAGTGCATGGTCTTAGGAAAGTTAATTAACTTCACTGTACCTTATTTTATTTATTAAATGAGAATATCAACCACAATAATAATGATTTATTTTATAGCTTTCCTTCCTTTTTTGAGATGAGGAGTAATTGAGATTATACCTACAAGGACTTGGGTTAGATATGGTATATGTAAGCACTCAATAAATTTCAGGTATAAAAGAAAATGTACTTTTCTTACAAAAAGTATTCAGTTAGGTTTCAGTGGGAATTGTTTTTAAAACTCTGAAATGTCAGTTTTTCTTTAAAGTAAGATTTGCATCTGCAGGTAACTTCGGGAGAAAGAGACAGAGGATCTTATCTTAGACACTAGGACACTTCTAAGGCTACTTTGGAGGAATTAACCATTTGCACAATACAGTTAACCCTTGAACAACATATAATCCATGAATAATTTAAAGTTGGCCTTCCATATCCAGGTTTCCTCATCATCCTCATGTTCAATCCACCATGGACCGTGTAGCACTGTAGTATTTACTACTGAAAAATATCCACGTATCAGTGGATCGAGGAAGTTCAAACCCACATTGTTCAAGGGTCAACTGTACAGTAATTTATCTGAAAGCACAAAGAGGCTTCAAAATATTTGCAGCTGGGTCTAAAATTAAAAAGTAAGATATTATCTTCTATTTTCTTCTGATAGTTCAAAATGGTTAGAAAATTCCAAAATAAAGGAAAAGAATAGAGAATAAGAGAACCAAGTGAGCTTCCACCAAGAGCTGTCATTTACTCAAGATTTAAGTAGTGTAACTTAAAAAAACAAGGTTTAAGTAATGGGAGAAAACAGAACTGCTTTTTATGTAAGCAAGAAACCAGGGTGAGAACGATTAGGTCATTTGCAAATTTAAAGTGGTAGGAATACTTTAAAATATTTGTCTATCAGAAAAGAAGTGGGTTTTTTGGGGGGGGGCGTTTTTTAAGGATCTCATTGTTGATATATCTCTTTATATGAAGAGACAGTGCCAAATATTTAGATTTAAATTTTTTTAAAAAACTTTTAAAATGGGTTGCAAACTGAGGAAATTGAAGATGATGAATTTAAGTTTATTTTTCTGGTGATGTCTGTCTACTAGAATTTAAATTGGAAGTTCTTGCATTCTGATGCTTGTATGATAAATACCCATAAATCTGTAAAACTTTGCTATAGCTGTCAGAGATCAGAGTTGAGTGCAATTCAAATTATAAGATCACTGAAAGCACTTTAAAATGTCAGTAAACTCATTTCTAGAGCTGTTTGCTCTACCAGTGAAGACAGCAATAGCCTCCCAGTCTCACGGTGTGTGCTTCTTAGTTCAATTACAATGATGTGGTCAGAAATCCTGCCTGTACTTTGGTGACTAGGTATTTTTGAAATGCGAATTAATATTCTCACTCAACACATGGTAGAATTTCACTCCTGACTGTCACTTTTAATAATTGTTCTGCCTTTATTAATACCACACAGCACAGAAAAAGTCTGGACGAGTCATGTCAGGTTGCTAAATGTGGTATCTGACACATGGTAAGAAATAGGTTAGAGTTAGGTCCCTTTAAGTTCTTACTTTGTATATTTCTGTAAGTGGTGAGCTTTTAAGTGATTTGGGTTTTTTCTAGATTGTTTTTTTTTCCCATTTTTCAATATTGAAAATATATTTACAAAGTAATAAGGATATATGATCTAGCAATTCCATTCCTAGTTGTATACTTACGTACTCACCAAAAGGTACGCATTAGAATGTTCCTAGCATCACTACTTGTAATAGCTCCAAACCAAAACCACTCACCTTTCCAAAAAAAGAGGAATATATAACACACACACACACTCTCCGTCTCTCTCTCTCTCTCACACACACACACACACACACACACACACACACACACACACACACACTTGTGGTAGAATACTATACAGCAATGAAAATGAACAATCTTAACTACATGCAGCCATGCAGCTGAATGCCGCTTACAGTACTACGGGAAGAAGCTGGTAACAAAAGAGCCCATAGTGAATGCTTCTGTTACATAAAGTACAACATCAGGGTAAAGCTTATCCCGTTAGAGGAAGGCTAGTGGTTACCTGTGGAGGTGGGATGACTGGCAGGGGGTATAAAGAGCTTCTGGGATGTATGTAATGTTCTGTTTCTTAATCTGGCGTTGGTTATAGAGTTGTATACTTGGTGAAGATTCAGTGAGATGTAAACTTAAGAAATATGTCCTTTTATATATTATTATATACTTCAGTAACAAAGTAACAAATTTTGAAAAGGACAAAGTCTCTTGATTACCAACTTAAGAGTTTCTGATGTCCTGAAGCATGAAGAACTTTCTGTTTGGAGGAAAACAAAACAAATTTTAGACTTGAGCTCTAGAACAGACTTTGATGGCGCCTTACACATTATAGATAGTTGTTGAATAAATGTGTTGATAGACCAATGTGCTTTATTCTATTGTTATGATTATTTTAAAGCATGATGTTAATACCCCCTGATAAATACTCACATTAAAACTAGGTCATACTTTGTGAAACGCCTTAAAGGCTCTCCCTTGAGTATTCAGTGGTGCCTAATGCATCATTCTTAAAAACATGGAAGGCTGATAATGCCTGTTAAAATGCGTATGTTCAACTTCAAAGGACCTTGCTAACTCCCTGCTTTATCTCTATTAGTAATTCCTATTTGGCTTCAGTCCTCCTTTTAAATAGTATTCATTGAATTTACCAAGGACAGTAATTTGTTTATCATTATGATGATGCATTGCCCTAACAGATTGGTAGCTTGATATGGCTGTGTTTTTGTTTTTGTTTTTTGTCACAAGGAAGATATCTTTTATAGTGATTGAATAATTTATTTCATTTAGGAAAATATTTATTTTAGCAAATGGATAGTCTTTGCTGCATAAGGATGGAGAGAGATTTAATTTAAATGCTGCAGAGGATTTTTTTAGACAAATGGCTAGGTTTTTGAATGAGGTCTGGGAGTAAAAATAACATGTTACACATACTGAAATTTTTTTTTAATTTAAAGCTTATATATAAATAAAGCACTCAATCACTAGAATACTCTACATATAGAACAGATAAACAACAAGGTCCTACTGTATACCAAAGGGAACTATATTCAATATCTTGTAATAGCCCATAATGGAAAAGAATGAAAAGGAATATATCTATATCTATATCTATATCTATATCTATATCTGAATCACTATGCTGTACATCAGAAACTAACACAACATTGTAAATTGACTATACTTCTATTTAAAAAAATCACTAGAATACAATTTGTCAGTTTTCAATTTAAGGATTAGTTTAAGAATTTTTTGAAGTTTAGCAGACTCTTTGTAGGCTCATCCTTGGATTAGATTATATCAAAGTCTCAATTGTGAAATAGTTTTGTTTTGGTACTCTGTGGCTAAAAGCACTAATCTATTTTATATTAAGACTAGAACTCTTATAGAAATATTTTATGCCTCATTAAACCTTAACTATATATAAAGGTTAATTGATGTGTGTGTGTATGTGTGTGTGTATATATATGTATGTGTATATATATAGTTTTTCTTATATGGGCCAAGTAAATGTTTTTACTGAATGTTGTTTTCAATCCTTATTTCAGTATTGCATAGAAATTAAAATTTTTTTCCTGCCTACTTTCATGTTCAGATACAATTTCTGTATTTTGTTTGAAGCTAATCTACATGTGTTACCTTTTTGAATATTTCATTTCCTTGACTTGGGGAGCTCAATTTTTTCCCTTTTCTCACAGAACTCTAACTCGATTTTCCCCACAATGATCTCTTCAATAAGGGTTTACAGGCCCTCTTCAGATGCAGCCCCAGTGAAAAGTCTTGAACTTGTTCTGTTTTATTAGAATGTTTTCTGTACTGATCCCAGGAGGCTGTATAACTCTTTGTTGAGGGAAGCTCTGGAGGGATGAACTGGGTTTAAAAATCTAGTTGCACTTTAAAGACAAGAAGCACAGCATCTGAAAAATACACCAGGGAAAGCAGAATAAATGAAGGATGCAAAGAAATAAGAGTTACAGAGGTGGAGGCTTGGGCTACTGAGGTTTTCAAATGCAAACCTAGTATTGGATCTCAGAGGACTTTGGAAATGTTGCAGAAAGGAATGAAGAAAAAGGAATTTGAAACAACTCATGACTGATTACTGTTTCTTGAAAGCATATTCTAAGTTTACAAGGATATAAAAAGGGGGATTTTGAATTACGTACAAATTAGATTTTTAAAAATATATTTTTATTGAAGTATAGTCAGTTTACAATGTTCTGTCAATTTCTGGTGTACAGCACAATACTTCCGTCATATAGGAACATACATCCCTTCTATTTTTACTAATACAAATTAAGTTAATTAGGTTTGAAGAGAAACTGGAGTGTTTTTCAGTACATCATGGATCAGAAAAAAATTTAGAAATATGTTGGATAGCCTTACATAGTCTTCATCACTGTTATCTAACATAGCATCCAAACATCGTGCAATTTTCAAGTATTAGAGAATATCTAAATTAGATATAGACTAGCTCCTCAGGTTACATTTTATACTGATGATTAGTTAAAATGCCCAGGTAATTTGAAACATCACTTTAGAACTTAACTTGCTCTAACCAATCTTCCATCTTGTCCGCCAAGTCATTCATTAGAAGACTCACTCAATTCTTAGTGTTCTCTTTCCACAACCATGTAGGGGTTTTGGTTATAATTTATGATCAGTTCTTACAATGATCTGCATCTTAATATCTGTCCTCTATGAATGTATAGGAAATCAAGGTAATTGCTTTCTCCAGACCCAACAAGAAAAACAGCACATTTTCAAGATCTCCTCTCAGTAACAGTGATTTTAGGGCTGTAGTCACATGGAAATTATGGTCGTGATGCTTGGTTAAAAAAAAAAAATCAAGCAACAATAATGATAATACCTATAATGAAATTTAAATACTTTATATTTGATTGAAAAATTTACTTATGTTTTTCCTAGGCCTTTATTGAAAAATTATACTTTGGCATTTGCAAGGATTCTGATCAAATAGTAACTCATCGTTCTGTTAAACAGCCAACCTTCCTCCGAGCATTACAAAGAGCAGACATTCAAAACCAGAAAGGCTAGCATTCACTTTGACTTTTTGGCATTTTTATTCTTCTGTAATATTACATTTTCAAGTTAATTGTTTTAATCTAACAGATTTTGACATGCAATAAAATATTTAAGCAATTCCTTTTATTAAAGTTGGAAAGTACAATACACTGTTTAAGCATAATCTTCATGAAATTTTACAAATGTAAAATTCTTATATCAACTGAATACCAAATTTTTAAATTATCTTTGTTGCTAGATGAATTTATTAGTAGAGGAGGAACTCTTTCATATCACACTGATTATAGCCAAAAGTTTTGGGGTAACTGAAAAAGTTGTTAAAATGAGGAGTAATAAAATATGTACGAGCTATAACCTTTAAAAGTTTATTTACTCAAATGATAAGAGATAAGCATCTATTTGCTAACCTTTGAGTTTAATCCCACCATGGGGAATTTGCCTTTGCTTTTTTTTTTTTTTTAATAAACTACAGCTATGATAGGTTATGTGTGATTTCCTGTTTTGTTTATGTGAAAATAAAGCAAAACTGTAAAGACAGTTGTGAAACAAGCCAAATACAGAATCCTCCTAACAGGTTGCTTTACCGTGTTTTGACTTCCCTTCCACAGTCTTTTTCCTTTTCTTTACTTTCCAGAGCCCTCAGATGGTTGCTTTTTTTCAGTGGAAGTATAGTTGACATACAGTATTATGTTAGTTTCAGGTGTACAAGAAGTGATTGGGCATTTAATACATTACAAAATGATGACATTAGGTCTAATAACCATCTGTCAACATAAAAAAAAATCTCATTAAAAATGGGCAGAGGGCCTAAACAGACATTTTTCAAAGATGACAAATTGTCAACAGGTAGTTGTTTTTTATATTTTGTCCAGAGAGCTTGTTACCAGTGGCTGGATGGGCTGCAGTAGGTTTTCACTTCTATTGTGGAAACAGAACCTTGCTGGCACTTTATCTTTTAATTTTTAATGTGAATTCAAAAATGAAAGATACAGGTTTAGTGTAGATCTCTCCATAAATTCTTTATCAAAGTCGCCAATTCTTTCCATATTATATTGCCCCCTTTCCTTTATCATTCCCTCTCTCTTTAAGTGTGTGTATATGTGTGTATGTATGCATATATTTTGAACTTAAAGTGCTGTCTGCTAGAATTCCTGACTGTTAAGATTTTTTTTCTTTGTAATTCATGAGTAATCTGTGGAGTGAGGCATTGAAGCTATGGAAATATCCTCTCTCATCATTTTCATCCATTAATTTGATCTCTCATCGATGACATTCTAACACCATCATTCCTTTACATGTACTAGTAGGCATTCTACTATGAGGAAGAGCTTTTCCTTCTCCGTTTATTTGCTCATTTACTTATTTATATTAATTTGGAACATGGATTCTTATTTTGTTCACTGGGTTATAATCTTTATTCTATTATTTATTTTGATGCTCAAATTTTCCTAGATTTGGCCTGTGTGAGTCCCTCCTAGCTGGCTCTGGTGTGCTTTGGTGTGTTCTCATGATTCTTTGAGCACTTAATTATTTTCTGGCACAGTCTCAATGCTGGTGTCAGCCATTTTTTCTAAAGAGTTATATTTCCTTTTAGTAGAGAACAGTATTCAGAAACTGAGATCTAGGTGCTAGATATGTCATGTTGCTGGAGAGCTATTGTCTCTTTTAGTGGCCTGAACTAGGAGAGATGCACACACACATCTATTTACCTGACAACTCCAATTCCCACACTAGAGTTTATTCTAGTCTTCTCTTTCCATCTCTGTATGTCTCTTCTCCAACAATGAAAAAGCTTTCGCCTATTATCTTTAATATCCTTATTTGTTCACACCTAGGATACACAATTAGTTTCAGAGTTGCTAATGCATGCCGCTACAAAAACAAAACCTACTAACTAGACTTCAGTATTTGTTTACAGTTCTTCATTGAGGCAGCATTTCCATAGAGTGAAATACTCAGTTATGAAGGGTACAGTTTGATAAATTTGGATAAATGTCTACAATTCTGTAGTGATTACCCTATTCAATAAATGGGATATCTCCTTGATCCCAGAAAGTTTCCTCATGCCCACTTACAGTCAACCCACACCCCTCCTTGGCAACCTCTTTGAATTTTGTCACCATACATTACCTTTGCTTGTTCTTTGACCATCATAGAAATGGAGTCATTTAGAATATACTCTTGTTTTTGACTTCTTTCAATCAATATACTCTTTATGAGAGTCATTATTGTTAACGTATATCATTAGTTCACTGTTTTGTAAGTATATATTTCCATTTCATGATTATACCATAATGTATTTTTCTTGTTGATGGACATTTGGGCTGTATCTGAATTTTAGCTACCATGGATAAGGTGGTATAAACATCCTTGTACAAATATTTTGGTCAGTATATGTTTTCTTTTCACTTGGATAACTACCTAGTGGACATCCTGAATCCTAGAGTAGGAATATGCTTAACTTCATAAGAAAACGCTAATATTTTGCAATATGGTGGTACCATTTTATGTTGTCATCAGCAACGTATGAGAGTCCTACTTGCACTGCATACTTCCCAACATTTGGTGCTGTCAGGGTTTTGTTTTTGTTTAAGCCATTCTAGTGTTTGTGAAGTGGTAACACATTATGGTTTGTTATTTTTTTAATTGAAGTATAGTTGGTTACACTGCATCAATTTCTGGTGCACAGCATAATGTCCCAGTTATGCATATATATACATCTACTCATTTTCATATTCTTTTTCATTAAAGGTTTTTATAAGATATTGACTATAGTTCCCTGTGCTATACAGAAGAAATTTGTTTTTTATCTATTTTTATATATAGTGGTTAACATTTGCAAATCTCAAACTCCCAAATTTATCCCTTCCCACCCCTTTTCCCCTGGTAAAACCGTAAGATTGTTTACTATGTCTGAGAGTCTGTTTCTGTTTTGTAGATGAGTTATTTAGTGTCCCCTTTTTCCTTTTCTTTTTAAATTCCACATGAGTGATATCATAGGGTATTTTTCTTTCTCTTTCTAGCTTACTTCACTTAGAATGATGATCTCCAGGTCCATCCATGTTGCTGGAAATGGCATTATTTTATTCTTTTTCTTATGGCTGAGTAGTATTCCATTGTATAAATATACCACAACTTCTTTATCGAGTCATCTCTTGATGGACATTTAGGTTGCTTCCATGTCTTGGCTATTGTATATAGTGCTGCTATGAACACTGGGGTGCACGTATCTTTTGAAATTAGAGCTCCCTCCGGATATATGCCCAGGAGTGGGATTGCTGGAACATTATGTTTTTTATTTGAATTTCCCTGAAGAAAAATTATATTCAGTTCTTTGACACATAGATATATAGAAGTAAGTTGATAATCTCCAAATATTTGACTTAACTAGATACATTATTTTTTTATTGATTTCTAGTTTCATTCCATTGCAGTCAGAGCACATACTTGCTAAGATTTCTGTCTTTTGAAAGTGGAAGTGTGATCTGTCTTGATCAATGTTCTGTTCCATGTCCTCTTAAATGACCATGTAGTCTACAGTTTGTGGGTATAATGTTCCATATATTCCGCCTAAGTCAAGTTGGTTGATTTTGTTATATAAATATTCCAAGTATTTTTCAATTCTCTTTAAGTCTATCTTGTCTTACAGTAATAGAGCCATACCAGGTTTCTTAAGACCAGTGTATTCATAATATATCATTTTTCCATGCTTGTATTTATTTTCCCCTTTCTTTACTTCATAGGGTAGATAGCCTTGATTTCATTTTGCTTCCAGGATTGACATGTTAGCTATGGCCAACATTTAGATATTTAGTTATACTGTATTTCATTTGCTATTTTACTGGTTGATCTTGAGATGACAATATACGTCTTTAAGTTATCACAGGCAAAATTCAAATAAATTTTTATTATTACACAAGACATGTAAGGACCTTATGCTTCTGTAACTCCATTTGTACCTACTGCTGATTTTGTTTTTCTTGACACATTTTTCTATGGCATTCCAATGAAACTCACAATTAATTTTTAAATTTTGATTTAATATCAGTAAGCAGCCATAGGTCTATTAAATAAACTTAAGGAAATAAATGTATGGTAGTAAAAAGTTGCCCTTTACATTTACCCAGATATTAACCTTCTCTGATGCTCTTCATTTCATCCTTAATATCTGGTTTTTATGGTACAATTTCCCTTTAGGTTGAAGTTTAAGCATTTTTTTCCCCTAATTCAAGTCATTTTTTAAAAGAATGCCTATATTTCAGCATCATTTTAAAGGGTATTGTCACTGAATATAAAATTTGGGGGTAAAAGATCTCTTTTGCTTTCAGCAATTTAAATATGACATCTAGCATCCTTTGATGAGAACTTACTTATCATTCATATTTCACCCCAGAAAGGGAAAAAAGCCTCTGTTGGGTTCTTGTCTTGCCCGAAAGAGAATTCAGACAGGAGATGAAAGTGTTGTGTAGTGAAAGATTTTAAAGATTTTATTATCAAAGCAGAAGTACACCTCCAAGAGTGGAAGGTGGGCTGATCTAAGGGAGGATAGCAGTGGTCTTTGTCTCTTCTCTTACACCCTCGCTTAGAGGTGGCTCTTGCCCCGGAGTGCTTAGTCATGCTCCTCCCCTTTTGTGCATGCACAAGGAAAAACCCATGGTGGGGGGGCTAAATTGCAATGCTAATTATATTACAATAAGCATTGGGTCGTGTCTGGTTAGGTCCTTGTTACTACCGTGCAGATGTGGCCATCGGGTTCCAACCAGTTTCTTGCTGGCACTCATTTAGAGGAAGTAAAGCCCCTTTATGCTGAAGGCAGGCATAACGCCATCTTGCAGACCATCCTCCCTCTCCTCCACCTTATCTGCCTGGTGCCCCCACTTTACCTACGTAACAATATTAATTATTTCTCTGTATGTTTTGGCTTTTTTTCCCGTCTGCTTTAAAATTTTCTAAGACACCAATTACACATATCTTAGACCACTTAATATTCTCCCACAAATCACTGAGGCTCTATTTTGGTTTTTCAATATATTTTCTTCCTGTTTGCCTTATTCAGTAATTGCTATTGATCTAGTTTGCTAAAACCTTTATGTTCTTTCCCAGTCTTCTATTAAGCCCATCCACTGAATGCTTCATTTTAGATCATTCTGTTCACTTCCAGACTTTATATGTGGCCCTTTAAAAAAAAACTTCAAATTTTCTCCTGATACTACTCATTATGACCATTGTGACTCATTATGATCACTGGTGGTTTTTTTTTCAAGTATGTGAACATATTTCTGTTTTCTTTCCCTGAACAGTGTTGTTTTATTTTCTTGTAGCAGGCAGTTAGCTTTGTTAAGGACTCAAACTCTGTCTTCCCTGAAATGGGCAGCAGCTGAAATCTCTGTTCAATTATGTTAGCCTTCCATATGTTGCTCCTGGAGTCTCCTGTGCACATGCATAGTCTGAAGGTCAGCCAAGTATTTGAATGGAGTTTCTATGCAGATTTTGGAACTCCTTTCTCTTTGCTTTTTTTCTGGAAATCCCATCTTTCACTTCCAGCCACTCAGGCAGCCTAAAACTTTATCTTCTGACTCCTCAAGCCAGTAAAACTATTTTGCATTGTGCAGACTGAAAAGTGCCCTAAAGTGAAAAGGTGTTTAATTGTGTATAAAGTGAGATTCCCTTCTTTCCAGATTCAGATTAGTATCCGTTTCTGCCTGCTGCATACTTCTTTCCCCATGAGTCTTGAAAGAGGAATATTCACAACTACAACGGGGCGAAAAAAAATCTAAACAGAGGCGGTAATAATAGAATCTATTAACATATGTGCTAACCAAATGAAGTTTGTGATAAAGTTTCCATGACATTGAAAATGATATTTGAACTTAGAAAATTAAAGTGTGAATTACCTGTGGCAGTAAATCAGAGGCTATCATTACAGGTGAAATTTTAGGTTAGAAAAAAATAAACTTAATTTCTATTATTCTGTTTATTTCTAAGGATAGAAATTATTCTGTCCATGAAATTACTACCTGCGAATGGATTTACATTTTAACACATTTCAGTTCAGTACCGACTGAACTATTAAATTAACAAAACAGAGATAGGTAATCTTTATCATTCTTGGGAACTACCGAATATAAATTGTACACAGTATCTAAAAGTTATCTGTGTTACTTGCTATGTCTACTAAACAAAGATACAACAAATTACACTTCTCCAATTATGGTGTTTACATCTAATTCAAACTGATTTGTAAAGTAGCACGAAGCATACATCAGGAATAGGGGAAGCTCAGATTGATGGCTCTCACTATGGGGTCTTAAGAAATATATTTTATTCCTTTAATTGACATGGATAAAAGGAGACACATTCAGATGTATTCATTATTTACTGCATATCTGAGAGACATTTGAAAACTTACCATCATATGTAACCTCAGAGCATCTGCCTTTTATTATTCTTTTTTCTAATTAGAGGAAATGCCAAATCAGGGCTAATAAAGTTTTAAAAAATTGCCAAGATCCAATTTGTGGTTCAAATGCAGTTGTATTCAGTCAGATAATCATTCACCAAACACAGTTATTGGAAGAATTTACCCTTGTAAATACTCTGTATTAGTCAGCAGATGGCATGCATTGTACATTAACTGTTCCACCCCGTTATCGCACGTACTTTAGAACAGAAAGCATCTGGTTTTCTCAGAAAGACACATTATTCCCTCATTTGCAGTTTAGTGTTAATTTGTGAACTATTTAGTGATAATCAAAGAAGGTGATATTTCATCTTCACTTAGTTTGTATAGTCGATTTAATGAAGTATAAGATGGGGTAAAAATACATTGAGCAAGTCCTTAGCAAGCTTCAGCATCTAGAAAAAACAATCCTGAACAATTGTTTTCCTGCTTTGGCTGGAGGCTTGCAAGGAAGGACAGAAGCCTTTTGGATGCAGTTTCTGAGTGCCTTCCATGAATTTCAGGAATATAAAAATCATTTCGTGTTGCATATGGGTAACCACATAAAGTCAGAATACAAGAAACAAGTAAATCAACAAACAGGGGCAACTCAATTTACGTCTAAGTCATCTGTTTAAGATAACACTGCAGTAGTCTAATTGGAAAATCTCTTTCTTTACGTATAAAAGCACGCACGTATTCAGAGACTTCCCTTTGAGTGGTTTCAAAGAAGAATTTGGCTGGTAATGCTTTAACCTAACACAGCTTAGCATATTTCTTGTCAAACTGATATCCATCTGTCAGCCTGGCCTGATGCCGATTCTCAAGGTACTGGGTCACTCTTTGCAGGGCCTGAGTTGTGTCACAGTTATCTCCAGGGAGCTAAGCTCCACAATATATAAGAGAGTGAACACATAAAGAAGCAGAAACATGAACTGCACACCCCTCACCAGTTCCACTGGAGAGAAAAGACACTTGCCTGCCTTCATACCAGAGTTTTTCCATGTGTTAAACATAGAATGACTCTCTTAGGCTGGGACTGACACCCTTTCAATTATGAACTTGCTTTAAGGCCTATTGTATTGGGGGGAAGCAGAATAAGTATATAATGTTGAACTTTCTTATTCCTAAACAGAGATTAATAACCACTGAAAAGAAAAACAAAACCCAAACCAACATGAAACTTAACATTTTTCTTTAGACTGGAGAAAAAAATTCAAATGTATTCCCCTGAGGAAATAGCAAATCTCTCTCCTCTCTCTCTCAGGTATGATATCCCTTACCAGTTTAGATCTCTGTGTCTTTGGAAGGAATATTTCCATTTTCAAAGAAGAGTAAAATATTTCAAGTAACACTACTTTAGCGCTAAAGGACTTCAGGGTTTGATTTATTCAGTGTCTGTGTTTAGAGTTGTAGGAGATCAAGGACATTAATGAAAATGTTACTTATTCAACTTTTTGATATTCTTCAAAAGACTTTAGAAATGTTAAAATGATCAGCCAGGAATAAAAATCTTCTCGATTTTACTGTGTAGGTTGGAGCCTGGGTCTGCATGTGGGAGTTGTGAGTGGGACTAGCTGCTGGCTTCCAAAGATGCTAAAAGTAGCACAGTGGTGGTTGTTACTGAGAGATGACTGTATTTTGCTGTCCGTGTCTTCCATACTGAGGGCATTTTGGTGGGATGGGCATTCCCCCTTTTATCGATTTCTTAAGGAAAACTGGGGGCATATACAGGGGATGAGGAGATACTTATGAACCAGTCAAAACTGCAGCTGTGCTGTGGACCTCTGTGTTGTAAAATGAGCTTGCTACAGCTGAGGGTTCTGCCCTGGTCTGTCTTTGTCACTTGGCTTGCATTCCAAGTTTCCTCTGGCCTAAGGCTGCACTCATTCAACAGCTTGAGAAGAAATTATGTATGTCTTTTGAAAGAATCTGTCCATACAGGTGCCTTGAGGTTACTGGTGGCTTTACGAAAACCTGTTTTTATTGGCAAAGAAACTGACATGGTTAAAAAAAAAAAAAAAAAGTCACCAGTTCTTTCACTGGAAGTGATAGGAAATGGATGCCATGAGTGCTGTGAGTCTGCTTCATGTAATGACAAGAGATGTAAAAATCAGATTGTCACTCCTGCCTGGTGGATGTAGGTGACCTGTGGCCACAGGCAGGTCATTATACTTGTAGGTGCCAGATACTCAAGGGTTTGGCATTAGGGCTGTGTTAGGCTCCAAAGCCAGCTGGCTGAGCGTTAGGGAAAACCAAGGAGACTTCAGTTAATTGGGGGTTAAAATATGGCTGTGTAAAAGATGCATACAAAAGCAATGTGTCTTTTCTAACTAAGTACAATCAGTTTGATTAGGAGAATAAACAAACAGCACACGCGTGAACTCATACCTCGTTTCTCGCATACTCCCCAAGCTCCACCTGCCTTGGCACCCCCCCGCCCAGCTCAGCAAGGCACTAGGCAGCATATAATCATGTCACTCTGTCACCAGGTCTCCTTCTCAATGAAATTCAGGTGTCTAAATAGAAAGGAGTGATGGCAGATTTTTCCCCTCTTTCAGCAGAAAGCCAAGGAAATGCTTTCAGAAAGATGAAAACTACACTTTTGTGTCATCACAAATGATCTGTGTAACACTTGATGCACAAATATTGAACCTCTTTGTGTCAGCTGTTTATTGCTTGGGTTAGGACAGGAATACATTTTCTATGTCAATACTTGATGAGGTGAAAAATTTCCTGCAAGCAGAGGCTGAGTTACTTGTGGAGAAATGGGCTGTATTGAAGACAGAACAGAAGCCCTTGGGAGATAATCAATGGTATTTGCTGGAGAAAAATCAGTATTTCATAACAAAATGGTATTAACAGACTTGAAGCTTATATTGAATATGTTTTCTAAAAACTTCAAATATTTTAAATGATCACTTAGCCAATAGGCCTGTGACAAAAGTGGATCAAGAAATATCCTTATTAACAGAAGAAAATACAAATGTTACATAAAATTCGAGTTTTGGTGGGAGGGTATAGCTCAAGTGATAGAGTACATGCTTAGCATGCATGAGGTCCTGGGTTCAATCCCCAGTACCTCCTCTAAAAATAAAACCTAATTAACTCCCCCCCCACCAGAAAAAAAAAAGAGTTTTTTCTTAATGCTCACCTTCTATGTGCTAGGCATTTCTACATTCTATGAAAATTCTGTCTGATACTATCCCAATCATGGAAGTTACTCCTGTTTTACAGATGATTAACCTGAAGGTAGAATCTGATTCAAACTTAGGGATCCCAAGTTCAACCCCAGACACAGTCTTTTGTATCTAAATCAGATATCGTTCGTCCATGTTTATGTCAGTCTTTAACATGCATCCTTTGCTAGTATCCCAAATCCAACTTATGTATATGTATGCTTTAAAATTGGAGGTCAGTGTGCAGCTTGGCTGCGTTTTCCATCTCTACTACCGCTGTCATTGCTGAATTTATTGCTGGCACAGGTGAAATATCTACTAGGACATCAGCTAGAATATTGTCATTGGAATGTACTAGTATTTTTAACAGCTACCCAGAAAAATACATTGCTTTGCTATGAAACCTTAAGGCAATGGAGTGAGTTGATTTACACAAATAAAATGGCCACCCTGCCTTCTGCATTTGGTCTTCAAAAGGCTGGCAAGTGACAGCACCTTGACAATAAGGAAATTAGCATTGATGGGTGACCATCTTTGAAATACTGAGACTTTTAGTGAATTTTTTATTTATAGCAAACACATGGACACCATTAAAAATTGAGAATTAGGTCATATGAACTCCAAACACCATAGATCCCTGTCACATTATCCACATCTCTGCCTGCCAGGCTGACATCTTCTAAGAGAGAACAAAACCCTTATCAGAACATCTACACTATGGAGGGGTATATCACAGAAGACCCACAGCATATTAAGAAATGAGTACAGAAAACCTTTAAAGAGCTTGAGAAGTTTTGATCACCAACTTGGAGGGTCAGATAAAGTGAAGAGGTATGAAGCTTCCTTGAAATAAAAGGATCCATAAAATGTTAGAATTTGCACACACTCACACACAGTCTTAATCATGGCATAGCTTCTTCTCTCTTGGATTGGTTGTGACTTTAAAGTAGAAGCAACAGACTTTTAAAAAAAAATTACCAATGCTGTCTTTACATAAAAAACAAAAGTCAATATGAAATACGAAAAGTCACCACATGTGGGCGGCTTACCTTAGCATTCAAGTTCACCTACCATTTGCTAATACTGTTGTTAGCAGGCAAAGCATAATAGACACACTATTTTTTAGCTCCAGATTTACTTTCTCTTCTACCGTATTTATACCATTTATTTTTTCCAAACATAACAAGTGCTTCTTTCTCTGCAACGCTACTCTCGTTTGTGTGACGTGCCCTACCCGCTGTCCCACTCCCTCCTCCTTTCCATCTGTTAAAGTGTCCCCAATCTTCAAAAGCCATCTCTTCTAAAGAACCTTTGTGGATGTCTCCACAAGCCGTGTATGCCCACTTTCCCCTGTTTTGATCTCTCATACATACAAATTAGCTAGATATCTATATAATGACATATCCTAGTATCTTTGCCTTTGGCCTTATGGTTCCTAGATTCTATGATCTCTCTTTTTCCCAGAAATTTGGTGCTTTTCTTTTTCTTATGTTTCATGGCACCTTTCCTATTTTTCTATTAAAAAACAGAGTCTCAAAAATTGCAGCTGCTGGGTTTGCTAGTTCTTTCTGTGCTCTGGGACTTGTTTATGTATCCTTTGCAACTTGAACTTTTTCTCTCTTATCTTGTCACCTCTCCTGGACTTCAAATATCTCTGGACCATGTTTGTTTTATTCTTTTTAGTTTGAAGATCTTGGGCCTTGATGGCAAAGAGTCAGTCAAAATACATGTTAAGAGGTTCTGCGTTCTCAGATAAAACCACCTGCTTGCAGACACCAAGATCTGTTCGGATTCAGAGTCCTCTTTCTTGCCCCTAGTGTTGAACAGATTTTGAGCTTTTACTTTCTCAGATACCTTTTATCCCTTAGTATGTACCTTATGTTTGTAATTCCAGCCAACGTGTCGCAGTGGCTTTTACCCTGAATTTTCCAGAAACTGTTTTCTTGGAGTTATAGAGCCCATTTCGGGTTCAATACGTTCCCTTAATTTCAGTTGGAAATTCTCATCTGATCCAATCCCTTTCTCCCAGAGTGCTAGCTCTTCTGCTTTACCCTCAGTTTTCTAGTGGATGGAATTCAGCACATTTGCATGCTGTCTCTTCAACAGGCAGAGTAATAGAATTATGAGCACTGCAAGTCATGAATTCATTGTCTGATCTCTCCTTAGCAGACTGTGACATCTAGCAGATGACCAGAGGCTGCTATGTTGTGTCTCTCTGACAGTTTAAAAAATCTGCATTAATGAGGGATCATCTTTGTTCCCGCTTGGGGGTCAAGGGAAACAACAGTAAGTATTAGATTTCAATCCATTCCTTCTCCTAAGGAACCATCTCCATTCCCTTCTCAGATCTGCTGTCGTCTCCCTTGTCTAGTTTCTTTCTTTATACTAAATGTTTCTTCTGCTTAAAACATACTCAGAAACTATTAAATCTAGAGCCCATGTCCCATAATAACCAGTGCCTACCTTCTCTCTCTCCTTCTCAACCAGGCTTCCTATGAAATAGGTTGTATTGGTTGTCTTGGCAATTTCTCAGTTACTAATTTGTCCCTCTGTGAAAGGAAGGTGGCTTTTGTTCTCACCTTTCTTAGAAAAATGTCTCACAACACTTAACCCAGTGACCACGCTTTTCTTATTTCCTCTTAAAAATGTTTCTGTCTCAGGTTTCGGTGAGACTATCTATTCATATTTGTTTCCTTTATATCTATCTGCCAATGATTTTATTTCCCAATGTTTCTCTTCCTCTGACTGTGCTTAATTTTAAGAGTCCCTAAGGTAGAGTTCTATCTCGTAGAGACTGCCTAAGTCCTCTATATTCATTCTCTGTATTCTTCCAGGGTAATCTCCCCCACACACATGGCTTTAACTCGTTCCTGAGTGCTGTTGAATTCCTAATGAATCATCAAATCCAGAATGCATTCCTGAGCCCCAGCTACCAATATCTACTGTCTCCTAACTTTGCCTCTTCCAGAGGCTCTGCAAATTGCCAGAGACAGAACCCTACAATCATTGGTTAGTCCTAATGTTCTTTGTTCCCAGTCTTATCTCGACTTTCATGCTACCCAGTTTTAGATCTTTGCCTCGAAATCTGTCTTCCCCCCATCCAAACCTTAATTTCAGCAATCTTTTAAAGATAATGGTGTTGCCTTTAAATGGGAGTGGCATTTCGTCCGATGGTGTGGAGGCCATGGTGTTATGTGCAAGACTTGAGGATGGAGAGCATAGAATATTGATTCTGTGCCTGTGAAAATAATTATTTTCCCAGATACTGGATATTACCTAATATTAAATATTTCCCTTCCCTTGTCTCTTGTAACCATGTGAGAGATTTAAATAATTTTGGTGGGGTTAGAGCCCAAACTGGTGGTTAATTAGCTTCAGTCACTAGGTTCAGTCACTAAGTATTACATATGTAACAAGCAATTATTTAATTTTTTCAGCAACTATAAAATAGAAGATCACTGATGTCAAGATCACAAAAAGAAGAGAAAAGAGAATCAGAGAGATGAGTTAGCTTTCCCAAAGACAAACAGGATTCAAACCCAGGTGTCTGGATTCCAGTGTCAATCCTCTTTCCATTAGAGCACATAGCTTATTTATAGGTTTTGGCAACAAAAATCCTAGAGGTAACTCTTGCTTGTTAGTAGATTTGACTCTTAGCACAATTATGAGAGAGACACAGTCACTAACCCAAGAAATTTTAAATAGCCTATATCCTCAGACAAATGTCAACATCTGTGATTATGCTCAGAATCACCTAGTGGTATAAACCATGAAGTAACTTTACTTTGAGCTCTGTGATGCTATAATCTTTAAGGAGATGGTGCCCAAGTAGAGCTTTTATTTGGAGATCTGTTGGATTCACTCTGGGAAAGTTAATGATTTTTTTCCCTGTGACTGTACAAGAGTGAATATTACCTAAGATTGGCTAAAATTAAATACCGGCAGAAATGGAACCCTGAAATCCCTTTCAGATTATCAGGTATCTCAAAGATGTTTTGAAATCAGCAGGTTTCCTAAAGAGGGACAAGACAACCACTTGCAGAAAAACAAATTAAAACAGCATTTTAAGATAGTGTTTTTTTTTAATTCAGTCAAAAAAAAGCATGTTGTGCAGACAGACACATTGACTTGTATGAAATGTTTCACTGAAACAAAATAGTTAAGCAAACATTACAATTTGAAAACAAAAGAAGGAGATTTTCTTTATTTTTGCGGCAGATGATTAGTATGTGTGTATCCTCTTAACACTTACAGCCAGTTAGTGCTTTACAGCATCCATTGTTGCAGTGGATTGTTCAGTTTATGTCTCAAATCAAATAATTACTGTGGAATAAATTTGCAACTTGGTGAAGAGAGACTATCTCCTAGTGCTCTGGGGAAGCTGGTATGGTTGTTTCTCCAACAAAGATTTAGCATTTCACAAACTAAATTAGAGTCGCATTTGACCTGCTATGAAGGAAAGATGCTCTTGATGGCAGTAGAATTCTTGTCATAGACTTTCCAAGTGCCTGGCATGATTTCAGTTTCAGCTTTTTATAGTCTAGACCTACTCTGCCGTGTGGGCAGCCAAACAACACCTATAAGATGAGTCCCTGTTAGGAGAGCATCTAGATTATCAAGCTGTAGTTTAGAACAGTAACAATCGATAAACTTCAGTGGTGCAAAGCCGTGTCAGCATATCTTTAATAATGTTGAAAGGGTGGCATTCACGTTTCTTTTCTGGGTGTACTCACTCCAAGCCCACCCTCACACATGGAATTCCTCTAAATAAACTCAATGCTGGTAATCATCTGACTCATTAGCAAGTGTTTCTTCCTGCCTGAAACTAAGTGGGTGCAATGGAGGGTAGACTAATCTTTAAATCCCGTGGAATACACATCTGCTCTCTTTGCTTTCTGATTTTTTTTTTATGTCAGTGGCATAATTAAAAATAAAAATGTATGGCTCTGTTAGTAGAGACAAGCTGGTTAATACACTTGAAGAGAAATATAATCATCCAAGAGTTCATAATCGTACTAATCAAATACTTCGATATTTATGTAGAATTGATGCTTTAGATAGAAGAATTATCTACAGTTCCTTAAGTTCGTATCTTTCTCCCTGCTGGGTATTCGTTCTCCTCCTTCTCACTGCTTATTCCTATTTTCAAGACACCTCTTCAGGCGACCCAGACCACAGTTCCTCTGAACATGAGGCTTTGAAATATACCACCCGTGTGGTACTTGTTTAAATATAGCCGTAGAAACATCTTATTATTTTTCATGTTTATAAAATAATGGATTGTAGAAATTCTCATATATTTGGCTTAAATATTCAACTAAATTATGATTTCATCGAAGGTGAGGGTCTGTGTTTTGTTATTCTTACCCTAAGCATTCGACTTCTTCATATGGTTCCTCAAGTGTTCTTTGGGAATTTATATTCCAAAATCCATGATACTGTATTTCAGTTGAGTGACATGTATCAATTACCAAAATATTAGATTATTAGGAATTTGTATATAATGCCCTTTATTTTCTATCGGTGACTCAAGAAGCAAGGCTATCCCTCATCACCCTGACTCTCATCCACACATGACACTGTACATTCCCTGAACTACCCCCATATCCCAAAGCCCACCTCCCCTAATCCCTTCCACTGCTCTCTGGAGCTCATGTTACTTCTGCATCAGAAAAACCCTGTAAGTCTCAACTCTGTATGTCCTGATTCTCTTTTAAAAAATTTCCTTTCATCTTCTTACCCTATTGCAAACCTGACCTTCCCCTGAGAACACACTTCCTCTGCAGCTTCCTTGTTTTTTGTTTTTTTTTACTTTTATTTATTTACTTTTTTAATTGAAGTATGGTCAGTTAGTTTGTCAATTTCTGGTGTACAGCATAACGTTTCAGTCATACATATATTCTTTCTCATATTCTTTTTCATTATAAGTTACTACAAGATATTAAATATAGTTCCCTGTGCTATACAGAAGAAATTTTTTATCTATTTTATATATAGTAGTTAATATTTGCAAACCCCGAACTCCCAATTTATCCCTTCCCACCCACTTTCTTCCCAGTAACCGTAAGTTTGTTTACTATGTGAGTCTGTTTCTGTTTTGTAGATAAATTCATTAGTGTCTTTTTTCTTTTTTTAAGATTCCAAAAGAATAAAATAATGCTTTTTGCAGCTTCCTTCCTTACCACTGTTATTTCACAACTGCTTGTATGATGGTCCCAGAGACACACACACTCCTTATTGCTCACTAATGCTTCCAAACCACTCTTCCATCATCCTCTGACAACTCCCCCCTCTGCCAAAACGTGCTCTTCCCAGTGTCAAGTTGAGTTGCTTTGGCCCCAAACTTTAGAGCTCTTTTTGATTTTCCCCCTTTCTCTCCTAACTCCACAGCTAACACTGTTGGTTCTATTTTTAAAATATGTCCAGAATTCAACCTTTTCCCACCACTTAGGCTGCTGCCACCCTAGTCCAGTCATCACCGGCTCTCACAGCGCTTATTACATGTTCAGAAACGGTCTCCCTGCTAAGCGCCCCCATCCACATGTGACTTGTGTATGACTCTAGAGGCCAGAGTAATATTTTTTAAAACATGTCAATCCTTTTCAGTTATGTCACACATTCTATCCTCCAGTGGCTTTTCCATCTCATTCAGAGCTAAATACAAATCTCTTACAGCGACCTAAAGCTTGCTCTTGATCTAGTCTTCTGCTGTCTGTTACTGTCCTATTACTGCCAACCTTGCTGCCTCCACTTCTTCCCTCATTGGTCTCATCTGAACACATCATGCAGGGGTTTTATACCTGGTTTCCCTATGCCTGGAACACCCAGCTATCCACTTGGCTTTCTGCTCATTCCTGCAGGTCACTGCTCACCTCACCTCATCCATGACAGGTTTGCCCATCACTTTCTATGATGTAACAGTCTTCTTCACTAGCATTCTCTAGCCAACGCATCCTCATTTCTATTCTCCCTAGTGTTTATCACATTTGACACACTGCATATTTATTTTTCTGTCATTCCCACTAGAACGTAAACTCTAGGAGGACAGGGACTAAATCATTCCGATTCACTCTTCTATATGGAGTCCAGTGAGTCCCTGACATATAATAAGCATTCAGCAAATACTGCTGAATAAATGAAAAATAAGTTCAACTATGTTGTTTGACTAAGCACTGTTGCATCCTACATCCATTTAATGAGCCAGTTATATTTGTACAGAATTTCCTTAAGTGATCTTGGAACTTCAGAAACTTTGTCAAAATAAGTGTGATTTTTAAAGAGAGAAATTACATTTGGAAACTCACTTGATATATCTACTTCTAAATAAAAACAAAGCATATGTAGAGCATACATTTGCCAACTGTCTTATTAGACCCTAATGCTAGTAAAAGAGTTTAGAGCATCTCAATATATGTATAGCTATTTAATTGTATTTTATATACACATGTAATAATATATGCATTTTTGAAAAACAGCAAAAGAGAAATGGAAAAGGGAATTATCAACATTATTTTAAATAATTTTATCATTAATGTACAAAAAGCTGCTTCTTTCCAATTGTAGAGGTTTGTTTTCACGTTCTAGATGCTTAGTTTTTTAATGTCTTATAAGTTTTTTAATTGATTAAAATTCAATTAAATATTCCTCTGTACTGGGGATTGAACCCAAGCACACGCTCTACCACTGAGTTATATTCCCTGCCCCCCTACAATATATTATGATTTTTTATGATTTCAAACATTTATTAGTTTATATCTCAAGGCAAATCATACATTCAAGTCAAAGGTAACTGTAAACAGTACTGAATGTAAATTCATTCTTCTAATAGTATTCTCCATGATTTATATTTTTGAAAACTTTGATCAGCAATAATTAGGTTGACACCGTTTTTACTTCCTGTCTTAGCTGAGAAACCCTTGCTAGAGGTGACAGCTCTGCCACTTGCTTGCTCTTCTCTTGTGCTTGAAATTTTTGAAATAACTCCACTCATGTTTCTTTTCAGAAATCTTATTACGTCACATCTATTTTCAAAGGGTTAGATTGGTTAAAACTAGACAAAATAATCAATGGATTTTAACTAGGCGTACAAAATCTTCAGATTGTCTCATTATGGAACTCTGCCATTGCCCTCAACAGTTCACATACCAACATGTGACCAGTATGTGATGACAAAATTACTCAGTGATCTAAAAATTAGTATCAGTAAAGCTTAATTTCTTTCTTATTTTTAGAATTAAAATAAATAGCAACATAAACTGCATGTTCCTCCTTCACACAAAGTGAGTATCTTACAAACCTCTTGGATTACACACAACCCACCTTGGAGGATCGAAAGTATAATTTACTGTGGTTGTATTAAGGTGTTATGTGAAGATCCAAGTGGAGTAACAGCTATTTGAACATTTAACATAAGTAACACTATAAGAAATCAACATATATCAGTGTGTGTCCAATTGTATGTCATTAAAATGCCAGAAAGAGTAAGATGTCTGCATAGAATTGTAGAAATCTAGCCAACATTTTTGAGGTGAGTATGAGGAGCATTCTAGGCATGGGGAAGGGAGCAGGAAATATCTTGTCATTGAAAAACTGAACTAATTCTTATCTTCTGTTCTTTGGAAATGGTATTAACTGATGTCCACTAACACTTTAGTTCTATTAGGGGCTCTGCACTGATCCTTTATAAGGTTTTGAAATCTTTCCTATGTGTGGAATGGAGTTGGGGTCTTTACAAAGATAAGCAAGTTAAAATGAGGATACTAGGGTGGGCCCTAGTCAAAGACGACTGGTGTCCTCAGAGTAAGAGGAAATTTGGACACAGACACGTATAGAGGGAAGATGATGTGAAGAGACACAGGGAGAAGACTGCCATCTAGAAACCAAGGAGAGGGACCTGGAACAGATCCTTCCCTCGCAGAGGGAACCAGCCCTGCTGCTTTCTTGATTTCAACTTCTGGCCTTTAGAACTGGGAGCTAATACATGTCAGTTGTTGAAGCCACCCAGTCTGTGGTACTGGCTCACTGCAGCCCAAGCAAACTCATATACAATCTTAGAGTAGTTTCAGGACCTCGTGTCTACTTTATGTTCTCATCATCCACTCCCCAACCAGCCATGCAAATCTTCATTCACTTAACTGGTTTGCTTTCTGCTTGGAGTCTCAGAACTGTCTCTTTAATACTTTCTGACACTGTGGCATTCAGTCTCTCTCACCATAGTTGCTCCTTGCATCCAAACTTAGTTCTACCATAACCCAGTCCACATTCAACCAATCACTGTACTTAATGTAATTATTGATATATTTGGGTTTGAATCAACTGTCAAACTGTATACTTTCTAAATTCCCCACCTTTTCTCCATTCCTTTCTTCTTTTGGCGTACTGTTTTGTTTTTGTTTTTAATATAGCCTGTTTCCCCTGTATCAGCTTATACATTATTTTAAATCTCCTTGGGTAATAATTTAAGTGATTACAATATTGATCACTGATTCATTAGTCTATTATAAATGAGTACTTTAATCACTTCCAGAATGACACAGACCTTAGTATACTTTAACTCCTTTCACTAACCTCTCATATTTTGTGTTACCATTTTTATGTAATTGTATAGTTTATATATATTTTAGAACATACACCACATTTTAATTTTTATTTTTTAAATGGCAAGTATTCATCTATATGTTTCTCTGAAAATGTCTCAATCTTACCTTCCTATTTGAAAGGCATTTTTTTTCTGGGTAGGAAGTTTTCTGCTTGCAGTTTTTTCCATCATATTTGGAGGACTCAACCATGTCTTCTGGCTTTGACTGTGAACGTTGAGATGTTAGCTGTTAGTCCTAGCTTTGCCCCTGTAAAGCAATGTGTCTTTGTCCCTCCTGTTGCTTTTATGATTTTATTATTTTTTGGCATTTTCACTACAATAAAACTAAGAGCAATTTTATTTTTTCTTCTTAGTGTTTGGGGTATTTCTTGAATCTGTGGCTTAATGACTTCCATGAATTTGGGGAAATTCTTGGTCATATATTTAAATATTGTTTTTGTCCCTTTCTGTCTTTCTTCTTTCTGAGATTTCAGTTACGTGTGTGACCCTTCCCCCGTGTCCTGTGTGTTTCTTGTGATTTCATCTGTGTTTTCTACCCCTTGTCTCCCTCCATACTTCAGCATGCATTTTTTTCCCATTGATCTATCTTGCTGTTTGCCCAACCTTTTTTATCAGCTGTAGCTAATGTGATATTAAACACATTCATGGAGTTAATTTCAGCTATTGCCTTTTCTAGTTCTAGAGATTTTTATTTTTTTCATAGTTTGCTGTTCTCTGCTGAAATTCTCTGTGCTGGCAACTGTTTTCTTGAACATATTAATTATAGTCATTTAAAAGTCAACCTGTGACAACCTCCATATTTGGATTTCCTGGGTTCTGTGTCATTTGTCCTCTTGCTTTTTGTTCATTTGGTCTAATTTTCACTTGCCTGCTTACTGGTCACTGGATGATATCCTCCTGAGAGAACTTGCTTTAGGTTCCAGCATGTGTGATGTCTGGGGCAAGTAAACTTAACTCAATCTTGAACTGAGCTGATTCGTAACAGGGCTTCCATATTTGTACAGGCTACTCTATTTCTATTTCACTCTTAGTTCTTTGGCCACCACATCTGTATGTCTGGAGTGATTGCCAGCGATCCTCATCCTTGGTGAGCCACATCATCAGTTTTTGCCCTGTTAGCTATATAGGACCACTGGAATCTCTGCTCATCTTCTCTGCTTTCTGCTTGGCTTCTCACTTTGGAAATGCAGAATGGGATCTGAGGCTCCCTACGCTGGATTTCCTTCTCTCCAGTATCTTAACCCTTGAGGTCTTTACTGCCTTGGTATTTCTCCAGTGTATTCAAGCAGAGACCTAGACATGTGTTTCATTTCCTACGTTTATTACGGTTGTGCTAAAATAATACCGAGAATTACCCTCAAGGGTAAGCACAATTCCTATTTTGCGAGTAAGATGAGACATCTCACCCAGAGATAAAGGAAATGGTATTTGTCTCATATTTACTTTCATTCAAAGTTCTAAACAATAATATGGCAAATTGGGGACTCAGATCTTGAGTGACTTCTCAAAATATTTATCCTTCTTACATCTGAGGGAATTAAAAATACTATTGTAAAAAAATACCATTTAAAACTAGCTTACACAAATGTTAAATTAGAGCCATTTTAGTATGGTAATCAAAATTGCATAGAATGGATGAATTTAGAGGGCTTAATTTTTTATTTTGTTATCAGCCTTTTTAATGTTAGTATTTTTCTCAGTATTCTTTACAAATACATGGATATTTTGTATTGTCCTAAAAGGTGCTTTTTAGTTAATACATGTTTTACATAGCCTTATACGTGCTTAATTTGTAAAATACTGACGTCATGATTTTGTAGAGGGAAAGACAAATGACACAAAACACATTGAGAAAGAAATGGTTTCATAATAAAAGGCTTGATAAATACAATGTTCATGAGAAAAATTCAAAGCCATTGAAGAAAACAGCAATTTTGACAGGTATATTTTAAGTCACTTAGCCGGTCTTCTTAACATTAAATCCTCTTATTTAAGCTAATCTTCTAATTTCCTACCAGATTAATTAACTAAAAAGTTCTAATCTTATCTTCAAATGGCTTTCAGTTTCCTGGTGAGTAAACATACACTCCTCAGTTCCACATGGGAACAAATTTCTTCACAGTGTAATTCTCTCCTATCTGTACCTGTGACCCTCTCTCCTACCATTTTCCTCTAAAAATCCTATGTTCTAACTTGCCCCCAGGTTTCTAAATTTCATAATGCTATTGCTGCTTCTGAATCCCCTCTATCCCACTCTTGACCTGGGAACCTCCTACTCATTTGTATGCCCCAACACATAGATTATCTTACCTAATTTTCCAAGAAAAGTTTAGCTATCCACCCCTCTTTCATATCCATGGCACTTGGTATAAATTAGAGTGATATAATTAGAATTGCTAATATTTTTAGTGTTTCCTATATGGTAAAGTCAGTGGCAAATGATTTACATAGCAATCACAGGACTTGCAATAGATTTGTATCTGTCCACATTCCTACATTTGCATGAGTTTTTGTGTTATTTCCTGTGCCTGCTCAGTGAGGAGAAAGACAAATTCAGAGATAGACATATTAATGTCAGAAGTATTAATACCAAGATTTTAAATTTCAAATCTCATAGGATTAGAAATCATGTTGTTTTTTTCCCTAAACTCTCTTCTATGGACCTCATTTAAAAAAAAAAAAATCTAAGCAGGAATTAAAAAATAAACTGCTCATAAGAAAGACTGATATCAGTTACTTGGATCTTAGTGTGAATTTATATCAACTTGTAACAATCTTCAGGAGCAGAGAGCTTTAACTCTTAAGATGTAATTAAAGGCTTTGATCCTTTTAGAGGAATTTTGGGTGTCAGTAAACAAGTGGGGTTTTGTTGTCTCTGTTAATAGACTCCTTGAAACTATCTGACTCTATTTTTACTCTTGTATAGATCAAACTCCTTGTAAACCTATGTGGAGTCTTACCTCATTTTGATTTTTCCTCTAACAACTAGAACCCATCCTAAGAACCATGCTGACCAACCTATCAATTTATAACCTATTTTGTATCTGCATGCTTTATGATTTGAAATTGTTCCCTAAGGAGCTTCTTTTTTCTTGCACTTTTAACTCTCAGGAGAATTATGCATAACTTTTAAGGTCTGTAAGACCCTTCTAATTCTAAAGTTGACTCCTGCATAATATTCTTTTCTATGTTAAGCCATTTACCAGAGATAATTGGTGAATGCCATTTGAAGTCATTCAATTCAGTAGTCATAAATAGGACACCCTCAAAATTTAAAGGGGGCAGATTCTGAAACACATAATCAATCCAGTTAGGATGTATTTATGTGGGTAACACAACAGTATATAGGAAATCCAAACCTTCCTGGCCGGTTTGCTGTGTACGCTTTGTCTAATTTAAAAGGAATGAATTGGTAGGTTGAGCAATTACAAGTAACTTGTATATACAATTTATTGACATATGTTCATATTCTTATTTTGAGAAAAATGATGCAACCAAACGTGGAGATAGGAATTGGAAGTGTGAAACCTTTTTTCATTATGGTTGAAGAGCTGCATAGCATAGGTATGACTGGAAATGTTTAAAGGTGGAGCAAATTTGCTTGTTTATATATGCTGTAAGTATCAGGAATACAACCTCAAAGACATAGACCTTGCTTTCTGTTCCTCAGTGGAGTGTAGAATCCAGAGGAAGAGACCAACAGAAAAAGAAAAAAAAAAAAAAAACACTATAAATGATCCAAGAAGTAGCATGACAGATGCATACCAGGAAGACAAAGGGAACAGAGGATGGCCTCCCTAAACCGTAACGGGTGAGGGAGCGAGGCTTGCAGGCCGAGGCCAGACTCAAGGCTCAAACTCTTTTATGGTAAATTTGATTTTGATTTTGTTTGATTCCAAAATTATGAAAACATACTGTATAATAGAATCTGAAAGATGCTGAAAACATAAATAAGAAAATACAAATAACCCATACCACCCAAAGCCACATATTAATATTAGTTTAAAATATTTCTTTGCATATTTTTGCATATATTTTAAATGGTTTTGTGCTTATTGTGTATATATGATTTTGCATAATTTTTTAAAATTTAACTTTAAAATACAAAATAAACAAGTGCTTAATAAGAAAATATCAGACAGTACTACTTATGCAGAGAATTAGATTGTGGTGATATGATTGAAAGTCACTGAATGGATTTTATTTTTTCTTGAGGATCTACTAACTTATTTTTATTTTTATACAGTTTTTAGAGGTTACTTTCCATTTACAGTTCCTACAAAATTATTGGCTATATTTCACATGTTGTACATCTTTGAGCCTATCCGACACCCCATAGTTTGTACCTCCCACTCCCCCACCCTTACATAGTGCCCTCCTCCGACTGGTAACCACTAGTTTATCTCTGTTATCTTTGAGTCAGCTTCTTTTTTGTTATATTCACTAGTTTTGTTATATTTTTTAGATTCCACATGTAAGTGATCTCATACAGTATTTATCTTTCTCTGTCTGACTTATGTGAATGGAATTTTAGATGGGGTGATCAAGGAAGGTTCTTTGTGGAGGTGATACGTAACCTTAGAATCTATGGCAAGTACTATAAGCAGCTTCATAAAGAGCAGGGGAAAGTCACTGCAAGCAATGCAAACAGTAGCGGACAGAACTCCTGGCAGGGCTAAGCTTGGCATGCTTAAGGAAAAGGAGCAAAAGCTAGTGTGGCTGAACCATAGTGGCAGGTTCAAGAGAAGCAAGAGATGAGATTGGAAAAGTAGGTAGAAACAAGATTACACATGGCCTTTATTCAGAGCTAGGGAGTTTTGTAAATGGGCAGTGCTGGAAAGGGAACACTTCAGTAGCCATTGGAGTACCCAGCGTGAGGGGTGATGCTGGCTTGGCCTCTTATGGCTACAGGTGAGAGCTAGGAAGTGGTGAGTCCAGGAGATGTTTTC